>NW_006921625.1:6143627-6145327 GCF_000298275.1 Orycteropus afer afer
CAAGAACTTGGGACTTACCAGCTTCTGTAACTGTGTGAGCCATTTTCCTGAGATAAATTTCTCTTTCTCTATAAACATACATAAGCTGTACTGGTTCTGCTTCTCTGGAGAACCCAGCCTAACACAGTACGTATTCTAGAGACCTAAAAATAACAACACAAAAAGACATATGCACACCTATGTTCACTGCTACTTTATTCAAAAGAGCAAATAAATGGAAACAAGAGAAGTGCCCAGCAATGGATGAGCAAATTGTGGTACATACATACAGTGGAATACCATACAACCATAGGGGGAAGGGGGAGGGGAAAGTACCCTTTAGAACACAGAGACTACAATGGGAAAAGAATGAACAACCAGACATGAAAATGAATGTTTGCACATAGACTGGATATAGGCATATAGGTCTACAGGTACACAGGGATGCACACAGGTGACCACAGAAAGAGGCCTCCATAGGTATGTGTAAATATAAACAGGTGGGTACAGGCACACTTACTCACCGAAGACACAAATAAGGACATTCCACCAAACCCAATGCCAGACAGTTCACTGTGACTCATAGCAACCTTGTAAGACACAGAAGAGAAGAACCGACCTACTGGGTTTCCAAAGCTGTAAATCATTTTTTTTTTTTTAATATATCTTATTGAAATATAATTTATGTACAGTGAAATACACAAAACTAAAGTGACATGGGTTAATGCATTTTGGGGGGCGGCAGCAATGTTCCCTCCCCTCCTCTCCCACCCCTGGTAACCAACAAAGAAAGTTTTATTCCATATATAAACCTTTCCTTGACATTTTACAATAATGACTAATACTGTATTTGTCCTTATGTGATTGACTTATTTCACTCAGCATAATGTCCTCCAAGTTCATCCATATTATGAGTTGTTTTGCGGATTCTACATTGTTCTTTAGTGTTACATAGTATTCCTTTGTGTGTATGTACCATAGTTTGGTTATCCATTCTTCTGTTGATGGGCACCTAGGTTGTTTCCATCTTTTTTGCTATTGTAAATAGGGCTACAATGAACATGGGTGTGCATATATCTGTTGTTGTCCTGGCTCTCACTTTTTTAGGATATATACCTAGGAATGGGATTGCTGGGTCTAATGCTATTTCTAATTCCAACTTTTTAAGGAATTGCCATACTGCTTTCCACAGTGGGTGTATCATTTTACAGTCCCACTAGCAGTGTATGAGAGTCCCAATCTCTTCACATCCTCACCAGCATTTGTTATTTTCTGTATTGGTGAGCTCTAACTCTGTCCCTAGTGCTGGGGTGAGATGGTATCTCATTGTTTTGATTTGCAACTCTGATGTCTAATGATTGTGAGCATTTCTTCGTGTATTTGCTGGCTGCCTGAACATCCTCTTTAGAGAAGTGTCTATTCATGTCTTCCCTTTTTTAAATTGGATTGTTAATCTCTTCGTCATTGAGGTGTTTTCTATAAATTTGAGAGATAAGTCCCTTGTCAGACATGTTGTCAAATATTTTTTTCAAAATCTGAAGGTTCTCTTTTTACTCTTTTGGTAGTGTAATTATGGACAAGTATGAATTTGTTGCTGTCATTTTATGTGCTTTTTCATGGTGCTGCTGATTTCTTTGTTCCACGTAATTTTCTCTGCTGAGCTCGTTTTGTTTATGAATTGTGTTATCACTCCCTTCATTGCTATTGTTTTAGTATTTGCT
>NW_006921625.1:6146037-6181063 GCF_000298275.1 Orycteropus afer afer
TAATCTAGAAACGTACTCATTTCACCATCATATTTGAGGGACAGTTTTGTTGGGTATATAATTCTTGTTGTTGTTGTTGTTATGTGCCATCGAGTCAGACCCGACTCACAGTGACCCCTCCTTGGGTTTCTGAGGCAGTATCACTACGGAAGTAGATTGCCCAACCTTCCTTCCAATATAATTCTTGGTTGGAAATTTTTTTGATTGGAAATTGTTTTTCTTTCAGAGTTTTATATATACCATCCCATTGTCTTCTCACCTGCATGGTTTCTGCTGAAAAATCCGAGTTTAGTCTTATTGGTTGCCCCTTGTAGGTAACTTTTCATTTTTTCCATGCTGCTTTCAGGATCCTTTTTTGTCTTTGGTTTTGGTGAGTTTTGATGATGATATTTCTTGGTGATTTTCTTTTGGGGTCTATCCTATTTAGGGTTCATTAGACTTTTTGAATGGATATATTCTCATCTTTCATCATACCAGGGAAATTCTCTTCCAACAAATCTTTGACAATTTTCTCTGTGGTTTTGTTTGTCTCTTCTGGTTCTGGAATTCCGATTACATGTAGGTTATTCCTTTTGATGGTATCCCAAATGAACCTTAGGCTTTCTTCATTTTGTTTTGATCTTTTTTCTGATTGATCCCTTTCCAAAATAGTACTGTGATATTTGTCTTCAATTTCACTAATTCTGTCTTCCATTGATTCACTTCTCCTCCTCTGCCCATTCAATGTGTTATCTATTTCTGAAAATTTACTATTAATCTTCTGGATTCCTGTCTGTAGATTTTGTATCATCTCTAATTTTCATTTATTTTGTCATTTTGTTCTTGTATTGTCTTTCAAAATTGTTCTATGGTTTTCTCTGTGTCTTTCTCAATTTTGTCAGTGTTTTCATCTATCTCTGAATCTGTTGAAAGTACCTAAATATAGTTCTTTTGAATTCCTTATCAGGGAGTTCCAATGCTGCTGCTTCCTCAGGGATGTGTTCTGGATCTGTATCCTGCTCCATTGTTTCTCTTGCTTTATGTTGCTTCATTGTGCGGACTGTGATGCTCTGTTGTCTCCAAGGCATTGTGATGTTTTTGTGTTTATATTTAACTGGTGATTGTATGTTGGAGTGCCTTGCCCACGATTTTTGTTTTCCTTGGATGTTATCTACATAAGCAGGGTACTACGCTCCTCTATTTGCTAGTTGGCAGCACTTATATACTAACCACCTGTCTCCTCTCCCATTGTCAGCCTCCCATATGTCCCTGCCATCCTTGGCAAATGAAGCCTATTCTTAGGTTCCCGGAATCCGAATGAGAATATTGTCACTTTAAATATCCAAAATGGCCACCACTTGTAAATAATCAAAATGGCTGCACCCTCCGGACAGCCGAAAGTCCACACAGCTCAGGTTGTCTCCCTCCTTGCTGTTTCCCTTCCTAGTCATAGGCCACCAGTACAGTCGTCCCTGCAGCCCTTGGCAACCAGGGCTGATCTTTAGGTCAATTCTCAGGTCCCATCACCACTTGGAAATATTCAGGCTGTTGGTGCCATCACAGTAGCTGACAGTTCACAGCTCCAACCGTCTCTGTACTCACTGTTTTCATTCAGGTGTTTCCACTAATTGGTGTCTAACCCACTTCTGTATACTTCCTTTCAAAGCTCAGGTTCAGGATTATCTTCTGTATCTCTGTCAATTGCTTTCTCTTTTCTTTCTTGAAGATGGTATGTGTAGCTTGTCTGCCTATTCTACCATCTTACTGCCAAAGCTGTAAATCTTTACTGAAGGAGACTGCCTCATCTTTCTCCCTCAGAGCAGCTGTTGGGTTCAAACCATCGACCTTTTGGTTAGCAGCTTAATCCCTTAACCACTGCACCACCAGATCTCCTCAGATACTCCAGAGACATAACCAAACACCTTTCTAGATTGATTTTCTAGGTTTGAAAGCTGAAGTAAGACCGTAGTCTCATGGTTCAACCCAGTCAACTGGCATAACATCCAAACAAAAAACCAAACACACTGCCATCAAGTTGATTCCAACTCAGAGTGACCCTCAGAGTGTTTCCAAGGTTGTAAATCTTTACAGATGCAGGCTGCCCCATCTTTCTCCCACTGCCAAGTGGCATAACATAGTTCATAATATCACGGTCCACATGCTAATGAAGTGAGTAGCATTTTGGGTCTTAAAACTTAGAAGCAGCTATAGAAGACACAACTATAGGTCTCGACTCGGTCTCGACTCACAAAAACAGGAAAACAGGAAGCAGGTAACCACTGAAACTCGCAGAAGAAACAATCCACATGTGCCACAACCTGAGACCAGAAGAACTAGATGGTGCCTGACTACCACCACTGACTATTCTGACTAAGGTCACAATAGATGGTCCCAGATAGAATGGGAGAAAACTGTGGAGAATTCAAATCCTTACTTTAAAATAAATAAGGAAACAGCAGAATGGCACCCAAAGTAATGGGCATCATCCCTGAGATCGGTGCTCTACTTACATACCATGAGCGTGAGACCAAAAGGTCCCCCACTACTCAAAGCAAAGATGAGAAGACAAGAGGACAGGAAACCACAGCCACACAGGGAGCAGAGAGCACACACCAAGAACGTTGACCCTTTATGACGGACATAATTAATGTCACTGAACGATTGACGCAGAAACTGTCAAATGGGGATCTAACTTCCCATGCAAACCAAAAACTCAATAAAATAAATAAATAAAGGTAGATAGGGAAGGGGAAAAAAATACTCATGTAATTTTCAGACTCACCACCCAAAAAGAGCCCCTAACTTCTTTCCCATTTCTTCTCTCTGATAACTCATCCTTTTCAAAAATGGTAATTGAAAAATAAACCTAGATATCCACTGTCAGTCATTAACTCAGAATCTCAGATACTTCCATCAGATGATCAGAACGAGTTCACATTCCTGTTGTCAGGACTGAGCCCCCTTGATTCAGCCTCCCCTGCCTCCAAATTCCCTGGCCCAGTCTGACTCTCCACAACTACCCCTGGGCTCCTACCTTCCCACAAAACCAACCCAGCCAGGCCCTAGAGAATGGTGAGGAAGCCCTCTGTTTGAAGCGGGCTTTCAAGGGAGCAGGCCAACAGGCAGGGCAATCCCTAGGAATGGGGGAGGGCAGGAGGGAGAATGGAAGGATCCTGCTGGGGATGTAAGAAGTTGGGAGAAGCAGAGGGTGCTGGGAAGACACTGTCTGAGGGTCTGAGGGACCCTCAAGCCACCATCAGGAGGAACTCTACTGCAGGCCTGGGAGCCCAAGGTTCCTGCTGAGGTCACACTGTGCCTCGTGCTTTCTGGCATGTGGCTTTTTCTTGCTGTACCTTTTATGATTTTTGGTGATGCTTGTTGCCAGTAAGTCTCAGTTTACCACCAACTCTGAAACAGATTTGGTCCAACCTGCAAGTTTCCCTCAGTCAACAGTGTTATCTATTCACATAGGAAGATGCTCACACAGATGACAACACAGACCCCTCCTGGATCATGGGCTCATTTTCAACACAGGCATGGAGAATCCAGGATGAACAGAAGAAATCCAGAGAAGAGGCTGACCAGGCGGTTGCCAGTGAGTTCTCTGTATGATGGGCTCACGTGGGCTATTTTATGGTATTTTGTCTTTTTAATCACCTGCCTTGGAGGAGCAATCACCATAAGGCAATATAAATTACTTTCAAAATCTCCTTCTATGTGCATGTGTTGGTTCACGAGTCTCTAACAGGAACAGTTTTAACAATGGTGCACAATAAGTACACAGCACCCGCTGCCCCCAGTCAGCTCCGCCCCCTCAGCCATCCCTATGCCCCACAACGCTTCAGGGCACAGCAGGGAGAAGGCAGCCGTGAGGAAACCAGGGCTGGGCAGTGACATGCTGACATGCACCAAGGGATATGTCAATGAGTGAATTTGGTTTAACACAGAACTGAGGTCCCTGGGTGATGCTAATGGTTTCCACTTGGCTAGTAATTGAAAGGTTGGCGGTTCAAACCCACCTGGTGGCACCGTGGAAGAAAAGGCCTGGCAATCTGATTCCATAAAGATTACAGCCAAGGAAACCCGATGGAGCCATTTTATTCTGTAACACAGGGGGCTGCCAAGAACGGGAATTGACTCAACAGCACAAAACAACGACAAGAAGTTAACCTACGGCTCCACCAAGCCGGTGCTTTGCTCTGTATACACTCTACCTGGGAAAAGATGGAGGCAGACCCTGTTAGACCCTGTGAGCCACAAGGTGACGGCCAGGCAGAAGGAAGGAAGTCAGGATGGCAACACATCCACATCCGCACACTCAAGGCCCATCACAGGTGGACAGCGTGACACAGCAGTGGGCCGTACACACACTGGTCAGTTCCATCCAAACAGAAAGGGAATCAGAAGAAAGGAAGAAAGAACTCAGCAGTCACAAACTTATATCCTCTCCATTTTCTCTTAAAGGAGCCCTGGCAGTGCACTGGGTAACTGCTCGGCTGCCAACCAAAAGGCCAGGGATTCAAAGCCACCAGTGGCTGGCTCTGTAGGAGAAAGACGGGGCAGCCCACTCCCAGGACGATCACAGCTCTGGAAACCCTACAGGGCAGTTCCCCTCCATCCTACAGAGTCACTAGGAGTTGACTCGACAACAACAGGCTTGGTCTGGAGTTAGTTTGCATTTACTACTCCTCAGTAAAATGTTTAACATCAAAACATCAACTTCTTGGAATTCTGTGAATTACTCTTTTCAAAAATTAATTGCACATTTGTTATGCTCCACCTAATCAGAAAAGGACAACTGTTGCTCTTGCTTAATCACTTAACTAGACAGAAAGGAAGATGTATGATTAAAAAAATTAGCATCTGTGACCATGAATCACCATATCGAAAGGTTACCAAACAGGAAGGAAGCCCACTTTGTTTTAATAAGATACAAGCCTTTATGACCCCTATCTTTTTTTTTACCGCCACCCTAATTCAATGTACCATAATTGAACATATAAGATTTCCTAAAGGAAAAAGAATTCCACTAGAACTATAAAAAGTGTCATATTCACAGTTCATGAAGACTAATACTGCTCAGCTTCCCATCAAAATTATACTGCCAGGCACAGGATTCTAAATAAAGACAGGGTCATGTGCAAATTTAAAGTCTCATGTGAGGGATGGCAAGGGAAAAGCAATGGACTGAAGGACAGGAAATCAGGGTCTGTCCCTTCTGTGCCCACTCACTCTTGGTGGGCAAAGCCCTAAATAAGCCCTGGATGTGACTTCTCCTACCCCCCAACTCCCACATGCCCTGATGCTAGCTACTTGAGTGCATGTGAAATTCGACTGCCCATGAACTCCGTGATTTCATCAACATATACACAAAAGTGGTTCACTCCATAACCCAGTTCTCAGCACAGCTCTGGTGAAACTCTGTAATGATGCAAGGGGCCTCTAACGGAGCTGACGACTGTTGTAACTAGTGCACAGAAGACGCCTTCTGACACCTGCTCGAGCTATGGCACTGTCCGACACGATTCTCAATAAAACTCTCCCTGAGCATCTCTAAGGGCTGGTCCCTGCTCTCGGTCCTTGGTGAGAGCTACCTGGCAATCCGACTGGAATACCAACACTAGGGAGGGCTTTCAAGACATTTCCAGCAGCCCTGCAGGCAGGTCCAAAGAAGCCCCACAGGAACCGTCCCCACAAAGCCCCTGCTGCACTGGCTTGCACTGCACTTGGGAAGGTCACCTTGGCCCTGCTGGCCATGCTTGTCCTTCCTCTTCCCTCCTCTTCCCACTCTCTGTATTTCAAAGCTTCTGTATTTCTTCTCATCATCCTGGAGGCTCTGGCTTTCAGAGATGGGCCCATCACTTCCAGGGGGAAGCTGCGGGCCACACGTGGAATTCAGGCAGTTTTTATTTTTTAAAATCACAGGAAATAGAATGAAACTTGGGGGAGCCAGGACTCACTGGGACGGCCTTGTTTTTCCAGGTCTCAGACACTTCCCATCTTTGACAGGGTGCAGTCTCATGACTTTTCTATCACTCTATTGGTGAAAAATCTCAGAGTTTTCCTTCTCTGACAGGTTTCCACCTTACAGAGTTTCCAGCTCTCAGTTTCAATGAGGTGTAACAAACTGTTTGCCGCGTCAACATTCCTCACATGTACAATTCAGTGGCATTACATTAATCCTGTATTCAGCCATTATGCTGACCTGTTTCCAAATATGCCCACCCCTTTAACAGAAGCTCAGGAAAACCTCAGGAGTTTTTTGTTTGTTTGTTTTAGAGGACTGAGGTGGTCTCTGAGAGAGACAGTCACTCAGTGTCCTCTAAGCTTATCAAAGAAAAAGACAGTATGAGCCTGCAGCTACCCGTGGCCATTTTCCTCACGAGGAGAGAGAAATCAAGGAATGAAGGTATAGAGGAAACCTGAGCAGAGGGAAGGAGGGGCAGCTGGCCCCTGGACACAGCCTACCCGAGTCTCACCTGGAACTCTCTGACTGCGTGCACGGATAGGTCATTTTCCTTCTTTCTAAAGCTAATTTAAATTGGGTTTATGCAATTAGCAATCCAAGGAGGCCCCCACGCTATACTGCAAATAACAGTATGTAGGAATGTGCACCAAATGCCACTTATAAATGTCATTCCAGAAAGGAGGTACACTGGGTCCTTCGTGGTCCCTGTGACTTCGGTTCTCTTCAGGAGACACTGTTCTGGGCTGGACTGCATTCAATCTCAACATCCTTCCTAGAACGCAGTCTCTCTGTTATAGTCCCAACTGACCACTTCTGTTGCTGTTTTTAGGTGCCGCTGAGTTGGCTCTGACTCACAGCAACCCCATGTGCAAAAGACCAAAACACTGCCCAGTCCTGGACCACCCGCACAATCTCTACCACACCTGAGCCCATCGTTGCAGCCCTGTGTCAATACATCTCATTGAGGGCCTTCCCCTTTCTTGCTGACCCTCCACTTTACCAAGCATGATATCTTTCTCCAGGGAATGGTCCCTTCTGACAACATGACCTATGGAGGTGAGACAAAGTCTGGCCATTCTCACTTCCAAGGAGCATTCTGGCTACCCTTCTTCCAGGACAGTTCTGTTCATTCTTCTGGCAGTCTATGGTACTTTCAGTATCCTTCACCAACATCACAACTCAAAAGCATCAACTCTTCTTCAGTCTTCCTTCTTCAATCTTTTCTCTATTTATCATGATGCTGCTTATTCGTCCAATTGTGAGAATTTTTGTTTTCTTTATGTTGAGGTGTAATCTGTACTACAGATTGTAGTCTTTAACCTTCATAAATAAGTGCTTCAAGTCATCTTTCAGCAAGCAAAGTTGTGTCATCTGCATATCGCAGGTTGTTAATGAGTCTTCCTCCAATGCTGATGCCACATTCTTCTTCATATAGTCCAGCTTCTCAGATTATTTGCTCAACATACAGACTGAATAAGTATGGTGAAAGAATACAGTCCTGGTGCACTCCTTTCCTGATTTTAAACCATGCAGTGTCCCCTTGTTCTGTTTGAAAGACAGCCTCCTGATCTATGTACAGGTTCCTCACAAGCACAATTAAGTGTTCTGGAATTCCCGTTCTTCTCAATGTTATCCAAAACTGGTTATGATCCACAGAGTCAAATGCTTTTGTATAGCCAATAAAACACAAGTTTCTGGAGCTCATTTAAAGTCCCAGAGAAGAGTCAGTGCTCATGAGTATAAATGTTTCCACCAGCGACTCAGCTACAAAACCACATGGCCTTTCAGGATGACGCTCTGTGCCTGTCCCTTTGGAAAGCACTTCCATCACTGTGTTAGATGGCAAGCGCTGCAGTGTTGGGAGGATCACAAGAGATGGCCTGCATTAAAAGGCTCTGATGAGAGCAGAGCTGTGCAAATATACAAGATTGGGATTATGTCATGTGGCACACGCCAGCTGGAAAAGCAAAAGATAAATTATCTCTGAACCATATGCAAACATGGGACTGGTGTTTCCGCCACTGTGTTAGGTAACCAGACATCCACTCAAGCTGACTGTCCATCTGCCCAACCAGTCAACAGTACTAAGTAGACACCACGTGAGGGGCAGCGGACAAGGGCCCAAACGGGACACTGCCCAAAAAGAGAGAGAACCCAACCCCCATAAAAAGACTAGAAATGAGCTAAGTGCCCTGAAACGGAAAATTTATTAAATAAATTAGAAGATAGCCACGAGGTAGAACGGGATGCAACCTTCAAACGTATGTTCTTGAAAAATTATGGAGGGGCTGGAAGTATCTGGGAAAACTGAAGACCGTGAGAGTGCATCCATCTACCTTGCTCTAACGAGGAGAGAACGCATGCTTTTATGAAGACTGAAATGCTAACAGTATAAATTCTGGGAGCAGTGCTGAGAAGGGAATCCTTATTTTCTTAATTAACTTTTGGTTTTTCCCACATTTCTAACAGGCTCGCTTAGTAGTTTTAAACTGAAGGCAAGGACACTGAAGTGTACGCTCTGCTTTCACACAGAACAGCGCTGGAAAGGCTTGGCGTCCTTAGGGAATCTCGATCGCAGCACAGGAAGAGAAAAAGTAGGGCCGTGGAGGCAGGGCTGAGTCGGGGGGTGCTGACCCCAAGCGAGGCCCAAGCGGTCTCCAGTTCACTCAGTCAGGCCCGCGGTCTCACCCACACAGAATCGTATGATCTGGGGGCTTTGCTGGTCATCATCTCTAACACACGCCAAGTGCTTCTCCTGAGGCCACACAATTCTAAGCTTACAGATTCTTGAAAGGCAGTGTGGACCCCAGATGCTAGCTTGGAATAAACAAACCAACAAGGAGCAGCCAGAGTTCCAATAAAGAAGCATTTCATGGAAGATGCAAGGCAAGAAAGAACCGTACATTCAGGTCAGGGTATTATTTTTAAGAAAATAAAATGTGTGCCCATGACAACTGTGTAAGTAACCTATTTCCACCACAGTTTCTTCCAGAGCAGGCAGCCAGAGACGGCTGTGTGGGATGGCTAGAAGAGAAAGAGGCAGGGATGCCTGTCTCCCACAACAGTCCCCTGGAAGGAAGACAAATTCTCAAGGCTCTGTGTGCCCTCCTCAGCTGGGGGCCTCACATTCAATTAATCTTCCCCCTAAGTCCAATCCAAATGCCAGTGGGGAAACTGCCGCAGAGCCAGGGGCCTGGGGTTCACAAGATGGTGGGAGAGATGCTGACAGCTCCTAAGAATATCTTCATTCTAAGCTGAACAGAAGAGGCGGGTAAGAAACCAAAAAGAAGGGCAGAGAGCAGTATTGGGCAATGCGGGTCGAGAGCCATCAGCCATTCATGAAATACATTTACTGCCCATCAACCAGCCATTTTTGTTAGTGAAATACATGAATCTGGAAAAGATGGGGGGAAAACTGCACTAGAGGAGCCAATGCCACTGTGCATCACAGGGAATAAGGGTAACAACTTTCCCACAAAATCTGTTTCAGTTCTATATACACAACACACACACATAGGTTAACAAATTGTTACTGTGGCTCACAGTCAACATCTCCATCTACAGAGAGTTCTGCAATTCTTAGTCCCAGAATGAGCAAGAAGCTATGCCCAGGTCACAGACAGATCACGTTATAGAGTAGATAGAATTTTGTTTCATGGAACTCAGTGAAAATGTGGGCACCTGTGATAACTGAGGGAGCTCTGGTGGCTTAGTGGTAAAGCTTTCAGCTGCTAACCAAAAGCTTGGTGGTTCTGACTCACTGGCTGCTTCACAGGAGAAAGACAAGGCAGTCTGCTTCCCTGAATATCGACAGCCTTGGAAACACTATGGGCAGTTCTACTCTGTCCTCTAGGGGCACTGTGAGTCAGAATGGAGTTGATGGCAGAAGGTTTGGTTGGTTTTGGTACCAGCTGATTACAAAGCTTCAATGCTCAAAATCAGGTGTCACAGTCCACGAGTTGAACCAAAACAGAACTACCTGCTGCCAACACAGTCAGGCCATATGGGGAACATCACAGGTCTGTGAAGAAACCAAGGCCATCCCATCTGTTTCAGGAAAAATCCCAAAACAGATGGTGGGTGCCTAGCGGGGGCAGGCATAGCAGGAGAATTGGTGAGGAACAGCATTAAAAGCCTTTTTGCCATAACCTCAGCAGGAGGAGCTGAGGATCTGAGCAAAGACAGGGTTCCTGACATCACTGTCAAGAAAAGCAAAGAGAGGGGATGAGAGGGGAGGGGAGAGGAGGAGAGGAGTGGAGGGAAGCAAGGGAGAAGAAGTAAAGGAGCAGCAAGGGAAAGGAAGGGAGGGGAGGCCTAGCCCTCGAGCTGCTGCATCTGAGATGCTGGCGGGCCACCCAGAGAGGAGAGCCAGGTCAAGCTAACATGGGGCAGAGACAGAGCAGTGGGCAGTGGCAACAGGACCCGGGCCCTCTCATGGGGCAGAAGCCTGACGGGCTCCTACCTCAAGGAGGGCCCCAAAAGCCCTTGGTAGAGTTGGAGGACATCTGGGAACACTGCTAGGTAAAAGGAAGGCCCAAGCGAAGGCGGAGATGGAAGACGCGAGACTGAGAGAAAGGGGTGGTGCCTCCGGCAGGATCCCAGGAAAGAAGAGGGCGAGATGGAGCACAGATGGAAGGCCACCTTGGACAGCAGGATGGACTTCTCTTGTTCAGATATACGTGAGGAAGGAAAGGTGAAGGTGAAGAAATCGCAGATGAAAATTCCAGTAAATAAGATGAACCAACATCATTTCTAATGGTGGTTAGGGATGAGAGATCAGCCTGGAGCGTTAGAAGCTGCCAGAAATAGCTGCTAATGTAACTTCCTGTAAACCTGTTGCCAGTGAGTCACTATGACACAAAGTGACCCTACAAGTCAGAGAAGTACTGCCCCATAGGGTTTCCAAGGCTGTCATGTTACAGAATTGAAGCCCAAACCCACCCACTGCCATGGAGTCGATTCCGACTCACCCCTAGAGGACAGAGTGGAACTGCCCCACAGGGTCTCCAAGGCTGTCATCTTTACAGAAGCAAAGCCTAAACCACACCCACTGCCATAGAGTGGATTCCGACTCACAGCGCCCCCAGAGGACAGAGTGGAACTGCCCCACAGTGTCTCCAAGGCTGTCATCTTTACAGAAGCAAAGCCCAAACCACACCCACTGCCATGGACTCCATTTTGACCCACAGCGCCCCTAGAGGACAGAGTGGAACTGCCCCAGAGCATTCCCAAGGCTGTCATCTTTACAGAAGCAAAGCCCAAACCACACCCACTGCCATGGACTCCATTTTGACCCACAGCGCCCCTAGAGGACAGAGTGGAACTGCCCCAGAGCATTCCCAAGGCTGTCATCTTTACAGAAGCAAAGCCCAAACCACACCCACTGCCGTAGAGTCCATTCTGACTCACAGCGCCCCTAGAGGACAGAGTGGAACTGCCCCACAGGGTCTCCAAGGCTGTCTGTCTGTCTTCACAGGAGCAGGTTGCCAGGCGTTTTCTCTCACAGAGTGGCTGTCGGGTTTGAACTGTAGAACTTTTGGTTAGCAGCCAAATGCTATAACCAATGTGTCATCAGGGCTGCTGATATAATTTCCGTAAGGAATAAAAAAAGGATCTGACTACAGCTCTGGTGCTGGGGAGAACAAAGTGGAGAGTAAATCGGCACTGAGATGTGTCTGTCTCCAGAACCACCTAGATGCTCAGAGCAGGAATTCAGGAAGTGGAGTGACCTGCAGGGCAGCTTGACCGAGCACAGAGAAGACCTGGCCCGCACAGCCACTGTAGGCCCTGCTCCCGTTCCACAGGTAAACCTGCCCAGGCATTCTGCTACTTGTGTGTCGGTCCACTTAAATTAAGTGACCACGGGAAAGAAAAGGAAAAAAAAAAAAACTCTGCTACTCAGTCCCGTGGAAAATGATACTTTGGGTGCCATGTTTATCATACACTAACTTATTACATGAATCTCCTCCTCCCCATCCCATTGTTGAGACAGAAACTCCTCTGACTGAGTCTCACCTACAAGGTGAGCATGAGTGCTGTGTTCAGTTCTCAAAGTGGGGGCTCCAGATAAGCCAAGTTGAGTCACCCAGAATCAGGCCACGTAGGCATATGGGCACACTGACCCCCATGGCACCCCAAGCACACACAGACCACATCAAAACACCCAGCAAGCGCCACCTTCTGCAACTAATGTTTAACCCTGAAGAAGCCCAACCAGCTACGTTTTCTATGTAGATCAATTCATCATTTTATCACCATTTTCAACAGAGAAAAACATAAAGAAAATGAGTTAAGGTAGCCCCAAAACGAGGGTCCCATCACAGGAACCTTGAATCTCAGCTGCCGAGAGAGCACCTCGTGTGAAATAAAACCATACAAACTTAGCAGCGAGGGAGGTGATGTTGCCAAGAAAACCCAGCGGTCTGTCTCGCTGATGAACAGTTTGCATCCACATCTGAGCATCACTGAATTCACTGTGTCCTAGAAGAAAACACCGCCTTAAAAAAAGGGTCATCCAAGTCTGCCATCCTTAAAGAATTTTACTTCAATGGAGACATGCAGCCACAAGTCAGCCCAACCAAATTTGAAAACACCAGAATACACTGGCACAGTGCCTAAAGCACTTGACTGCTAACCAGAAGGCTCGTGGTTCAAACCCACCAACCACTCCTCAGAAGGAAGATTGGGCAGTCTACTTCAGTAGAGATACTGCCTCAGAAACCCAAGGAGGGGTCGCTATGAGTCAGATCCGACTTGACAGCAGTGAGTTGGTTGGTTGGTTAGTTAGAATATATTTGGAAATTAGCAATTACTTCTAGATTACTTAAAAGTTCTTGCAATTTTTTTTCATCTAATCCTATACTACAAGGGTCTGTTTTTCCAAATGCCACTGGATTTTGTCATAAAAGTACTGAACACATTGCTGATTCTAACCTTGGCATGTTAAGGCAGCTCCAGGCAATATCAGGGTGCCATGTTACCAGCCTCAAACTCTTCATATACACACCACATGGCTTTCTTCATAGGTCGCAGATTTTTTACAACACGTACATGGAAAGATGGGGAAATTACACTGCAGAATCCGGGGGCCCTGCCACACAGCTGGACTGCCGCGGAGAGGACCTTACTCGTGTGTGGATGCGCTGGTTCCCTTGGCCACGGCAATCATCACACACCATCCATCTCTATTCCAGACCGTATGGCAAAACTTCAAAGCTGTGAAATCATTTTTGCAAAACATTTCTAAGACAATAGCCATACGGCAGCTTTCTGAAAGTATACAATTAAAAGAACATTAAAGGGTGGAAGTGAGAGCCTAGGCAGCTACGATGAGCAACCAAGTGAAAGCTCGAAGTTCCGTCATTTGGAAACTTCTCATTCCTCTCTGAAGGAATTAAACAGGCAACAAACTGGCAACTGCACAGCCCCTCCCTCAACTTCAGAGCCTTTGGGTAATACAAATGGTTCACTCACTCAGCTGCGAACCAAAAGGCTGCAGGTCTGAGTCCACCCAGAAGCACATTCGAAAAACAGCCTGGTGATCTCCTTCTGAAAACCCAGCCACTGAAAATGCTACGGAGTACAGTTCTACTCTCACCCACGTCACGCCACCGAGTCACCATGAGTCAGACTCGACTCGACAGCAATCAGTTCTTGCAGTTAGAAGTCGCCCCTGAAAATCCTTATATACAAGTCCCCAAAGTGAACAAGTCTGGGAGCTCCACTGGGGCCACCCCACACTTTGCTTCCTGGGATATCTCCGGGCCTATGAGTGAATGAGGGCCCAGATCTCACGTGGCCTAAAGGCATCCTTCATCCAAAAGGCAACAGGTGAGCAAAGGTAGGAGCCCCGGAACAAAGGAGCCTGGGATCTGTCTCTCCTGTAGAGGCAGGATCCAAGGAAGGATGCAGGTACAACAGTCTTTCCACAGGGGAGCCTAAGTTCTGACACGAATCCTGGGAGCACCGTCAATATCAGCCTCCTGTGTCTTCCAAGGCACAAAACCAGTCTGACAACTTCAGAGGAAAGCACTATTCTCATTGACTCCTCCTTCTATAAACCAAGTAAATTCAGAACCTACCCTTTGTCGAGGAGCAAGGAGACAAGCAGTAAAAGTACTGAAGAGCACCCAGGAGGAAAGAAAAGGAATTTCATTACACTCCGAGCATGGTTATGCTCTTGAAAAAGACACTCCTGAGCCTTCCTTGCAAGTTCAGGCTGCACTCGCTGCATGGCACCGGCAGCAGGGAGCCTTTCCTCCACATGGAGGCCTTGGCCATGGCCGGTGCCAGCACACCGGGGCTTACCTTCACTCTCACTGTCTGATCCGACACGCTGCTCATCATGTCGCTGATGGACCGGAACAGCTGCAGCAAGGACTCCATGAAGTCGGCTTCACCTTTGTTTTCATACAGTCTGCAAGGACACACACAGAGCTCGGTAGTGGCCTGGTGGGAGAAGCCCTTACCCCATCTCACGCCTACTGCCTACTGCTACGGCCAGGATGGAGCTACCTGGGTGACAGTCGGAATGTGAAGGAATCTCCCCAGCACCCCTGAAGCATGGGGAGCAATATGGACGGAGATCCACAGGGATCGCTCAACTGTGGAGATGCGGCTGCTCAGTTAACAAGCAGCTTTTCAAACAGTAACACTGATTGCTCTCATCACTGTAAGACAGTACGGTTCATAAGGCATTGGTGGTTCTGTGGTAGAATTCTTGCTTCCACATGAGAGACTTAAGTTCGATTCCAGGTCAATGCACATGGTGTGCAACCACCACCCATCTACCAGTGGTGGACTGCATGCCCATTACAAATAAAGGTGATCCAACCATATCATCAGTACCATACACAAGGAAAATGCTGCTCAAGATAATTCAAAAACAGCAGTGTATCTATAAGGAAATGCTAGAAATTCAAGCCAGATTCAGAAAAGAGCGTGGAACAAGAGATCTCATTGCTGATGTCAGATGGATCTTGGCTGAAAACATAGAATAACAGAGAGATATTTCCAAAATACCAAACCAAGCCCACTGCCATCAAGTCGATTCCGACTCAGAGAAATCCTGTAGGACAGAGTGGAACCGTTCCTAGGGTTTCCAAGGCTGCAAATCTTTGGGGAAGCAGTATGACTCACCTTTCTCCCAATGGAGTAGCTGGTGAGTTTGAACCACTGGCATTTTGATTAGCAACCAAATGCATGTAAATGTGTTTTATCACCTATGCAGAAGTATTCAACTGTGTGTATCCTAACAAATTACGTAGCACTTTACAAAGAATGGGAATTCCAGAACATTTAATTGTGCTCATGAGGAACCTATACACAGACCAAGAGGCTTCAAACAGAACAAGGATTGCATGGTTTAAAATCAGGAAAGGTTAGCGTTTAGGTTGCTGAGCAAATAATCCAAGAAGTTGGCCTATACGAGGAAGAACATGGCATGAGCATTGGAGGAAGACTCATTAACAAGGGGATATGTAGATGATACAACCTCACTTGCTGAAAGTGAAGAAGACTTGAAGCACTTACTGACGAAGAGCAAAGACCACAGCCTTTGGTATGGATTACATCTGAACAGAAAGAAAACAAAATTCCTTACAACTGGACCAATAAATGGAGAAAAGACTGAAATTGTCAAGGGTTTCATTTTACTTGGATCTACAATCAACACCCAAGGAAACAGCAGTCAAGAAATCACATGATGTATTGCACTGGGCAAATCTGCTGCAAAAGACCTCTTTAAACTATTTAAGAGCAAAGTTGTCACTTTAAAGACTAAGGTGTGCCTAACCCAAGCCATGGTATTTTCAGTAGCTTTATATGCATGTGAGAGCTGGACAATGAATAAGGAAAACTAAAGAAAAATTGATACATTTAAATTGTGGTGTTAACAAAGAATATGTAATGTACCACGGAATGCCCGAAAAATGAACAAATCCGTCCTAGAGAAACTACAGTCTGAATACTCCTTAGAATTGAGAATGGCCAGACGTCATTTCCCATACTTTGCTCATGTTGTCAGAGGGGACCAATCCCTGGAGAAAGATATTATGCTTGGTAAAGTGGAGGGTCAGCAGACAAGGGGAAGGCCCTGAACAAGATGGGTTGCAACCAGGGGCTCAAGCACAGCAGAGGCGGGGAGGCTGGCACAGGACAGGGCAGTGTTTCGGTCGGCTGCACACAGGGTTGCTGGGGGTCAGAACCCACTCGATGGCACCTGACAATGACGAGGATGCAGAACGGGGTCCAGCAGGGCTTCCAGACGAAGACGGACTAGAGAGGAAAGCCTGGAGACCCACTGCCAAGAATCCATCGGCAGAAACCCTACGGATCACAATGTTCCAATCCCTAATCAATCATGGTGATGGCGCTGGTTGGATAGTGTTCCTGTCTGCTGAGCATGGGGTCACTGTGAGACAAGGGCCAATGTGACAGTAGCTAACAGCAACAATAATGCATTCCAGAAATCTGGAAAAGACTTAAGTATACAAGAAGGGAGGAAGGAAGGGTGAAAGGAGGGAAGGGAGGGCAGAAAGGAGGGAAGGAGGAAGCGAAAGGTGGAGGAGGAAAAATTAGCTCTAATCCTATCCCAGAGATTACACTTTTAATATTTTGATTTATTTCCTATCAGCGTTTTGTAAGCCCATAATATCACATAATTGATGATCACAAAGATAGTTATCTAAATTTAATGTGATGCTATAACCATTTGAAATGGGCATTATAATAGTAACTTGAAAATTAATTTACTTCAGAGTGATGACACTCACAAATTCATTCACCTTAGAATCAACATTACCTGCACCAGATTTCAAGAGGTGGAGCACACTGAACTAACGGATAATATGCAAGTTGTACATTAGTTGCAAAATTGCAAATATGTCACTGATTGTAAATAAGTTTCATCTATAAATTATTTATCAGCAGTTATTTCAAGTCGCTGTTACTAAAAAGCAATGCATTTGAATTTCAAAATGTTGGACTCAGATGTTTTATTAATACAGTCTAGTTTTCTGCCTAATTAAAAGAATACTGTACCTGAAAACTTGTGTACAATGGAAAATTTTGTAAACTAAGTGATAATTAATTACCCTAGAGGAAATCTTATATTTAAATGAGCTCCACTGTAAAGCAAAGAATTCTGTCTAAAATGTGAAATTACAACTTACTGTATCTGTTTTGTAAATAAGGGTTTTCAAATGGGGGTTGGCTTAAACGGTGCATTAAACAATTAAAATTAGGGAGTCGTGACCTTACATTTGCAGGTGGGATGCAGGAACCTTTGGCAGGTGATGCAAACAGTCGGAGATGCCACAAGCATGCAGTGATTCCCTACACTGGACATTTGTGGAATCCTCAGGCTGAAGGTGGTTGAAAGGCTAAAATCCAAAATGAAAGTGTCTGAAAAGCAAAGTCAGGTTTCTGTCTGTCTACAGAAAATGCGTAGCTTGGAAAATGGTGGGAACAGGGGACTCATATACCAGAGTAAAAACTCTAGAGGGCCAGGAGCAGACAAAAGAAGACTGAGCCTTACCAAAGCTACAGCCTTGAGTGAACTTACTCCCTCACTGGATTGAGGTGGTCAGCCCCATTCTCCATGCCTAGAGACAGAGGATGAATTACCTGTGAGGAAGATCAAATTATCCGGAGATGATACAATGTCTTTCATAGAGATATACAGTTCGTATTAAAAAAAGAACCTAAGCCATATAAAAGATAGCGCCATACGGCCAAATAAAAAGGAAGAGACCAAGATAAGATGGAGCACCTCACGACAGAGGAAAAGGCACAAAAATAAAATTAACACTACACATCTAAATCAAGGGAATATTCTAAAAATAAATGATTGGGTGCTTCCAGTGTTAGATGTCTGTTGCAAACATCTCAATGAGTATTCCGTCAATTCCTAGAACCTTGTTTTCCATCCATGCTTTTAGGCAATTTGGCCTTCTTCCTTCAATAATCATATGCTACCTCCTGAAATGGCTGAATGTACAGTTCTTTCGGGTACAGTGAGTGACTCTGTGTATTTCTCCCATCTTCCTTCAACGCTTCCTGCGTCATTCAGTATTTTGCCAACAGATTCCTTCAATATTGCAATTCAAGGCTGAGATTCTTCTTCAGTTCTTCTAGCTTGAGACGCATTCTTCCCTTTTTGTTTTCTAGCTCCAAGATTTAGCACGTCACTGTAATACTTTCCTTTGTCTTCTCCAGCTCCCTTTGAAATCTTCCATTCAGCGCTTTTACTTCCTTGTAATTTCTATTCGCTTTAGCTACTTCACGTTTAAGAGCAATGTTCAGAGTCTCTACTGACAGCCATTTTAGCCTTTTCTTTCTTTCCTAACTGTTAACGCCCTTTTGCTTTCTTCATGTACGATGTCCTTGATGTCATCCCACTATTCCACTGGTCTTCAGTGTCATTAGTGTTCGATGTGTCCAATCTGTTCTTGACATGGTCTCTAAATTCAAGTGGGATATAGTCAATGTCATACTTTGGATCTTCTGGACGTGTTTTCATTTTTTCAGCTTCAATTTGAACCTGTATGTGAGCAATTGACAGTCTGGTCCAGTCAACCCCCTGCTGGTGATATTAAGCCTTGTTCACAAACCGATGATACTGATCCTTTCCATCATCTCTTTCAACAGATGTAGTCGGCTTGATTCCTGTGCATTCCATGTAGCGAGGTCCATGTGTACAGTCACAGTTTACATTGTTGAAAAGAGGTATTCCCAATGAATAAGTCATTGGTCTTGCAAAATTCCATCATGTGATCTCCAGTGTTTTTCTGTCACAAGGTCTTATTTTCCAGCTAATGATCCTTCTTCGTTTCCAACTTTTGAATTCCAATCACAGGTAATTATCAATGCTTCCTGATTACACGTTTAATCAATTTCAGACTTAAGAAGCTAGTAAAAAGCACCAATTTCTTCATCTTTGGCCTTAGTGCTTAGTGTATAAATTTGAATTAATCATCATATTAACTGGTCTTCCTGGTAGGTGTAGAGGTATTATCCTACCACTTATAGCATTGTATTTCAAGATAAATTTTCAAGTGTTCTTTTTGATAATGAATGTGATGCCATTCCTCTTCAATGTGTCATTTCTGAGTAGACCATGTGACTGTCCAATTCAAAATGGCCCAAACCAGTCTATTTTAGCTTACCAATGCCTAGGATGCTCATCTTCAAGCATTCTATTTTATTTCAGACAATTTCTAATTTTCCTAGAATCATACTTCTTCATACATTCCAGACTCTGATAATTAAGATGTTTATAGCTGTTCCTCCTCATTTGAGTCATCAGCAAATGAAGGTCTTGCAAGCTGTACTCCCTCCACATGACAAGGTCAACTCTACTTCAAGGAGGAAGCTCTTCCCCAGTCGTATGTTGAGTGCCTTCCACTCTGAGGGCTCACCTTCTGGCCTGAGATCAGCAGTGTCCCACTGCTACCCACACAGTTTTCACCAGCCAATTCTGTTAGAAGTAGGTCACCAGGGCCTTCTTGTCAGTCTGTCTTAGTTTGGAAGCTCCACTGAAACCTGTTCACCCTGGGTTGACACTGGTCACTGAAATACCAGTGGCACAACTTCCAGCCTCAAAGCAACACACAAGCCACCACGGGACGATACACAGGTGCAAGAGTGTGGATGAAACACAATTAATGGACCTTTATCACATTTAAAATTCTAAGAAGCAAGTATGAACATTCAAAGCTCTTTGAAACTTCTTTGCTACAATCAATGTGTTTAGCATCTTATAGCATTATCTTTGAAGTGTTTTCAGTAATAAAATACCATCAAGGAAGTCTCCACAGTCTTACGTTTTGGCTTCCTCAAATAAACCAGGAAGAGTCACTTGTTTGCCCCATCCTGAGGTGGAGGAAGCGGTAGGAGATGAGAACTCAGAGGCATATTGGTAGATAAATCGATGAATGAAACACACGTTGTTCCTTGGTCTATTTAAATTTGGTAAATATTCACTAACAAGGAGTGAAGAATCTTCGTCTATTACCTATATTCTGTCTCTGTGACCTAGGGAATGACAGCAGAATGACAGATCTGCAACAACTTATTCATGATCAATAACTAATTATCCACAAAGTTAGCACCAGATGACAGGCAGAAGCTCCAGAAAGCACCAGACAGAACAGGAGCCAGGCAAGAACTTGTGCTTGTAATTCCATTCAGAGCGGCTGACGCAGGATGTGGCCGTTTTCTGGCTTTCTAGTTAATGCAATCCGCCCACGCAGAAAACACAGGCAAACAAAAAGCAGAGGAGAAGCGCCCCTGGCTGTCAGGAGCCCTTCACTGGGTCCCACGAAACACTGCTTCGACACCGCTGTTCTCCTTTCAGAACAAAACCAGCTCTCTAAACAAAACCCCAAGCGTGGCTGTGCATGGCTGGGAAGATCGCAGGACAGCTGTAATGAAATGAGTGCCCTATCTTCATCTCCAAACTTTCACCTCTTTGTTGTTTGGAAGAACAATGACTGTCAATTATCCTCGAATTTAACACAGCCCCTGCATTCTAGGAAAACAGGGCAGACCATTTTGAAAGGAGAAGAAAAATAAAAGACCTCAGAAGTTTATTCCATCTGCAAAAAGGAAAACACACTTGTCAACGCAGGCTGCGAGCACAATTGTTTTTCTCCAAGGTGTAATAAATGGGCTGCCCCTGAGAAAATGAAAACAAGAGACTGGGTTTATTTTCATTCCCCTCATGCCTGAGGACGTCACACATGAGACGTGCTGAGAGCTTGTTATGGGGTCAAACACTGTACACTCATAGAAGGGACACAGGACTGTTGGTTTTTTTTTTCTTAAGTAGCCTATACAATCTAAGAGTATTATTTCATCTAAAAGCAATGCCTTTGCTATCACAGATGAAGAAATAACTAGAGAAGTGCTACAGTAGGACCACAGGGAGTGGGCCAAGGGGAAAACATTACTAAGCATCTTAGTATTATTCTTTAGTAAAACAAAGATATCACCATTGTCAATGGGCAATGAATAAGGAAGACTGAAGAAGAATTGATGCCTTTGAATTATGGTGTTGGCAAAGAATACTGAATAGACCATGAACTGACAGAGAAACAAACCAGTCCGTCTTGAGGAAAGAGAGCCAGAATGCTCCCTGGAAGGGAGGATGACAAGCCTTCGTCTCACATACTTGGACATGTTATCAGTGGGAAGCAGTCCCTGGAGAAGGGCATCATGCTTGGAAAAGCAGAGGGGGAACAAAAAAAGGAAGCCACTCAACAGGATGGACTGACCCCGCGGCCGCCACGACGTGCTCAAGCACGGTGCCAAGTGTAAGCAAGGTACAGGGCCCGAACATTTTGTTCTGCCGCCTACAAGGTTGCTGTGAGTCGGACCCAACTCAACAGCACCTAACACCACCACGAACAACCACTGTCCATGAGTTTAAGACCACGATTGTTTTCCTCCCATGCTACCTGTAAAGATATTAAAAGATCTCAAACATTTGAGACAGCAGATTTCTGTGTAAGACATATTTGTCATATTCCCACAACGTGACTACAGCTATGGTCCATGTCCTAGAAGGGATTTGTGTTCTTCTCTACCCTCAAGAAGCATAGCAGACAGCCAAGAGCCACAGTGAAGAAATAGAGAGAGAAAAAATAAAGTCGATAGCTATTAAAGTCTGGAAAACAGGGTTCAAAAGCTTGTTGAATACTTATGGAAGAAGGCCAGAGAGGAGACGGGAAAGAAAAGAGGGAAGAAAGGGGGGAGAAAAGGACGTATAACCCCTGGGGTAAGTCAACACTGTCTTCTCAGGTAATGGAAAAACCACACTACTCAGGTTTCTCAGCGATGCTGGTTGAGTGATAACAAAGAGAGAAGGAAAAGACCTTCATAAAATTAAAAAGATCAGACCTGAGGACCAGCACTTTTATCCTGAACTAACGTCTCCCGGACACACTGGTAGTTCCAGGTCTGATCTGACCTTTCCCTTCTTCCTCCCTACATCACAGTCTCAGGACCAAAGCTTCAACAGTAAGGAGAGCTGAGAAGAGCTACAAGAGAATGAGAAGGTCCAAATCTGTTCTGGGAAGTATGCAAGAGACCCAGGGGCAGCCTGACTGCCTAACACGGAAGACCATTCCTGAAAGGTGCCTCAACAGAGCTAGAACCTGCAAAGGGAGGGAGGGAACCCAAGGAGACTAGACTGCAAAGGCAGTGAAAGGACGCTTCTGACACACCACTTGGGCATTGGTCCCACGCTGCTGTCATGGAAGAAGCTTCAATGTGCCCCCCCCATCTCAGGGTCAGGAGAGGACTGCCACAGAGCAGCAGAGTGAGGGATAGGTCTTGCTTGATTTGAAAGCTTCACGTCCCTTGATGAAGGACAGCTTTGATTTTCAGGGGACTGGTGGAGTCAATGAGCGACTCACAGCCTTCTGGTCCACGAGGCACAGAGTCTATACCTGTTCCATACCTGGAGGAAGCAGCGTACATTGGAGAGGTGCTGCCTCGAGTCTGAGGGATAAAAGATGAGTAGCAGAAAGTTCAGGCTTTCAAAGAGGGCCTGTGGCCAGATGACTCTTTGAAGCCAGACAGTCTTCGCAACAGGAGACAGTAATGTAGACCTGACCAAGCACTCACACGGCTAGTCCCAACATGAAGCCGGGCCCAGGGCAATACAAAAGGTGCTATCAGCCCCTTATCAGTGCCTGGGTGGCCAACTACCTACTGATGGACATGGGCAAGGTAGGCTTCTGTTTTGATGTTGGTGTATCCCCACACCAGACCTTTGGATGTACACAGTTAAGTATTTGTTTTAGAATGAATGAATAAAGTCTCCAGGTTAATGTTCCCTGGAAAGGGAGCAGTTCTTATATGCTGTCACCACTGTCTGCCTCATGGTCATCATCATCACCACCACCACCACCGTTATTACCAGGATCAGAGACACCAAAACCAGCGTGATCACTGCACCACTGAGTGAGATAAGGCTAGGGAGGGCCAGGGCCTTGGGAGACTTGGGTAGCCTCACTGCCTTTTGCAACTACTGCCTCTCAGCTTCTGATCTTCCTGTACTTCCTTGTCCTGGGCATTCTTGGCACGTCTGACCAAAAAGTTGTCCCAGCAAAGAGATGCAATTCTAGATTGGGCCCGGCTCCTGCTGGGGCCATATCAGGACAAAGGCATGCACAGGAATCATGTCTGTGCTGACTCTGTACGGCTAAGACTGAACCAAAGACATTTCTAAAGATGGTATTTCACTCAAATGCACATAATGCAACTGGGAAGAGTGCTTGCAGCACAGGCCAATATTTAACGGCACCAAGGAGCAGCTAAGGTAAGAGTGGGCCACCTCCCCCTCAGTAATTCCTGGTCACTTATGTCAAAAAGCAAGGAAAAGAAGGGGAAAGAGGAGAGCGTGAGGCAGGAGAGGGAGGGAGAAAAAACCAGTGCTGAAGGACTTCTGGAAAGGCTTCTTGTGAGCCAGCATGGGGACCTACTGATTGAACAGGATGCGGGAGCGAACAATGAACTTGAAGATGTATTCCAGGGCTTTCATCGCCTTGTACAGCTGCTCATTGATGCCCGGCTTCTCAGCATTGTCCACGTAATTCCTCAACACTTTTGTCAGCTTCCTGTTCATAACAGAAATGCAAATTTATGATCAGTTCAGGAATGTTCAATATCTCAAATTCTTAACTGATACAGAAATGCACAAATGGGTAGTTTTGATTTAGGTTTATATTTTCAGTATATACATATATTTGTAAAAATTTTTCTGATCTAATAAACTGATCCACAAAATAACTCTCAGGGGAGCAGGCTCTGAGCATCTGACAAGCCACCTGGAAGACTGAGATGCCGTTCTGAGCACACTGACTATATTATATAATTTAATCCCCACAATAACTGGAAGGCTCATGGTAGTGTTACTCCTATCTTCAGATGAGGAAGCCAAGGGTTAAGTAAGAAATGAGATTTTCTGATGCTAAATAAAAAAAATTTAAAAAACTCAGGGATTTTCATCATAAGAGCCTAACGGAATTACAAGAAATCTTTCCAAAACGGCATTACCCTGAAATATTCCAAACTGGATAATGGGGATGGTCACACAACACGGTGCAACTAATTGCACACTTGAAAGTCATTAAAATGGCCAATTTTATGTATATTTTACCACAATAAAAAAGACATTATGTGAAGCAGTACTTGTTATTAGCAATCACCTCAGTCTCTTCTATTCATTCCAGCTCCTTTGCTAAAACAACTAGCGCTCCTACATGGAAAATGAAAATTTTAGAAGTAATTTTTCAAATAGGAAACGTTCTTAAATTTTTAATGAATTTTCTAAGAATCCTTCTATGAAAAGTACACACAATAGATACAAAAAATATGGGTGGATACCTGAAAAGATTTTTAAATACTTTTTCCATTTCCTAATTATAGAATTCCCTTAAAAATGTTTAATGTTAAAAGTACAATCTCCACACTTCTCTTGGAAGGCTCCCTGTTTGTATCTCCCCACCTGAAAGCATTTACAACTTTTTTACAATAGACATTTACACCCACTAGCTGCTCTGCGGAAGGAAGATGAGGCAACCTACTTCCATCAAGGTTTATAGCCTTGGAAACCCAATGGGGGTCGCTAAGAGTCAGAATCAACTCAACGGCAATGCGTTTGGTTTTCAATTTTATACAGTTAATAACACATGGAAATTGGCCAGAACCATTTCTAAATTTTGCATCCAACTACAGAAATAGTTGGAGGCACTTGGTACAAATAACCATGTGTTGGAAGTTTTATTTTAATACACAGCTTCGTAATTTATTTCAAGTGCTTAGTTTATGGCTAATTTTAAAATCCCCAGCTAAGAGTGAACAAAAAAGCCTAAATAAATTTGTTTTTCTGGAATTCAAACATTCAAATGATACAGATTTACTCAAACCTTCAGGATATATGAGAAGGTTGATTTGGGGTGGGGTGGTCATTCATGAGGCCTCATTCAGGCACATCACAGAAAAAGGGAAGACAAACATACCAAAACTAATCAAATCGTTCATAAACAAGTGCATGCAAATTAAAAGAACAAGTAGCCAACTGTTTGCCTAGTTGGAATGACCAGAACAGACTGAAAACGATGTAGTCAGAGAAGATATGGGGAAGCGGGAACAATTCAGGTAGACAAACAGGTGGGATGCGAAGGAGGATCAATGGGCAAGATCTCCTAAGATTTAAAACATCTAAATCCTCTGACACCAGGTTCCTAGACTACTTCTAATAATCAAAATGACAGAAATGATTACAAATGTACTGTTACTTCTCAGGGCTGTCAAGCTGATTCCAATTCATTGTGGCCCCATGTGACAAAGGAGAACTGACCCCTAAGGTTTCCCAGGTTGTGGTCATTATGAAAGCAGACCACCAGGTCATTGTCCTGTAGAGTCACTGGATAGGTTCAACTGCCAATCTGTTAGTTAGCTGCCAAGGACTTAACCACTGCACCACCAGGGTTCCTGGTACAAACGTAGTAAATATAGTTATTGCAGCATTGTCTATATATATATATATATATATATATATGGAAACAATGCAAATGCCCATCATGTGGGGACTGGTTAAATAAATTATGATACATCCCTACAATAAAATCCTGCACAGGAGTTAAATAAAAAAAGGGAGCAGGATGGTTCTAGCAGCACCAAAGTGGAAAAACTGTACTGTATTGTTAAACAGAAAATGGCAGTTATAAACAGGACATATGTATGTAAGTCTGTTCCGTATGTCACTATGAGTCAGAACTGACTCAAGGGCCCAGAACAACTATTTTGTGGTCTATATCCTCTACTACTGAACAATTTATCCTTATGCCAGTACCACACTGCTTCACTGACCGCAGCATCAGAGTAAATCTGGAAATCAGGCTCTTGTTCTGAAAACTTAATTTGGCTATCCTAGACACTTTGGGTTTCCATATAAATTTTCAAATGAGCTAGTCAATTTCTTAAAAATCAGCCTGCTGAGATTTTGATTGAGAATGTCTTGAAACCATAGATCAATTTGGAAAAAACAGACATTTTAGCAACATTTTATATTCTAATTCATGAACATGGTATATCTCTCCAACTATGTAGCTCTTCTTTACTTCCTGTCATAGGGTTTTGTAATTTTCAGGGTAGAAATCTTACACACCTTTCATTAAATTTATTCCTGGGTATCTGATGACAGCCAAGAATCGAGGAACCAGACAGGGTTACACTAATCACTGGCATCCAACAGCAGGAATTCCCTGACCCTGACTTCAGGGTTACACATAGGTCATGCAACAGGCTTTCCCGTAAAAATATTCAACATACAGATGGGAACTAGGACTCAATTTACTGACACTAAAGAGAGCTTTCTAATGATTATGAGCGGGATGCCCTTACATTATTTAGATATTTCTTTTTCACTGGATTCACACAATCAAACATTGGAATCATTACCAAATCCCATCATGTGAGAAAGGAAACCATAATTATAATTATATTATAATAAAGCTTACAATTACATGGTACTCCACGAGTCAAGGATTCTTCCAAGCACATTACATACAATAATTCATGTAAATCCTCATACAACCCTATGATTATGTTCTTTCTACAGGAGAGGAGATGGAATCCCAGAGAGACTGAGTAACTTGCCCAAGATCACAAAGCTCTGAACTGATATAATTTGTAATTTCAAACCCAGGAAGCCTGGCTCCAGGGCTGTGCTCTGACCATTGGCCATGGGGCATCAGGGTTTGATTAGACCCAAGGAATGGTTATTAGGGGTAAGGTCTGGTCAACAGCAGCTGAGTAGGCAGTAGGAATCCACATTAGTTTTATCTGAAGTTTGTAGTCCAAAAGAGAAGCCGTCTCTAAAGAGTAAATACAAAACTGAATTTTATTCACACTAAACAACCAACAACTTTGAAATAGATCAAATCCATTTTCTCATTCATCCAATGCTTGCAGGTACTCTGTGTCCATATATCTCATCTCTTTCATCAAACATAATTAAAATTTTCAAGCATAAATGGGAGGTGTGGAGGAGAGCAAGCATTTGTTCTAAGCTGTTGTGCTAATCCATCACATATCTCTTTCAACAAGATTTACAACTATGTGAAGAGAGAAACAATAATAAAAAATCTTACTAGTAAATTAAGAGTGTTTTTTTGGGAAAACATATAATCATAGATAAAACTACATGGAAATAGACTCTTAATAACAAACACACACAAAAGTACTGGATTTAAAACAACAAAAAGGAACTTACGTGTAGGCTAATGTTGCACTAAAGTGTTTCTTAATGTAGGTTTCCAAGACAGGATTAAAATGCTGAAACTTCCTATCAGCAATCAGTCCAATGATAAATACCTGTCAAGTGAATCGGTATTTTCATTAGTGACGTAATGTGAGCCACCCTGCTGTCCTCGTGTAAATCATCTGTATCACAAAGCCAATGAACGATCGAGGACATTTTCAGACATACATACACTCCTCAGCTGGTTTCCTCTTCTTCACATAGAAGTGACATTTGTGTAATTGTAGTTTTACATTAAAAGCAACTTTTACCTCTCGACTCATCGGCTTTGATTGGGTTTACAACTGAAACACGTTCAAGGTGTCCCTCATGGAGACCCACACCCAGCTTCAAAGGCTGCAGCGTGAAAGAGTGCCTGCATAGTGAAGAGGATGAGAAAGCCTCTTACCAGAGCATCAAACACCAGTGTATCAAAAGTCTCGCTCTCTGAGTTCTCCATCATGATGTTGAAGAGGGCATCCAGGGTATCCTGCAGAAACTGCACAGACAAGGCACACAAAAGGTCAGCACACAAAACCCACCTGGCATTCCCTCAACCTAGAAAAACAATCATCTGCAGCAATTTTCCAAACACCCCACCTGTTATGGACGGAATTGTGTCCCCCAAAGTACGTGACGGGAACAGGATTTTCTTAGTATGGTAATGAAGCAATATCAAAGTAGGGTATGCAATAAGCCTACTCATTTCTGAGTTTGAAGTAGCAACACAGACACAGAAAGAAAGCACGAGAGGGAGAGAGATGCCACGTGAAGACTGCCAACAAACCGAGGCACACCGGGCTACAGAAGCTGACGGAGATGAGGATTTTCCCAAAAAATGGGGAGAGAGTGAAACAGAGTGAGAGAGAACCCTCCCCTAGAGCCATTGCCGTGAATTCACCATGAATTCAGACATCGCACCTCCCAACAATGAGAAAATAAACTTCCATCTTTTAAAACCACCTACTTGTGGTGGTCCTACTACAGCTGCACTGGAAAACAAGACCCCACCTTTCCTGACAGTTACCTGGGGAGCTATCTGCTTCTCAGCCATTAGATACAAGAGACTAAAACTGGGGATGAGTGACTGAGTCCAGATAAAGAAACACACTCACAAACTTCCACCCTTGCCCTCATTTTCCCAGCCTGGTGACAAAGAGCTGGATGGCAGAGCTGGGCAGAGGAGTGACTTGTTTGCTACTGTTCTGAGGGCAGCACTTCAGTGAGTGAGTGGGCAGAAGCCACACAGGAGCAGGGTCCAGCTGAGGATGGTAGCAAGGCTTCTAGGAGATGCCCAAGGATGGAAGAGGTGGGGTTCTGGGACTGGGGGACCCAGCAATGAGCGAGGGCGGCTTACAATTCAGCAGTAACTTAAAAATTACTTTCATAACCTACTAAAATTTACCAAAGAAATATGACTACACAGAAAGACAAAACATCGTGGATTCAATCAAAAAAGAAACCACAGGACATGCTGAAAGTATGTCACACTTATAATTCGTTTCAAACCCCACCACCATCTCCCGTTGAAAAAAGGTCAGGTGAACTGAAAAATACTTTATTAGAAGTAGTGAGCTCTGTGCTGGTGGAGGAGTTCAAGAATAGATGGATGCCATACAATGGGACACTTCCAGCCACAGAAGGAACCCACGGACATATCATCTCAGCCTTCAGCAAAATGCAAATCAAAACCACAGTTAGATACTGTATCACACCTATTAGATGGTTATAAACAAAAAGATGGACAACGACAATTGTTGGGAAAGATGTAGAAAAATCACAATCCTCATCCATGGCTCATGGGAATGAAAAATGCAGCTGCTTTAGAAAACAACTGGGTAAGCTTTCAAAAAATAAACATAGAATTACCATGTGACCAGCAAGTCCACTCCTGGGAATATACCCATGGGAGCTGGAAACCTATGTCCACACAGAATCCTGTACATGAACACTCATAGCAGCATTATTCATCATAGACAAAGAGTAAAGACAACCCAAATATCCATCAACTGATGGGTGGATAAACAAAATGTGGTCCATTCATACAATGGAATACTATTGGCCCATAAAAAGGAACGAAGTTCTGATATATGCTACAACTTGAAAACATGCTAAGTACAAGAAGGCAGACATAAAAGGCCACATATCGTATTGTTTAATCTATATGCTTGGAACAAGTAAGCCTACGGGGACAGAGCAGATGGTAGTTGCAAGGGGCTGGGAGGATGTTCTGAAATTAGATAGTGAAGATGGTTGCACAAATTTATCAATGTACTAAAAGCCACCAGACTGAGCTGGTACATCTTGCTGTGTATATTCTCAATAAGAAAATACATTTAAAATATACATGAATACATATGTACACACACACGGAAGAAAACACTAAATTGTGCAGCTTACAAAGAAGAATTTTATAGCATATGAATTATATATCAATGAGACTGTTACACAACAAAGAAAGAACGTGGACACCTAGCATGGATGACAAAGGATGGCTGGGTTGTGTCTGATCCAGCTTCCTCCTGGATTGCTCAGCCTGTGCACAGCATCTGAAAGGCCTTCCAGTTTCCACAGAGGATCCCAAACCGCAGGACCCTGCTCCCAAGCTAGTGTTGTCCCGTTGCTCCTTCTGCTGTGCTGGGGACTCTGTGACACCACCAAGCCCAGGGCCTCCGTGGCAGCCCCAGGAGTAAGAATGTCCTCCTGATCCAGTAAGAGAGGCATGAGCCCCTCATTCAAGTCTGCTACACCATCCTCCACTGATGTTACCCCAGGAAATGTCAAACGCCAACAGGAGAGGAAGAAAAAAATCATCCTGAACAAGAGGCATCTGGTCTGCACACGAACGGCTCTGTCACCTCGGTAATTATTTGGCCCTGCTCCACCTTGTTTCTTTTGTATCATTTTCCATCATTTTCAGATTGCAAAGTCTTTGCAAAGGTCAAAACTTCATGCCATCTGCTAACGGCCCAGTGTTCCTGCCAACAGACCACCAGGTGCCAAGCCCTGGCTCAGCACAGTTCAGGCAAAGTCCCTGAAGCAGACCTGGCTGGCTGTCCCACCGAGACAAATGGCCTGGTCAGTAGCACAGAAATGGAAGCTCAGAGAGCTGGAACCTTGGTTGTTTGGCTATAGGACCACCACGGAGTAGGGTCACATCCAGAAGAAGACACAAAGTCTCTATGACATCATCCCCTTCCTCCAAAGCCACCACCATAAGACCCAAATCCCCATTTTCTCTCCCATCTTAGTGGGCAACAGTAGTTTTTATTAAATATACAAATTACCTTCTCAATCTATCAAACAACACCATCGCACTGCTACCAGTTAGAAATATAGATAAAGGGAGACCTTGAAAAAATGGAATGGAACTAACAGCCTTCATGTTATCAGAGCCCTTAAATAGACTAGAAGGAGCTGCTGCCTGAAAGCTGGGAAGCCCACCAGTCCTGGCTGGCCATCACCAGTCCAAACAGCCTTGGGCAAGTCAAGCCACCACTCCAGGAACACATGGTGCACAGGATACACTGGCAAATGGGAAGAATAAAAGTCAGGTCAGCAATGGAATTCTCACCTTCCACGTGGGAGATCCGGGTTCAGTCTCCATCCAGCACACCTCACGGGGCAGCCACCACCTGTCTGTCAGGGGAGGCTGACGTGTTTTTATGATACTCAACAGATTTCCGTGGACTTCCAGACTAAGATGGACCAGAAAGGTCTGGTGATCAACACTTCTGAAAATCTACCAAAGAAAATCCTACAGAACGCAATGGTCTCATCTGCAACGGATCACGGGGGTGGCGCAGGACTGAGCAACACCTCATTCCATGTGCACGGGATCACCATGAGTCGGGGTCAACTGGGCTGCAGCCAGCAACCAAAAGAGCAACTAGGTGAGGAGTAGATGGCATATCAGGCCTGAGTAATCCCAGTGTGGACAGGAAGCAGAGAGAGACATGGGGAAAGCAATCCCAAAGATGAACAATAGTGCTGGATAATCCAATATAGAAGGGGAATGGGGGAGAACGACAGATAAAATGAGCCCAGACTCTTCCTGGTGAATGTGACAACAGGTCAACAGAAATACAGCTACTCCCTGATGTAATACAGGCACTTAAGAATGAAAGAGAACAAAATGTCCTTAACTGTGTGTCTTCTAAAGTATGTTCATTTATTCACCCAGTTTCCATCTGAATTAAGGAATTTATAGAACCCAGGGAAGTTTAAAATGCAATTAACATTGTCCAAGCTATTGGTGGAAGACAAGGACTGAAAAGATGATTAAAATTTTCAGATGAGCGAGGATATGTTCAAATGGTTATATAATGAATTTAGGAGAGGGTGCAACTAAATTAATTTATACTGAAGTTAACCACATTGCTGGCTAATTAAGGCCATTTCAAGTAATTAATTTTTACAGAGATAAGAGAGCCTCCTCTGCAAGCACCGCTCTTGAAGGGTGAAGAACTGAGGCAGCCGAGGAACAGACTTGGTTGTAGAGAGAGACCATGTGTAGGAAATGCCACCTACTAGCGATCAGCTCATCACTCACCAGCCAAAGTGAAACACAATGAAATGGAAATTGCACACCCTTTACAAGGAAAAGTCACGTAACTAAATCAAACGATACAGGAGAGGCAAGCAATGCCTGATGCTGACAGAAGTATCAGAACCACAGACGAAACAGAACAAGAATTACAGAATTTGAGTGCTCAGAAGACAGTCTCATCGCCCCTGTCTGACTCCTGTATCTTGTAGATAAAGATGTAGAGGCCACAGGAAGGGGGCCCAAACATTTCTCCAGGGCCGGCCATGCAGAAGACTGAGAAATGAGCCCCGGGTCCTGTGGGCAGCAAGCGGCCAAGTGCAGAGCCCAGTGCTCAGTCGTGCGTCCACACCACACAAGTCACTTACATAGGCCCATGAGCCACGCACCAGGACCACTGACAATGACAATGGCAATGACAAGGAAATTGCACCAAGAAGACTGAACACAATCCATCCTGAAAGCTGCAGTCTTGGACCTTCATCAGTAAGTACCTCAAGTCCTCTTCACTTTCAGCAGGCAAGGTTGTGCCATCTGTATATTACAGGCTGTTAATGGCTCTTTCTCCAATCCTGATGCCGTGTTCCTCTTCATATACTCCAACTACTTGGATTATTTGCTCAGTATACAAACCGAATGAGTATAGTGAACGGATACAACCCTAACACACACATTTCATGATTGTAAACCACACAGCATCCCCTTATTCTGTTCAAATGCCTGCCTCTTCATCTATGGATAGGTTCCTCATGAGGACAGGACAATTAAACGTTCTGGAACTCCCATTCTTCTCAATGTTAACCATAATATACTATGAGCCACAGTCAAATGCTTTTGGATAGTCAAATAAACACATGTAAACACCTTTCTGGCACTTTCTGCTTTCAGTCAAGATCCACCTGGCATCAGCAATGATATCCCTCGCTTCATGCCCTCTTTGGAATTTGGCTTGAATTTCTGGCAGTTCTCTGTTGATATACTTGTTGTTGCAATCATTTTGGAATTATCTTCAGCATAATTTGACTTGCATGTGATATTAATGCTATTGTTCGATGATTTCTGCATTCCTTTGGGTTCCCTTTCACCACTTCTTCCATGAAGAGAGGTGTATCTTCAATATCTTGTTGTTGTTGTTAGGTGTCATCGAGTCGGCTCCAACTCATAGCGACCCTAAGTGTAACAGAATCGAACACTGCCCGGTCCTGCACCAACCTCACAATGCTTGCTATACCTGAGCCCATCGTTGCTGCCACTGTGTCAGTCCATTTGGTTGTGGGCCTACCCCTTCTGGCTGACCCTCCACTTTACCAAGCATGATATCCTTCTCCAGGAATGGTCCCTTCTGACAACACGAGCAAAGTAAGTGAGACGAAGTCTGGGCATTCCTGCTTCCAAGGACCATTCCATCTGCACTTCTGCCAGGGCATATTTGTTAGTTCTTTTAGCAGTCCATGGTACCTTCCATATTCTTTGCCAGCACCAAAACTCAAAAGCATCAAGTCCTCTTCCACCTTCAAGAAACTATTTGTTAAAGGGATTATAGCTAGAATCCTAGACGAGCTTTGGAAGCAGCACCTGCATCATTTACGGAGAGGAAGCAAAGAACAAAACACTGCCCTGTGGGACTCACTTACCTTAACCACTTCACCACCATCCACTTTCATCAGCTGCCTCAAGTTCTGCTGCAGCAGGTTCGTGTTCGAACGCCATTTCAAGAGCCCCAGAAGGTCGACTGGAAATGGAAGCACAATGTCAGTCCTTCACAGCAAGAACACTGTCTGTCTCATCCATGCATCACAGGAACTTCGTTCTGTAATTTCTGAACCACAACAGAAACATCAAGCCTATTCTGAAAGGTTCACCATCTGAGTATTTCATGCTTTGCAGCAGCATCCTTAAAACCTAGTCCACTTCAATTCCCTATGTCCATCTCCATGAAGTGATGTCCATGGAAGGGCTTTAAAAATGCATTCAAGGAGCTGCAAGGAAGGACTGGGCTTCCTAGTCAGATAAGGAGGCTGCTGCCAAGAGGCCAGGATGGAAGACTGATCCTCCACCAAGTGCTGCCAGCATCACCCACCAAGTTGTAGGCTCCTGTCTGAGAACAAGTCCCTATTTAAAAAAAACAAGATAAAAAAATAAAATAAAATAACTGACCCAAGCTTAAGTACTGGGACTGCCAAGTGAGATGGCTCAAGAAGACAGTCCTCGCACTCTGACGGCCCTGGACAGCTCCGATGGCTGCACAGAGCTCCACCAGGGCCTGGGCCTCCATACGCTTGTAGTTTCATGGTTCAGTTTTCATTTGTTTGCTTGTTTTGTCATTGGAAAACCGGGGACTGAATTTATGTTTTTAAAGGCTGAAGGTGGAAGCGAATATCCAGAAATGTCTTGAAGGCACTAACACATCCTGGGAGGCAGGAACATGGAATCCAAGCCATCTCTGGGCAAGAAACGAAGCCCAAACAATGTCCACGTGAAGTTCCATTACCATCCCATTACTTGAAAAAGTACAATGAGCAAAGAGCATCAAATTTACTGTTTATGCTCATCAGGGGCCAACTTCCGCCACAGTAACTGTTGCCATAACAAAAATCCTCACTAATGCTGAAAAGAAAAATATAATTTTTGCAACAGGTAGAAGTTCAGGGAATACAAGACATCCATGATAATGTAAAGATCAAACAAAGATAAGGCAGACAAATAACTAGCAGGGAAACTTGCATTTTCATGTATTTGTCCTCAGCCTGCAAATATTACTGAGAAAAGGAAGAATTAATAAAGAGAAAACAAAAAGGAGATGGAATGTTTTGGACATGTTATCAGAAGGCACCAGTCCCCGGAGAAAGACACCATACTTGGTGTGGTGGTTATGTTTTTGTGTCAACTTGGCTAGGCCTGGTTGAGTGGCTGCGCAGCTGGTGGTAGTTATTCCCCATGATGAGACTGGCAATCATCTCCACGGTGGGATCTACCACAAACAGCTGAGTAGCTGCCTTTGGGATATGGTCTGCTTCCTGTATATAAGGAGACGCCTTGGGAATGGTCTCTAGCTTATGGCATGCTTGGACCCTGCATGTAGCTGTGTCATTGTTCAGCAGCCTGCCATGCTCTGCCAACCTTGGGACTTACGATGGACTTGAATTAATGGCCTGCCGTGTGGTTTGGTAACATCGGGACTGTGCCTTTCTACTTGTCAACCTTGGGTTTTTCAGCCTCA
>NW_006921625.1:6181993-6195495 GCF_000298275.1 Orycteropus afer afer
TCATGGGGAATAAATACATCCAGCTGCCCAGCCAAGTTGACACATACTTTAACTACCACAGCCATAACAACAAAAATGTATGTGTAAAAGTATGAACCGTGGAGGCACATGACCTGGCTTAACTACAAGCTGAGCCTCATTATAGCTACACAACCTTGGGCGTGTAATCTGCTGCAGTCTTTTCCATCTGAAAAATGGAGACAAAGATGACTGATTCACAGAGTTAGTGTAAGATTTACATGACTTGACATGTGGAAGGCACCTGGCACAATGTCTAGCTCATGGCACTAACAGGAGTAGTAATTCAAAGAGATGATTGGAACTGACAAGTATAGCCTTTTGTTACAGAAGCTAACAACAAATATTTTGATTTCTAACCAAAGGTGAGGCGAAGGGAAAGGCTATAAGGTGCCCAGACACACTCTTGGTCCCAGGCTAAAGGTGCCTTCTGTCTCAGGAGAGTAATCAATATTCTTTAAACAGAGACTCATTAAAAATGTGGATCCCATTCATTCCAATTTGGCAGCACCTTAGGTACGATGGTGGCTAAGGTTTACGGTCGGCTGCTAACCAAAAAGGGTGAAGACTCAAATCCACCCTGTGATCTGCTTCCATGAAGATTCTGGCCTAGAAAAGCCTATGGGGCAGCTCTACCTTGTAACATATGCATCACCATGAGTTGGGGACCAAGTCAATAGCAACGGGTTTGGGGTTTGTAAAGTTTACCCCTGTAGGGTGAATTCAGGAAATGTCCCTTAGCATGGGAAAGGCACATGAGTAGGAGAAAAACTCCTTTGAGGAGGGCGGTTGGTAAGAAAACGGCTTCTCAGGCCCCACTCACAACCCGAGTCAGCCCGGGCGCCCCCTCCCCACGCCCTCATTTCCCACTGACTCACTGCTTTAGCCCATCACTTTTCTTTGTTTCTTGCCTCCTCTGACTAATTATGCAGTAAGCTAATTGAGGAGAGGACTCACAGCTTATATGTCTTTATATCCCCCACAGCATCCAGCACAGTGCTGAGAACAGAGATGTCTAATACAAACCTCAATGAATAATTCAGCCACCATGTGTCCCTCAGTGATGGAACTTTGCACTAATAAATCAGAGTTTCAGAAAAATGACTCTCATGCGAGACTCTGGGATTTGATGCTTAGATGCCAACTGGGGCAGCTCCATCTTGCACACACCTGACACGCCCCCATCCCAGTAAGAGGAATCACTGGCTGGTGGGAAATAAAAGCCCCAAGATTCCCCTCAGCTCCTGGGGAGCAGCATCAAGCCTAGGGATTTTCTTGTTGCCTAGCAACAGATGCTGCGGAGACCAAGGGCTCCAGGGAGAGAATCACCTTGTGACTGGTGAGACCCAAGGAGGCTGGAGGGGAGGTGGGTCAGCACCACCCCTGGGGCAGCTCCTGGTTCAGCCCTTGGACTCTGGTGACATGCGCCTTGGGAACGATTCTGTAGATGGGCTTGAGAAGCAAACTGCTATTCAGAACATTGTTTTGTTTTGTTCCTATCCTGAGTACCATTTTTTTTTTTTCTGTAAAAATATATATAAAACAACTCGTGTTAACTAATGCAGTGACGATGGTGACAGTCGTCATGTTGCACAGCTGTGACCACTCTTCTGTTACAAACTATTCCACCATTACTGCTCAGTGCCCCTGAGTAGTGCTCCCCCTCCCGTCCTCCCATCCCAGGTAACCACTGATAAGCTCTCATCTCTACACACTGCCTACTTCATGTAAGTGGCCTCATATGAAATCTGCCCCTTCGTGCCTGACTTACTTCACTCAGCATCATGTTTTCAAGGTTCATCTCTGTTGTAACACGTACCAGGACTTCATGTCCCTTTTCGGCTGAGTACTATTCCATTGGGTGTATGCCACGTTCGGTTTATCCATTCTCCGTTGATGGATGTTTAGGTTGTTTCTACCTCTTAACTATTGTAAATTATGCTGCAATGAATATGGATGTACATATTTGCTTTCCTGTTTTCAGTTCTTTTGGGTACATATTTCTACATCCAGGAGTCAGATGGCTGGGTCGTACGGTAGTTCTACGTTTCACTTCTTGAGGAACTACTAAACTTTTAGGACTTAGTTTAGGACATTATTTTAAAAAGGAAAGTATATTCAGGTTTCAAAAAACAATTACTAAATATGCTTCTTGTCCACGGCCCATGTGGAAGGAGGAGCTTGTGCCCACGGGCCACGTGTGAGATGAAGCTTCTGTCCACAGCCCACATGAGAGATGGAGCTTCTGTCCACAGCCCATGCGCGAGACGGAGCTTGTGTCCACGGCCCACGCATGAGACGGGGCTTCTGTCCACGGCCCACACGTGATATGGAGCTCTGTCCACGGCCCACAAGCGAGACGGAGCTTGTGTCCATGGCCCACGTGCGAGACGGGGCTTCTGTCCACGGCCCACGCGTGAGATGGGGCTTCTGTCCACGGCCCACATGAGAGATGGGGCTTCTGTCCACGGCCCATGCGTGAGACGGAGCTTGTGTCCACGGCCCACGTATGAGACGGGGCTTCTGTCCACGGCCCACATGTGAGACAGTGGCTGCTTTCCCTGCGAGCATGGCAACACACATCAGCTCTCACCTGGCACTTCACTTGGCACCTACTGTAAAGTAAAAGTGCCACACATGTAAGTGGCCACCTCCCCGGACATGTCATCTTTCCCTAGGTCAAACGAAGCCTGGATGCTGGAGCCTCTCAGGCTAGCGGGAACATCATAGCCATATCCAGAGAGCAGTGGTGGCGTGCGGGACCTCCTCTCCATAACCTGCCATCACAGGCCCATCCAGAGAGTGGAGGTGGCATGCAGGCCTCCTCTCCATAACCTGCCATCACAGGCCTATCCAGAGAGTGGAGGTGGCATGCGGGACCTCCTCTCCATAACCTGCCATCACAGGCCCATCCAGAGAGCAGTGGTGGCATGCAGGCCTCCTCTCCACAACCCAACCCACAGTGGCTGCCATCGAGTCAATGCTACTCGACTGCGCTTCCCAGGGTTCTCAATGGCTGCTTCTCCAGAAGCAGATAACCAGGCCTTTCTTCTGTGTGTACTTGAACCTCCACCCCTTCTGTTAGCAGCCAAGCCTATCACGTGTTTGGCCCACCCATAACTCCCATGTCCACAGACAAGAAAGAAGAGGTTCAGAGAGGTGAAGCCCCTTGTTCAAGGTAATTCCCAGGGATATCAAAAGGAAGGGTTCAACCACAGGTCTTTGGACTGACCTTAAATCTCATACATTCTCCTTTATGCCATAGGAGTTTCCTTTAGCCAAAAAGTCTTTTGAAAATAAATTCATTTCTTTATTTCCCTTTGAGTTTAATCCTTAGACCAACATAGAAATGTGAACTTTATAGTATGAAGGACACCACTCCCTCCTTCCATCTCCACTGGTAACTGCGTGGCTGCTGCCCAGGGAGGAGGTGGACATGCCAGGACTGCTGGGGTGAGCCCGTGCGCCTCCCACACTCACCGTTCTGAGTAAGCTTGGTGGAGCACACGAGTGTTGAAATCTGGAAGGAATCTTTGCTGATGGTGCAGCTTCCGAGGCTCTGCATGCCCTTGCCCGTCGCCGCGTGCCCCTTCTCCTCTAGTTCAGCTTTCGTGGAAGGCAGACTCAGGTACGTCGAGGCATCTTCCAGCTTTTTCGCTTCAGCCTGGGGGTTTCATGACACAGTATGTCAAACACGACACAAAAACTGCAACGCGTACTATGTTCCAACCATTGCTATCTAATCTTCTCAACCATCACAATGTTTGCTTCTTATGTTGTGCTAACTGCTTACTTCGATAATTTTCCCCCTTCCTACAGATCAACTCATGTTGACAGAGTACTGCCATAAAGTATATACTATACCATCTGACATCATCATTTTGTTAGGAGCAGCAAATGGGCTGGTCACCAGAAGCATTCATTTATAGTTAAATGTGGCTAGAGAGTTGTAGGGAGCTCTGGTAGCATAGTGCCTAAGGCATCTGACTGCTAACCAGAAGGGTGGCGGTTCAAACCCACCAGCCACTCCTCGGAAGGAAGATTGGGCAATCTACTTCCATAGTGATACTGCCTCGGAAACCCAAGGAGGGATCACTATGATTCGGGTCCCACTCGATGGCACATAACAACAACAACAACAGGGAGTTGTAGGCATCCTGATGGCACAGGAGTTAAGTGATCAGCTACTAATGGTCCAGCCATTCTGCAGGAGAAAGATCCGGCAATCTGCATCCATAAAGATGACAGCATTGGAAACCACAAGGGGCAGTTCTACTGTGTCCTACAGGGTCGCTGTGCCTAGGAATCTACTCAACGGCAATAGGTTTATCTTTGTTTATTTTGTTTCCTTTTCAGGCAGCAGCTTCCTCACAAAGGCAGGAAGGGTCAGCTCAGGTCAGGGTGCCCGGAAAGGACTAAATGGCCAAGACTCAGCAAAAATCATCCTGATAAAACACATACCTTATAAACAATAAGATCATGCTCCCCGTCTCTCAGAGTGGTCCCATCATATCTCATCAGCTTCACAAATGCAAGTGCAAATATTTTCTCAGATTTGTCCTTGGCTGCAATTAAAATGGACAATCAGCTTCAACAGCCATCATGACAAAAGAACCCTGCAAAAGGCTATCTTTACAAACTATCCCACAATTTACTGAAAGACGCTTTAAAAAGTCCTACATAAATGGACCTTGTTCACCAGTAGAAAGACTCAGTTCATAAAAGGATTAGCTTTCCCCAAACTCATCTATAAATTCAATGAAATTTCAATCAAAATCCCAACAAGGTCTTTTCATGGAACATGAAAGGGGCTGAGAATAGGAAGATTTTAAAGAAAAATACGTCAGTACAACAATGACAGGAAGAAGGAGGAGCTGCTAAGGCTGATTACGTACAACCAAAAACCTCATGGCATCTGTTTCCTTGGTTTGGAGGTGTAGGGTCATGGTTTTATGGGACATCTCAGTTAATGGGCCTAATAACATGTTTAGTGCCTCTATCCTACAGTCTGTGATATAAAGAAAACAAAAATCCTCACGACTGGACCAATAAACAGCATCACAAGGAACAGAGAAAAGATTGAAGTTGTCAAAGACTTCGTATTACTTGGTTCTACAATCAGCACCAATGGAAGCAACAGTCAAGACATCAGATGATGTATTGCATTGGGCAAATCTGGTGCAAAAGACCTCTTTCAAGTGATGAAGAGCAAAGATGTCTCCTTAGACTAAGGTGCACCTAACCCAAGCCATGGTATTTTCAATCGCCTCTTATGCATGTGAGAGCTGGACAACGAGTAAGAAGATGGAAGAAGAGTTGATGCTTTGAGCTGTGGCATTGGCAAAGAATGCTGAGAGTACCATGGACTTCTAAAAGAACTAACAGGTCTCTCCTGGACGAAGTGCAGCCAGAATGCTCCTTGGAAGCAAGAATGGCCAAACATCATCTCACATACTTTGGTCATATTATCAGAAGGGACCATTCCCTGGAGAAGGATCTCATGCTTGGTAAAGTGGAGAGTCAGCAAAGAAGGGGAAATCCCTCAACAAGATGGATTGCCACAGTGGCTGCAGTGATGGGCTCAGGTACAGCAAGGATCATGAGGCTGGCACAGGACCAGGCAGTGTTTCGTGCTCTTGTACGTAAGGTCACTATGAGTAAGAGCCAACTCGACGGCACCTAACGAGAACAAACAATATTCCACCACCTGTATACCATGATGTATAGTGCCTTGAGGTCTTAAAAGCTTGCAAGTGGCCATCCAAGGCACAATAATTGGTCTCTATTTGGCTGGAACAGCAGAGGAAGAAGGAGAGTCGGGAATAGGAGGAGGCTATAGAACGTGTGGCCAACTGCCTCCATGAATAACTGCCTCCTTTGCCGTAAGACAAGAACTAGATGGTGCCCAGCTACCATTACTAAGCATTTTGATCAAAGAGTCCATAGAAGAATATTGATCAAAAGGGGGAAAACAAAGAGCAGAATTTCAAATTTTTATGTACTCCAGCCTTCCTTAAGCCATGAAAGTTGGATGAACCCCTGAAACTAGTGTCCTAAGATAATTTTTAAACCTTAAACCAAAAATATTTCCTGAAGTCTTAAAACTAAGCAATAGTTTAGCTTCACTAGTAAAAAATATCTGCCTTGTGCATTATACTCTTTTAAGGACTATTTATACAGAACCAAACTGACAACAGCAACTCAAAAGATTAGATAGGAGTCTTGGAGGGTGATGGATTGACATTAACAGAGGAAGGACTCAGAAAAAGAGATGAAAATGGTTACACAACTTGACAAACATGATCACTATCACTAAGCAGCACATGGAGAAATTAGTGAATTGGTGTATGTTTTTCTGTGTATGTCCTCCACAACCAAAGACAAAATTATATAAAATAAAAGACAAGCAATAATGCACACTAACATAGGCTGAGTACCATTTAAGTAATACATAAACATTAACAAGCAAGTTTCATTTTTTAAATCTGAAAGAAGAGGAGGAAGAAGAGTATGTAGGAAAGTCTGCGATGCCAGAAACTAAGAATAACTGTAAAGCAATAGCAGAGAAGTCAGGGTGGCCTGGCAGCACAGATATCAGACCAGTGGGGAACAGGGCCTGGGAACACAGGCCCTGCACATGGTAGGGTTCACGGAGTCAACAAGGAAGGACAGACCATTCCACTGAGCAAGCTGGTTCCTCCCTCACACCACACACTACTGTGCATTACAGGTGGATGAAAGACCTGAGTGTGAAAATGGGCTCCCTTTGTCATTCAGGCCTCTGCTCTAACACCAATCCCTGGGACACGAGCACCATATCCGCAACAGTAAGTTACTAACCCAGTCACACTCCTTCCCCTTGCCTGACCTATTTCTCTTCAGAGGAGTCCTTACTACCACCAGACTACCAGACAGCTGTATGGGTATGTAAATCGGGTGGTGCTTGTTGTGTTGCCCACTAGATGCTGGAAAGAAAGAGACTTTGTATATTTTCCAGCCAACAGTGAAAAAGAAAGGAAGGAATAGAGGACAACAGGTGTCTCCTCAACAAGCTAACACGTAACTTTGTAAAAGGGCACCAGGGAACGTAAACCTCCTTCACGCTCAAATGAGAGAGAGCAGATTCCCCTCAGTTCGGGCTGGTCCTGAAAGCAACCATGGCTCAGGAACACAGGAGCCAGGACAGCCGGCAGCTGGCTCCCACTGACCTCCTATTAAACAGCACAAATTAAGTACACCTTTTATTAGCATTCCACATCTGCACCTCAACAGTGCAGACAGGTTTTTATTACATCCTCCATACCGGTAACAGCTTCCATTGCACAAAAATTAGGGAGCCTTAGAGGAAAGTTCTGGACAGCAGGCAGGGTGGACCATCCAGAACCCCATCCATTCAAGCCAGCTCAGGCAAGGTAACTTGGCTCTTGGCAACCAGAGCCCAGAAAGCGCAATTAGCTCGTGCCCACATGAATGCCTCGGGAATTGCTGCCAAGCGCCAGGAGAAGCCTTACGTAGGGCCTGAGTCTACTAGTGCTGCTGTAGCAGAAAGAACACAGTGAAGAATAGAAACTTATTTTCCCGCAGTTGAGAAGGCTGAAAGTGCAAAGTCAGGGCATTGACTCTCAGGGAAGCATCTCTCTGCAGGCTTTGGGAGAAGATTCTCGTCTCTTTTGTCATCTGTAGGCCTGGGGACTACAGTCCCAGCTTTTCTCAGTTCCTGGGAGATCCTCTCATGGCATCTATTCTCCCAGCCCACTGTTTGTGCTTGCTTTTTCTCTGTGTAAGTCGGAAGTGATTAAGTGTAGAACATCCCTGGTTATGGCCTCATTGGCCCAATGACCTCTACTCCCAACAGGAATAGGTGTTAGGATTCCAACATGTTTTGGGGGGATGCAATTCAATTGATAACAACATCACATCAGCACTAAACTTTGCAATCCCAAGACAGATTCAGTCCGCGTGCCCTATTCCCCTTCAGGGCGGAACACAGCCAACATGGCCCCGGTTCCTTCCACATGTCCAACTGTGGCTGCAGGAGCTGCAGACAGGGTCAGCTGGTGGGGCCCTGTGGGAACCATCATTGCGGTAGCTGACAGCCCAGAGTTTTGGTAGCATCACACACACCACGCACAATTTGTTTCCAACACCACGGCCCCTCTCAAGCCTCAGCCGGGAAAGACGCCATTAATTATGCAAATGTGTCTTGGTATGTGAGCAAATAGCATCTTGTCTACCATGAGTGCTTTAAAATTGACAAGAAAAACAAGGATTTGGAAAGTTAAAATGGGGCAGAAGATACCCTCTGCCCTGGTGTAATTTATGAGCTAGAGAAGAATGGAGAAAGGGGTTTGGAGGCGAGCCCTCTGAGGACTCCAAAATTCTGCCCCCATCCTCTTTCCACTGGAGCTCACTACTCACCAGACTTCCTAGGGGTCTTAGATCACTCTCTGCCTTTGTGAGGGTCCCACCACTGACGTCTCCAGAGTGTGCTGTCCCCAGTTCTAAGCATTTCTGAACCACCACCAACCCCAACATGCCCTCACTTCCACCATGGGCCAAAATCGGACTCAAGGCAGCTCCCAAAGTTTCCTCTCCCAGGCATTGCACCACCGCACACCAGGACAGACATGGCTGCTCCCACTGGAGCCCTCCCTCACCTCACACCCCAGGACGTCCCTAGTTCTGCAGGTCTTCCGGATTTAACCCTTCTAGTGATCCTGTTCCCGCTGCCTTAGCCTCTCTGAAGAACTTCCAGTCTATGATCTGACAGGATGGAACACCCTGCTCCTCTTTGGCTCCTTCTATCTCTCCTGCCCAAGAACCTGGTGTTTAGTGTTAGTTTGCCCACTGGACCCTGCCGAGTGAGTGGCCGGCATCTCACTTGGTCTTCAAGACCACACCAGGAGAGAGGTCTTCTTGTCATTGTGTGGACACTGAGGTTCATTGCTTAAGTGTCTGTGAGCCCAAAGTGTGAGGGAGCTGCAGGGTGACCTTGGAGCCAGGACTGGCGTGATTTCATCTGCATGCTGTCAGTGACCAGCACACCACGCAGACCACTTCTTCCCCTCAATCACCTGCAGCACAACCAACAGTAGCCAACTCTCACTGTCACTTATTTCCCCAAATATGAACACACAGCTGAACAGATACAAGCCACAAAGGGCAGGGGCCGTGTCTTATTTTTGTGATATCTTATTTATTTAGTGTCCAACACAAGGCTACATCCTCCAGAAAGAATTAATTCAACAAATGGGATGAGAAAAACAGCAGTAGTCAATCATAAAATCTCCTGGAAGGTTCTTTCCTCCTAAAGTCTTGACATCACAGTTAATACTGTACCAACATCTACTCCGAGAGAAGCTATGTCTGAGAGCCAGGCAGGAGCCACCAGAAAAGACAAAACAGTTTGAGGTTCCAATTCCAATACAAAGAGCATGTGAAGACAGTTTCCCAAGAGCGTGTGTTCTGTTTTAGTGAGTTTTCGATGAACAGCTTCACCCTCTGAGTCAAAATGCAAGAAAGGAAAGCAGAAGAACCAGTACCTGGTCAGAAGGACATGAGAGGAAAGGAAGACCTCCTCAGATTAGCTCCATGCAAGAGAGAGCACAGCCCTTCCTGAGGAAAATGTTAACATGGGAAATGACTACACTCCAGAGCAAACCTAGGACATGGCAGCCCATTCAGCCTTCCCCAAGTCTCCTCCTGGCGAACACGTATGATACGGTGCTCAGTTACTTACAGTCCTGCGATGACCTGTGTCTGAAGGTAAACCGCAGGTGACTGCGGTTGACGTCTTCAATGGGAATGGCCACCTGTCAAAGTTGAAAACAGAAAGTTCTAGGACATTTACCCATATGTTCTAGCATGAAACCACTCATTCGACCGGAGATGTGATTATAAAAACGTCTGCCCTGCCACAAGGGGTAAGTATGATCTCTTGAAAGGCAAGATACCTGTTTCATTTCAACCAGACAACAGTGTAAAAGATGTGACACCCATGCTGTCAGACAGCTGAATTCTCTGAATCACTCTAATCCTCACGGTTAAAGTTCTATTTGTAAGTTAGCATTTTTGCTCTCAGTCCCAACACCGCAGTGTCTATATTTTCTCTGCAGCTGGAATGCCCTGTGTGCACCTGTGGCAAGGAAGCTCACCTGTTGAGACATTCCAGTACAAGGAGACGGATCAAATGCATGCTGCCTTCAAGCAAATACTGTCCCCTTCTTTCTATCTAACATCTCTATTACAGAGCCAACCGCAGCATGGGTTTCAAATACTCGCGCCTTCGGTGTGGGCCGGCATTGGCCACAGTGGGGCTACCATGGTCCCAGGGAGGTGCTGCCTCATGAGACGCAGCGGGTCAGCCCCACAGGAACCGGTTGCATCTCCCCAGCAATAACCTCCCTATACTGTCATTTCAATATTTTTCCATTGGGTGTAAAGACAGCCTGCCACACACAAAACAAACTGCAGATGAGAGAGAGATCAGCTATCTTTGAAAGACTCAGCCATTTGTCTCCATGAAAGTCCTATTTTTATGTCCAAAAGGCGATGAGAGGAAATGTATTCCAAGAAATGCCTATGGGTTCCTTAGCAACCTTGACTGACTTTGTTGGAGGAGCTGGTTCCATGGCCCAGGCTGGGTGGGGGTGGGGATTTCCTCAGGAAACCAATGAGCATCTCATAGTCACCTCCGTGTGATAAAACAACCCGTAAATGGTACCTTCACAGTCTCAAACCAGCGCGGCTGCTTCACTTGGTAGTATATCACAGACTTGTACTCAGAAATCGCCTCATCGCCGGCGCCCGGGAAGATCACGTGCTGTAAAAGGCGGCACAGACACTTCCCGTGAGACCTGGCGCAGCCCAACAGGGCACACCTCTCCGCACCTCCAGCCCCAGGGTAGAATCGGAAGGAGGACGGAGAGCACCCCAGGAATGCGAGGACTCTGTCCAGATACAAGATGCTCCCAACCAGGAAGAGGCAGAGCCGCCCAAAGCCAGTGGCCAGCCTCCAGTCCTCTCATCACACATTTAAGACCTCAGTGTTTGTGAGCTTGGGGAGGGACCCTGTCCTCCATCTCGGGGACCATCACCCCAATCACCTCAACAGTAAGGTGGGTAGGAAGCTGCCCAAATCATTCACTAGGTGGAGGATGCAGGGCTGTGGGCCAGAAAGGGTGGAAGGCCTCCCTTCCCTCTGCTCCAGTCTTGACTCCAAGGGGGGTCATATGCTGGAGACCACAGAGCAGGGGCAGGATGGCCAGTGTCTCCCGAGGCCACGGCACAGGGCCAGCAGTGATGCCTGGACAAGGGTCACATAGAGGAACGGTGGCCAGCCACCTCTCAGCACAAGTGTGGGGCATCACCTTGGCCCACATGGACTCAGCCCTCCAGCCCTCTGGCCCTTGGTCCACAAAAGTGCCTGGCAGGGACTCAGGTTTGGCCTCAGGTCTACAGATGAGACAGCAGCATCTGAGCACTTCCTGGGACCACCAGTCTTCCTAGGACCATGGAAGCAGCAGGACCCAGTAATCCACTGCCAGTCAGCAGAACACACGGTCAGGCCAAGAGCCCATGGATCAGACGTCCCACCTCTCCCTAGTCCTGAGGCCCAAGCACAGGATGGGTTTCTCCCAGCCTGTTTCCTCCTCTCTCAATGCTGATCATGGTGCATCTGCCTCTCAGTGCTCGTGAGAGATGGCCAATCCAAGTCGAAGGTCTGGCACAGTGCCCGGCAGAGTCAGGCAGACAAATGTTCATTACTGTCGTCATCATTAGCACCATCATCGTTATTAAATGAGACCCCAGAAATGCCTGAGATGAATGTAAACAGCAAGGGTGACTGCTAGCCCCTTGAGCCTTGGATTTATGCCTGAATATGAGACTCCATGAAAGGGCTGGGCAGAAGGCGGTCCAGGCCACAGGAACCTCCTGAGTCGGGCCAGCCACGAGGACCCAGTGGACACAGGACCTGTAAGGCCAGGTGGAGAACAGCAGCCATGCTCGTCCCCCAAAACTGGAATTCACAGCCCCACCTACATCAATTCGTACATTGTAGCAGAGCCAAAAGGAGTATGTGCAAAAGAAAACTGATGAAACTTTGCAGTAATGAATACCTCCAATCGTTTTCCATCTTCATCATAAACAGACAGTGTAACCTCAACATTCTTGGCCGTCGTTTTACTTCCTTTATCAAAATCTCCTTGAACTAACGTTACGTAGATATCATTTCGAACATCACCTGCGGGGGAGAAATTATACCTTTAAAACCAATCCATTATTATCATTTAACAGGGAATTCTGCAAAACTGCTGAAAACGCTACGTATCCTAGCAGAATATTATAAATACCTTATTAGGTGATTATAAAAATATTTTCTACAAAATAGTCCCAGCATCGAAAGGGATGACACAAGCAATTCTCATCATCTTCACAAGGCTTGCTGCAAAGAGGAAAACATCCAAGCCCCTGATCATCTGCATAGTTTTTATCTGAACAGGGGACACGCCTCCATGAGCAGCTGATGCCCAGAGCAGCTGGGACACTGATGACAGGTCTACAGTGGATCTGCAGCCCACTCCCATCAGGACCAACATCACAATCCCACGACAGGAGCTGCATGGTCATCTGAGTCCTCAGGACCCAGGGAGTCTATCACAACATCAATGGGCACAACCCAGATGATAACTCGCCAAACTGGCCTCCTCTGCACAGCCTTCTTCGAAAGAACTTCACTCCAGAGGTTGAACTGAAAGCTGCTTACAAATTCGAAGGCCAAGTCACTGCCCCACGCCGCTGTCTAGGACCTGGGAGGAGGGATAGGTCAAGAGGGAAGCCTTCCTTGATGATCTTCTCTCCTCCTGAGCAGGCAGCTGTCAAGATCCCAAACAGGGACCAGAGCAAGCAGAACAAACCAGACCTGTGGGTTTTCAGTGAGACAGGCTTTTCATTGTGCAAACACAACAGAAATGAGCCCAAGAGTCTTCTCCCCACAGAGAACGTTCAAAAGCCCATTAATGGTCTGACTGGGAAAATCCAGCAAGCTTCGTTAGCAGCATGATGGAGCATCAGCACCGAGTGACAGGTCCTCTGCTGCCCGCGCAGGCCACCGCCCACCTTGACCACCCAGACCCTCCCAGGGGACACTTGGCACTGTTCCCATGAACACACCAAGACCACCTAGACCAGGAAGCCTGAAGCACAAAACTCCCCTGGCGTTCCTGCTTTTTCTTTCACTTTTTTTTAAACAAAAATTTCACATTCTGCCTTCTAATGTATCCAACTATTAAATTAAGCTTCCATTTAAAAGTCGTTATTACAATACTCCCAGTGGGGTGCTACTCCTGCCACAGTCACTGTGTGAAAGAAAGCACACCACGACTGCAGGGACAATCCTGAGACACAGAGAACGACAGAGCCCGGGGGGAGTGGGAGGGCTGCGGGGCCAAGGCCTGCCACTAATTAGCTGTGTGCCTTTGTGC
>NW_006921625.1:6196860-6198958 GCF_000298275.1 Orycteropus afer afer
CAACAGAGAACACAGATATTCACTCAAGCTAGAAGCCCACACTAGAGGATCCCTAGCCCCTAGAACATGTAACTTGCAAAGCTACAGTCAGCTCTATGGTTTCTACATCATGAGCCAATTTTAGAGCTGCACATTTTTTTAAAGGACCTCTGGTGGCACCATGGTTAAAGCATTTGGCTGCTAACCAAAAAGTCAGTGGTTCAAACCCAACAGCCACTCCACAGGAGAAAGAGAAGATACTTTGCTGCTGTGAAGATTTACAGCCTTGGAAACTCCATAGAGCAGTTCCACTCTGTCCCAGAGAGTCATTATAGTTGGAATGGGTCAATGGCAGTGGATTTGCATATAGACTTAGATATCTAAGTCTCCAGTTATTAGGGAAATGCTCTCAGAGTGAATTAGGGGCTTTCTGGGCTCTGCCTTGAAAGTGAGGACACCGTAAGGCCGAAGACATCACCCTGATCTCTAAACGTGTGTCTCAAACCCAAACAGAAACCATCTTTCACTGGTATGTCCAAATTAACTGCTGCACATTGACTTCACACATGCAAGCAATACATGTTTCAGGGCTGGATCAAATGTCACAGGGAAACAGCAGGGTGTTTGGGAACACGGGGCTACTTTCAGCCTACCCAATTTTAGATTCTCTCCCATCAGTTTAACTGAGTGTGCAGTGACCCCACACAGCCCTAAAAGACAAAGGGGGTGGAAAGAACAAGTCCTTGGGCTGCGCTAAAATAAGCATAAGAGCAACTCTTGCTGATGAGTGCGGAGCAGCCCCCCTCCCTGCCAGCATGCAGCAGGGCAGGAGGCCACGTGGAACTGTCAAGAGTGAGTGCCCTGGCCCCGTTTCCGCTGCTCGTCAGCTGGGCAACCTTCGGCTGTGGCTTAATCTCGCCAGAATTAGCTCAGCATCACTTTGTAGGCTTCCACGATGTGGATCAAGTTAGATTATTAATGAGAGCGTTATTTGCAAACCAAAAAGTGTTACACATAGATATAAAGGATAAATATTAACACGTTTCTCGGGATCTCCTGAGGATCAAATCAGATTATAAATGTGAATGTTATTTGGAAACTGCAAAGTATTACATAAATATAAGAGATTAATGGGGACATGGAGTCCTGTTGTGGGTTTAATATGCCTAAGGTCCGCGATCGGGCCGGGGCAGCACTAGCACAGTAATTCATACTAAACAAGCAGGCACCGAGTGATCAATGTTTCACGCCTCATCCCACCTGCCCTACCGGTCACCCTATGAGATGGCCCCAGTGCTGGGAAGCTCACTTTCTGCTCCTCCTTCATTCTCTGAATTGGCTGTCTTCCCAGACATCTTCGGTGTCCATGACTCCCTCTCACCTCTCTTGTGGTGAAGGGACTGACCCCGTCAGTGCTCCAGGTGGCCAATGTTTATCTTCCTCCACCCCAGCCTGTCACCAACCAAGGCCTGCTTGTGCCCTGAGTGGTCCAATCAGGCTCCTGGTTTGGCAATCCTGTTCTACCTTCTTCGGGACATGGTGACAGGGGGCAACATGACAGGAGGCCCTAGGCCACTCTGTCACCAGAGGAAAAAGACACCATGCAAGGAAGCAGCTCGGTAGCCAGAAGTGCAGAGAAATGGAGTCCATGGCCCCGGCTGACTCGGACGCCTACTCTGTCTCCATTCCTCATCGAAGGGAACCGAAAATGCCCTTAAGGTTTCAGCCATTGGAGTCGCCTCATATTTCCTGTTTACCTGTACCCAAGAGCACCCAACAGCCACAGGTAGGCATTCTTGTCACTCCCCTCCTCCAGGTGAGGACACTGCTGGTCAGAGAGGCCAGTAACTTGCCCATGACCACTGAGGAGACGAGGACCAGAGATGAGGTTCAAGGAAGGGCCACCGTGGACCACCGTGCTGAAGACACTCAACCTCCGGCTGCTCTTACATTATGTGGACCTAACTGGTTCTGGATGAGTCCCATCCTGTTAGCAAGATCACAGGAGTACCCAGCTGCCTGGATCCGAGCCTCCACTTTCATTGTCAAGGACGCAGAAGTCCTGCCCACTGCATGGATCCGAGCCTCCACTTTCATTGTCAAGGACGCAGAAGTCCTG
>NW_006921625.1:6199275-6239905 GCF_000298275.1 Orycteropus afer afer
CCACAGGGTTTTCTTTCTTTTGTTTTCCTTTTATTGTGGTAACAACATACACAAAAGTCACTCACCGATGCAACAGCTTCTACAAGGACAAGACACTGACACTGCCCCACCCTTCACGTGGCCCAGCCCCTGGCTCGGTCTGGAGCTCAGTTAGTCCACTGTCCATTGGGTTGCAAGGGCTGATTTGTGGAGGTAGATTGTCAGGCCTCTCTACCAGGAGCCTCTGGGAGGGTTCAAACCGCCAACCTTCCAGTTAGCAGGGAGCGCATTAACAACTGGCACCCCAGGGACTTCTGACCAACCCAATCCTCGATCTTGTGGGGACTGAGATGTGGCACATCAATGCCCCCTTATCACTTGATGCCACTGGCAGAAGACAAAACCACAAGGTGTCCCAATTAAGGGCAGAAGCCACACAGGACAGTGACAGAGTTGGCTCCTGATAATAACGACATGCGCACAAGGTGGGTAATGAAACCCATTTGAAGTTTTCGTGCTGGGTTCCAGCAGGTTCCCTGTCTCAGCCCATCATCCCAGTTCCAGTGCCGCTAGGAGTCTCTACGACCAGCCCTCCTGAGTCACCCGGTCGCCCCTCCGGCTACAGCTCTGGGTCTCCAGGATGACCCACAACAGGCAGCACTCACCGCATACTCAGCCCTCTACTGTCCGTGTGGCTGACCACAGCAGTCCACCCGCGCACTCCACCAACTGCACCACTCAGAAGTGCAGACGGAAGCAGGACTTACCAGGCATGATGATCTCAGGGAAGCCCGTCTTTCGGGCCACAGCTGTGGTCCTGTCCACCAAGTGAGGGAACTCTTTACGAATCTGATGGATGTCTCCAGGAAGCAGTTTCAATGTCACCCACAAACCTAGAAAAGAGTGGGTGAGTGAGTCATGCATCACCCTACACATCTTCAAAAGGAGTTTGGCAGGTGAAAGGCATGCAAGCACAGTGTGGGCTATATCTGCCAGGACCAACAACACTTTGGAGTTGATACACTTTTAAGATAAATCAGAAGGTAGCATTTTTCTGGGAGTGGACGGAGAAGACTGCCATTTTCTGTTCTCCCAAGGACAGCAGAAGGGACCAATCGAGAGGTAAAGTTACAGCTTCTTGACCGCACAGAAGTCTCAAGTGGCTAAGCAGTGTCGCCACACCTCCCAGAAGGTGAGCAGCAAAGTGCAGGGCCGGCCCCACACTGCCTGGAACTGCCTGGGCCTGCAGCACCGGGCCTCTGCTGGACACGTCACCGCAAAGGCGGGGATGCTCAGGCCAACACTCAGTTCTTTCACCCCAAGGGGGAAAAGGCGACTGGCAAACACTCTACACCGAAGTGCCAAAGGTTTCTTGGGGAGAGCAGTGTGCTCCAGTGCTCCCTCCCTGCTGAGTGACAGACAACACGTTCAGCAGGAAACAGCCTTGTGGCATTCAAGCAGACGTACAGGAGAGGGAGTGGAGCAGGCACTTTCAACAAAGTCCAAGGCAGACAGTGAAGTTGCTCAGCTCTGCAAGTCTTTTCCAAGGACACAGATGCTCCTGAGTGGGATCGGGGACAACCGCTACCAGCTGGTGAGCAGGGCTTCTGTTCCTGATGCCTTGGGCTGGTGCTGCTTGCTCCCAGGTCACTCAGCTCTGTGGGAGTCCACGTGCCCATCAGTAGACTGAGATGCACCTCTCCCCTGCATCTGTCCTGACACACAGCAGTGCTGGGTGTGTGCACGTGGGTGCAGCTGTGCATATGGACATGTTTACATGTGTGTACTGTGCATGTGTGCATACTTGTGTGCATTGTGTGTCGCTGTGTGTACATGGGTGCATGAGTGTGCATGTGTGTTGTGCAAATATGTGAAATTTGCAAACACTCTAAACCAAGTCATGGCTGTGTGTGTATATGTGTACACGTGTGTAGTTCATGCATGTGTATTGTTATACATGTGTACGCATGTGTATAGTATGTGTATGTGTTATGCATGTGTGTATGGTTGTATGTGCATGTGTGTACATTTGTATGTGTGTGTATTGTGCGCTTGTGTGGTGTGTTCGTGTGTGTGTGCACATGTGCTGCATGTGCATGTGTGGCTGTGCCCCCTCTAGATGTAAGTATCCAGAGATCAGGGCCACCTGCCATCATGGACGAGCTCACCACTCTACACTCAGCAAGAGAAAAAGAAGGCAACTCGGGTCCCTGTCCACAAGCAACTTGCACTCGAAATGGGCGCTGAAGGAATCGATGGCTACTTGAAAGGCCACTTGACACCAGTCCCACCAAGAATGGCTCTGCTGGAGTAAAGCGCCCACAGTGCCTTGCCCTAAGGCTGCCAAGTCCACTACCAGCTGGCCTGGAAACTTCCTTCTCCTTTGCAGGAGTAACTGTGGTTCAGAAAGTTAAACATCACTGATAGTATTTTGCTCTTTGCCAGCTGGCGACACCTGCTTTCCTCTCTGCATCTTGCAAGTGCCCATGTCTGCAAAGCACCTACCGTGCACCAGGCAGGCACTAAGCACCACAGACCAGGATGAACACTCAGTAGCCCCCTACCGGGGGCTTGAGGGCAACCTCGAGAGACACGCATGAAACCTAGTGTCTCAGCAAAATAGGCAAGGACAAAGTGCTCCCGAAGGAGAGGCGAGTCCAGAGCAGGAAACTCACCCCTAAGTCTGCAGCCGTGGGGACCACAGTGGGAAGGACACGGAGCCGAGTTATGCACGGAGCTGGTGCCCAGGGCAGGACAGCCCGTTATGGCTGGGGCCCAGAGGGGCAGGGAGAGGTGGGAAATGAGGCCAGGGCAGCAGCAGGGCTGGGCAGGCTGACGGTCAGCAGGCAGAACAATGCATCCTTCAAAGCTGGATATTTGTTTTCTCTTTTGGTGTTTTTCTTTTCTTTCCTTTCACTTTTTCTTCTTTTCCATTCTTTTTAAGATAGGAAATCCCAGATCATGGGAGGGAGCGTAGCGAGACGTCAGAGGGTGGCATCAAGACGGGGTACACACACTGTGGTTCGGGCTGCACGCTGCACAGGCCACTTAGCCAGGGGAGGCAAGTAGGAGCTACATTCCAGCACCAACACAGCTCACCATGCCGTGTGCCCGGACACCAACAACACCCCCCTGTTGTTGTTGTTGTTGTTATGTGCCGTCGAGTCGGCCCCGACTCATAGCGACCCCTCCTTGGGTTTCCGAGGCAGTATTACTACGGAAGTAGGATTGCCCAACCTTCCAAGGAGTGGGTGGTGGGTCTGCACCACCAGCCTTCTGGTTAGTAGTCAAGTGTTTTAGCCACTACGCTGCCAGAGCTCCCTCTAATTCACACAACAGCATCACATACCAGCCATCTCTCCAGACCTGGAAGACCCTCAGATAGCTGGGTATGGCCTGCCCATAACCCATGGCTCTGTTCTTGAGTAAAGCCGGCCAGTCAAGGAGACCCACAGACGCACATGTGTCATCTAGCCCACATGCAGCTGGTCCCCACTGGGAACACGGGGATCAGCATAAGGCTTCTCAAGTCCTACAGGTGTGATCCACGAGCCTCCCTGGGGACCGAGTGTCTGCAGGAAGCATCAACCAGAACACTCCTCACAGGCACACAGGATGCTGACAAGCGCATCCGGTGCCAGCGCCAAAGGCACAGAACGAGGACAGGACATTAAACCCCTTTATTTTGCTTCTCCCCAAACCCAGCTCACTCAAACATCTTAGCACATCAGCCAGTGTCCTAGGGACAATCCAATTTGCAATGATGACGTAATTTAAATGTGGAGATTAAATTGTCCTGATTTCCAAGAATTTAGCACTCTTTCCTACAGGAGAAGATGAGGCCCGTTTCCACCAAAGACGAGGTGAGCATTGGTGTGATTCTGTGCATCAACTCTAAGAACAAAGAAAAGAGAAAACTGGCACAAAACGTGCTTCAAACAATGGTGGCAGATGTTAGGGTGTCAAGGATTCTATGTCCACATAAAACACCCTGCACCTCAGGCACCGTAACTTACACTAAATATGAACAACCAGTGGTGACAAGTAAAACACGTTGCCAAAAACAGGCCAGAGTCTAGCTTAGCCAAGCCCAGGATCAAAGCTGAGCTCAGGGTCGGCAGGCATGAGGGTGACAGCTGTCTGTGGGGAACTGGCTGGCTTCTTTGTGAAGGGGGACATTCACTCACGGTGACCCCCACTGCCCCATGCCTTTCATGTGCAAGCAAGCATGCCGCTAATTGAGGGTAATGGCCAGCAAGGAATGGAGCAGCCAGGGCCAGGACCCAGCCAACCCAGCTGCTAATTCCGCTTTCAGCAGGCATATCCCTGGCCGTCGCCCTGGAAGGCAATGGCTTTTGACCAGAAGGGGCACAAAGAAACACATGTTCCCACACTCAGGTGACATGAAGCAAGTCATGCCACCCAGGGCACTGGGCTTTGGGAAGGCACCTATGGAGCCACGAAAACTCCATCAACGTTGCTGGGCCTTTCAATTCTCTCCGGCACCTGAACTGTCCCCCAAGCCCTCCAGGACATCAAGGAACTGGGCGTCACTGCCAATCAGTCCTTGGACCTCTTGCTTCATAGATTTTGGCCACATGTCCAGGAGACTGGCTGGGTGGTTTCAAGCCCTTTCTCACTGATTTCCTGCTGGTTGACACCATCTTCACCTTTTCTATGTGACTGTCTGTAATAAAAGTTTATCAAAACTCTGATGACTCCGCAAAAGAAACCAGAGAAACAACGGGAGCCCTGCTGAGAGGGAAGCCTCCACAGCACCTTCTGAGCAGAGACCCCCAGCCCGAGTCTTCCCAGGGAAACAGCTTTCAGAAGACTGCCCTGTGGTTTCCAATCAGAGTGCAAATTGGTAGGGCGGATAATTTATGAGAAGATGGATCCTGCTCAGATTAAAATTGCTGTCAGCAGAGGCCACGTTTCATTAACGTTTGGGGCTGGGGCTTTTATTTTTTATTTGAGGATGCTTGCCTAGGAGAAGGACAGAGGAGGAAAGACTATAAAGTGAGTTCCCACCAAAAGAAAGTCAAATGTCCCCGCAGAGCTGTGGGTACGGCTCATTCTTCCAGAACATTCTTCCAACTCGTTTCAGTCTCTCCTTCAAAACAACAGGGAAATGAATCAAGGTAACTAGTTTTTAAAACCCTAGCGACATAAACATGAAGAGTGTAATCGACACTCACTATAATCATTGAGTTGTGCGTGGAGGAACTGTCAACCTGCACAATGGTTGTATATATCTGTACCAAAATTCAAGAAATACAAATAAAACATCTACCCACAGAGCATAACTTGACGATGCAATGGGTCCATTCACTCAAGCTCAGTTGAGTTCGCTTCACATCTGCATCCAATCAAGGACTAAGAGGCAGACTCTCCATTACAACTATGGGCAACACTGCATACATGCCGTTTTGAAGGTAACTTCTTCTCTGGCCAGAGGCGGGCCTCAGTAAACAGTTATTTTCCTGCAGCCCTGCTAGCCAGTTCCAAGTGCCAACTGTCACCAGCCCTAAGGTGACTGCTTCATTGCCTCTGTCTACAGCTGCTTAGCAACTTGTCAGCATGAGACCAAAAACGACAAGGGTCGGGCTGGGATTAGGAGAGGAGGATGACTTTGTAACAGACTCAGAGGACAAACAGAATCCGTACACATGAAGCCATTTGTCAGGGGGCCCAGAAACACCATGACAGTGAAAAGGGCAAACAACGGCAAGAACAATTGAGCCAAAGAACATGAACTGAGGTGGGTCACGTTCACTGTCTCCAGGCTCCTCTAAACAGGGAGCGGGAACAATACTCAATGGACAGTCATTGCATTCCCTTGGAAAATCACCGTCGTGCTCTCTGAAATGATCAGGGTGGCAGGAGACAGCTGGAGAAGACGGAGTGAGCCCAAGGATTGAGTTGCTTCCAGTCTCATCAACTCTGGGCTCTTTCCAAACATGTAGTTCCATCTGGCTCAGTCTTTCCTCTCATCCAGGACGTTGGCTCATAGCCGTGCTAACAAGAGTGATGAGCAGGAAAATACAGGTGTGCTGTATGGCAGAGATACCCATTACGCATCACTGTCCCACACGGACATCACCATCACCATCCTAATCAAACACAAACACACAAACTGCAAACCAGACCACACCACCCACATAAACTCAAATGGACATTTATGGAAACAAAAAATCCAATACGTACCCTGCCCCTTGTGGTTGACTTCTTTAGCAGCAATCACTTTGTTTATAACAGTCTGAAGGAAGTCATTCTCCCCTGCCACCCTGGGTGAAAAACGGGATGACATGTTCAGCGGCTTGTGTCGGATGGCGTCGTCCAACGCGAGCCTGGAGGGCACGGGACGACCAAGACCACAGGAGACAAGGGGGCACAGAGACCCAGAGGCCACATAACAGGGGGACACAAGAGATCATCGTCACCGAGGGCGAGACAGAGGCATCGTGAGTCAACGCACAACAAAGGATAGGATAGGTAACAAGAGAAACAGGGAAGAGCATTAATCAGGAAAATACTGAACCACGTGAGAGAAGTAAAGCAAACAGGGCCGACCCTCTCCCCAGGAAATAAACATGCACCGGGCTCCACTCCATCTCCACTGGGTGGCTGCAGGCGAGTCCAACTCATAGTCACCCACGTGACAGAGAACTGCCCCAGAGGGTTTCCCAAGCTAGAATATTCACGGGGGCAGATCACCAGGTCTTTCTGCCGCAAAGTCACTGCATGGGTTTGAACCATCGGTCCACAGCCAAACGTTTAACTATTGTGCCAGTGCCACAAGGGCTCCTTCCATTTCCACTAGACAGTGACATGAAGGGACTTCCCTGAGAGTAAAGTGGTTGAAGGGCATTTCATCCCAAGGCATGGTCTTGGCCATTTCTCCAATTTCAATAGTTCTAAGGCACAGCATAGGAGCTCTGGTAGCATAGTGGCTAAAGCACTTGCCTGCTAACCAGATGGCTGGCAGTTCAAACCCACCAGCCACTCCTCGGAAGGAAGGTTGGGCAATCCTACTTCCGTAGTGATACTGCCTCGGAAACCCAAGGAGGGGTCGCGATGAGTCGGGGTCGACTCGACGGCACATAACAACAACAACAACAAGGCACAGCATGGGTCAAGGGGCAGATAGTTTGAAGGGAAAAGGAAACCAAGACAAGCAGGGGGTAAGGGGGTCCCTCCAACCTAACTGCCTAGGAAGCTTTCTGGCGACCACACTACACTATCTCATTGTGCACTCAATAGAGTCTTCAAGATTCAGTGTGAGAAGAATGGCAAAGTCTGTGGAGAACACAACTACCATGTGTGAAAAGTAAAACCATGCAACAGTCATGAATGGAAAGGTCTTTGGTTTCAGGTCGCCTAGAAGATGCTGCACTAGAATCACGTGAGTGAATGCAAACAGGCAACATGTGCAAACAGAAATACCATGTAGTACAACAGAGCACAATGTGAAATGAGTGAGAAAACACACATCAAGTTCATGATGTTTCAAATCACTTCTGAAAACCAAGAGCAGTGATTCATCACTGGAACCCACATTACTCAACGGAGTGGAGGGCTGCTGTAATTTACTTCACCAAGTTAAAAAAGAAGGGGAGGTGTACACTACTGGGCTTCCTTCCCTATAGCCCAACCCGTGAGATAATAAACCAGTTTTAATAGAGCAAAAAACAGTTTCATTACCATGGCATTTCCCAAAAAACTCTTTCCATGGTTTGGTTTGCTATTAAAACCAGGATGCTCTTTTGTTTCTAACACTACAAATATTAATCCATACATTAGTCTTCCTATATTAGGGCTGTTGTTGTTGTTGTTACATGCCGTCGAGTCAGACCCGACTCATAGCGATCCCTCCTTGGGTTTCTGAGGCGGTATCATTATGGAAGTTGATTGCCCCATCTTCCTTCCGAGGAGTGGCTGGTGGGTTTGAACCGCCAGCCTTCTGATTAGCAGTCAAGTGCCTTTGGCACTATGCTACCAGAGCTCCTTATATTAGGGCAAGGACCCCAAATTACAGTAAGAGTGGAATGGGCAATGATCTTTTTTTACAGAGGACGTATCACTACAAGATAGAAAAAGATGGCAGCCACACATCAGAGATCTCAAACAGCTCACGACAGGGTCCCATAACAACTAAAACCAAAAAACAAACTCACTGCCCTCGAGTTGGATCCGACTCACAGCGACCCCTCCTTGGGTTTCTGAGGTGGTATCACTACAGAAGTAGATTGCCCAATTGTCCTTCCAAGGAGTGGCTGGTGGGTTTGAACCACCAGCCTTCTGGTTAGCCGTCAAATGCCTTAGGCAATGTGAAACTACTAACATTGCCAACTTTTCAAACAAAAACCAAACTAGTTTCTCCCTTGAGTTTCCCCCCCTCAAAAAAAAAAGAGCAGCAACAGGTAATTTCGACTTAGTAGCTCACCTGGGCATCAAGAAACTCCATGGTCTAGTATATAAAATAGCATTCAAAACAGTCTTACTTCTCATGGGCAAAGGCAGCAGCTTAATATTACAATTTAATAATGGTGTATTTGTCTAATAACCTCAACTCCTGCCATCATTTGCTAGGAAAAGTCTAGATTCTGCTGAACTGTGCCCCCTGGTTGCTGATAGGTGCTGTCGAGTCAGTTCTGACTCAGAGTGACCCTATGAATGACAAGCAGACACTGCCCCGTCCTGCACCATCCTCACAATCACTGCCATGTTTGAGCCCATCACTGTGGTCACAAGGTCAATCCACCCCACTGAGGGTCTTCCTCTTTCTGTTAGATGCTATTCCAAAGCAGTGCTGTTCAACAGAACTTTCTGAAATGATGGAGATGTTCAAATTTGTATTAATCTGTATGGTAGCCACCAGTTACATGCTGCTACTGAACACTTGAATGGTGTTACAAGATTTTTTTTTTTTATTTTACTAAATTTTAATTAATTTAAATAGAAGGTTGGAACATCTACTTCCATATTGATACTGCCTTGGAAACCCAAGGAGGGGTTGCTATGAGTCGGGTCCAACTCAACAGCAAATGACAACAACAACAACAACGTGTGGCTATTGGTTAACTCTGTTGGACAGAGAAGTAAATCTGAAGCATGTCAGTCACAAAAAAAAAAAACTGTTGTTGTCTCCAGGTGTGCTGGGAGACAGACACACCGCTCACCTTCCACTTCAAGCCTGACAGTGCAGGATTTTCTGTTATTGTCATGTCAAGGAGATTACAAAATCCCCTACTGGGCTAAAGAAACAGCCCCCGTACACTCTCTGCACAGCCAGGCTGCCTGCAAAGACAACTATACAATCCTCAGCTTTCGTAAGTGGCACTCAAGGCTCAGGAGACTGAGTGGAGTGGCCTCGTCTTGGGGGGACTGACATAGAGGAGGAAGCCAATTCACACTTCCTGCACCCAGGAGAGGAACTGAACACCCAGTTAGCATCATCAGCCCCCCAATCACCCCCAGCCAATACTGAAAGTCATGCAAAATTTCTAAAAGAAAATTTGTTTCAAGCCTCGGACTTCTTGAGTTAAATACAAAAATGAAGAGAAAAGACAGAACACGGGACAGTCTGACAGGTCATCCTAACTCCGGGAACTGTCTCTTATGATAAACCTGCGCCGTTCTAACTCCTCCTTCTTTCCCTCCATCTCTGTCCAAGGTGTAGAAGGGCCCTTGAAATGGCCAAAGACCAGCCTCTCGTGGCTCTCTTACTTGAAACTCCAGAAAATAACACCCAATTTTTCAACCTTTTCCACAGATCCCACCTTTACATCAGAGAGTCAATTTACCGCATCTGGCCCCACAGCTTTCTAAGCTCCCCATCCCTGTCTAAAGACTCCATGTCAGAATTAGACAATGCATTAAAACCACAAGCACAGGCAGAGTCTATGCCAAACTAGGGGCTTGATGATTTGCTCTCAAGTGTTGTTTCTCACTCTACAAAGGAACTCGACATCCTCTGTTTTTCTATTTTGAAACCAGTAACCTACATTGATGAACTTGCATGTTATTTTATCTTGAAAATGTGAGTCCTTACTGGAATAAATCAATTATGTATAGAAACATTCACACTCTGGGTAGAACTGTAATTCTGCACACCCTATGTGATAAGGTGGTAAGGTGATTCATGATCAGGTGTCAAATCTCCTACTTCCTGGTCCATGAGCAAGTTAAGCCGGGATTCCCAGGACTACAAAAGCTTCTGCATGCCACGGCAGTGACTGAGGCAATGATTGCCATCACAACGAAATAATCAATCCCTATCTGTGCAGAAAATTAGCGCCAGCGTGTATGTGGTCACTCTGCCCCATACTTACGGCTGAAAGGGAATGAAGTGTTGTTTGTCCTCGTCATCTACTCTTCCACTGATTATATCCGTCACATCCATCACTAGGGACAAAAAACAAAGAACAAAGAGAACAGAGATGGTTTTGCTGAAATGCTGCAACTCTCATGAAAACAAAGGGCATCAAGCGGCTTCCTGGATGGTGGAATTTTCTGATGTTCAAGTTCAAATTATTTCCATGTTTGTGAGGCAAATTACGTTGTCTGAGAAAGGTGGCCCCACTGGGGCTGGACCCCAAGAGCAGGAATTCCACATAAGTCATCCCTTTACCTGTCATGTAACTGACTCCCTAGAGCTGCACCATCCACAGAACTTACCAGCGGGTGACTATGTGCAGCACGTCCAAGGGTTAGTGCAGAGTCCCTTTCTACCGTCCAGGTAACTCCTCTTGCCCTTGATCATGACAAAGAGCAAGCACTCCTGGCTTAACCCCATGTGGCTCTGCCTCTGCCCTTCCTCACTGTCACACCTGACTAAAGACAAGTGGGGCCCCACTCACTCACTGTCTTTGACACACACCCCTTCCCTAATGGCTATGCCTATATATTGAAACTGTGAACAATTTCTATTTGTATCTCCTTTCCCCACCAAAAATAAAATAGGAGGACAATGTGGGAACAGAAAAGCAGCATATGCAGCCCTGGTGGCCCTGCCTAAGGAAGCTGAAAGGCATCCTGAGGCATACAAACCGCACATACACCACTGAACCAAGGGTACTCACAGGCCACAGAGCCTACAAGTGTGTTAAAGTCAGATGTACATCAGAACCATCAAGTTACAGCTGCTCAGAGGACAAATGGGCTGGACTCAAGGCTCCACCTGGAAGATTTCCCAGCTCCAAGCACTCTCAGGGCAAGTGGTTAGCCCGGGATGGTGAGATACCTGTAACTGGCTAAGAGGCCCACATGTACAAGACCATGTTATGAGCACCAGTGTGGAATCACTAAATAGAACTTGTTTCATGGCTGAAGTCCAATCAGCCAGAGTATTTTCAGCACAGACCAGTCAACCAACCGTGTGCCAGAAAAATAGATCTCCAGACACAGGAAACCATCTCCCACCGCAGTCCACACAGGGTGACCTTCCCACAAGGCCTTCAATCTCTTCTCCATCCTAGAACTGACCTACTATCTGATTGTGAGTCTCTGTGATGGCCTGGCTCATCCCCAGAGCCCAGTTAAGGAATGATCCAGGAGCCCAGGAGCCTACCAGGAGCCTAGGAGCACCCTAGGAGCCCAGGGGCACCCCAGTAGCCCAGGAACTCTGTGCAGGAGAGCAGCAAAAAGCAAGCAAAGCAACCTCAGTCCGAGTACCAATTTGTTGCAAAAAGTCTTAGCACTGCCACTGTAAGTGACAACCCTTATAGGCCAAGCCCCCAACATCCAAGGAGACACTGGGAGCCACATGCAGGCATATGGCCCTGAGGACTCTGCCTCACTGCTCTCTAGTGCCTATTGCAGAACTTCTCTCCATGGTCTGGACTTTGGGCCCCACAACGTCCGTGTCGCCAAAGGAGGACATGAGGGAGGTGAAGGTAACACCCCTAAACAGACAGTCTAGCATCTCTGCGTCCAGGGCTGTTCCTACTCTCACAGCAACCACGCGTGACAGAGCACGACTGCCCCATGAGGCTTTCTCGGCTGTAATCTTTACAGGAGCCGCTCATCAGGCCTTTCTCTCATGGAGCTGGGTGGGTTCGAACCACCAACCTTTCAGTTAGCTGGGGAGCAGTTAACTATTCCACCATCAGGGATCCCGCATTCAGGTATAAGGGCAGGAAAGATGCAGCAAACAGGTGGTTTTCCATGATGCTGGAATGGAAGAGGGGCAGCAAGGGAGGCGGCATCAGGGAAGGGATGATGAGCATCAGGGACAGCAAGGCGGGAGAAAAGCGTGATGAAAGACACTGCGGGGAGGGACAGACAGGCCCGCTCACTGGGGACCACGAGGCTACTGGCCACAAAACATCAAGCTGGCCACGGTGTACACGCCCTTGAGTTCAGCAACTCGCCTTCTGGGAATTCATACTCAGCTGACAGCCAGATGGTTCAAGGATGCACATCATGTACCACAAACCTGGAAACACCCTCCAGGTCCCAAGATAAAGGATCGCTGAAACACGGGCACCGTGCATGTTGCACCTATTCAAAATCCTACTTTTTAATAATGGAATGTTTGTGATATAATGTTATGTTCTCTTTAAAAAAAATAAAAGATAGTACACAGTACAATCTGACTTTGTTTTAAAAAATTGTACATCACAAACACATGGAAAAAGACAAGGAAATCTACCAGAGCACCTCCTCCCTTGAGCTAAGTACTGTTTAACATCTAAATTTCTGTCTTTTCCATAATTTTTATAATTTTATGTCACTTTCACATTATAAAAAGATTTTAAAGAAAGAAATGAGGCATTATTTTCATAGAGGACTAACAACTGCAAGCTTAAAGGTATAGGAACACTTTGTTCATCTTGAAAAGCCCTGTTCCACCCACCGACATAGACATGCAGAAGTCCTTCTGGATAAAGCTGCAAAATTAAATTTGCACGTGGCAATTAAAGTTGCATGTGGATGGGCAGAACATGGCTACCAAAAGGTTGAAGAATTTTCTCAGAAATGAGATGTGTCCCTTCGTATCAAGGAGGAGGACATGTGGCTCGTAGATAGAGTGCGTGGCGTGGCACGTACGCCGGGGGCTGGGAGCAGCCATGGCTCAGTGGTAGAACCTCACCTTCCAGCCAGGAGAGCCAGGTTCAGTCCCAGCCTGCACACTGTGTGCGGCCACCACATGTCTGCCAGAGGAGCTGTGCACAGTGATAGGATGCTGAACAGATTTCAACAGAGCTTCCAGAGTAAGACAAAGCAGGAGAGAAGGCCTGGCATTCTACTTCCACAAATGGGCCAGTGAAACCCCACGAATCACAACACTCTGACCCATGAGCAATGATGGGCAGGGTGGAGGACTGCGTGGCGTTTCGTTCCACTGGGCACGGGGTCACCATGTGTCGGGGGCTGAGCCTATGGCACCTAACCACAGCAGCTCTCAGCAGAGGACTGCCCCCTCAGATGCTGAGCCTCAAAAGATAACAAGAGAGGAGGGTGAGGGGGTCTGGTGGCAGTACCGGCCAGCCACGGGGTTCCCCGTCACTGACTCGCCTGGTTCTGATTATGGCTGAGGGTCTGATTTAATTGGCTGGTGGTGGAACCTGGACAAGAGGATTTTTTAAACCTCCCCAGATTGTTCTCTGGACAGTGAGTGTTGGGAGCCACTATATTAAAGTGTTTACCTTTTGGCCAAAAACGCTCACTTTTTTGTGCTGTCACTGAAAAAGTAGAGCACAAATCTGGGAAAGCAGCAGCTCCCTTAGGATAACGGAACCTCACTCGTGGTTTGCTCGCCTCTGCCTCCTCTCTGCAGTGTCCACTCCGCACAGACTCAAACCCTGAACCAACCACCAAGGCCGGAAGCCCTGCAAACCTCCAGTGATGGGGGCTCCCCTGAAGGCGGAGGAGTGGGTCAGAGGTCCCCCCCCAAGGGAAGACAAGGTCACCCTAAACTCAACACGTGACTTATGTCTGGAACATGGGGACCAAATCAGCCTGGGCAGCAGAGACTTGAAACCCCACAGAAAAGACTTCAGAGTTTCTTCTTTTTCACTTTTGCTTTCCAACAGAAAAGCTTATCAATCAAAGCTGCCCAGTGTCTGAGAGTCAGCAGCAGATGAGCTCAAACTCCCAGGAAAAGGAGAAGAACAGATTACCGGCCGCTCCGAAAGGCCGCCGCAGGCCAGAGGTCAGCTTCCGGGTGTTGTTGTCCCGCAGCTCCATGCGCCCGACACGGACGATCTGACACACGAAGCTGATCTTCTCCCTTTTCAGATCTTTGCTTCCAAGGTCCTGCAAATATCAATTTCCATACATTGTTTTGCAGAGTCATGATTCAGCACCATTTCCACCACAACAGGCAGTGAAAAGACGGATCGAGGCCCTTTGCTTTCTAGCACTTCAGTAGGTTATTCACAGAACAAAAAAGAACCGAGTAACAATATTCAGTGAACGTTAAGGGAATTTACAATACCAGCATAAGAGCCACACTCAATATCCATGGGTACACCGTGGTTATGATTATCCTAAGGGAAGCTAGAGACCCAGAAGGTATCTGGGAGGCTCTTTATTGTCACTGAATTCACACGTATTACAGGCAGCCTGAGGATGTGCCAGCGGGGGAAGTGGACACAGGATGGTCACTCCACTGAGTCACTACAATGGCCAGTGGTTGAACTGAACAGCAGGGGTTCACTTACCGTAAAAACAGCCCGCAGATTATGCAGCCTGTCTATGTCTTTCGGTAATCCTGAACTTGACCAGCGAACCAGGTAGTTTTCACTTTTAAAGAAAAGGAAAAAAGAAAAGAAAATTATTTTTCCAGATACAGGAGGATATGCCCATTCCCATGGACTTACAATGACTACCATAGATGTCCACTACCTGGGCAACGACATGAGCTTATAAAAATACCAATAATATGAAAAAGAGCTGAATGCCATATCATCTCCCTCGTGATACAGGACTCATGGCAACACAACTTCCTCACAAGGTTTGAATGCTCTCTCAAGTGCTGACTGAGACAGAATCATGAGCAGATGGCATTTCACAGTTATTATTTTAAAAGCATGTTTGTTCTTTTAGAATAACCATAGTACACAATTCAACAAAGCTCTTGTTTATTTTAGAGCCTGTGATAAACCAAATGCAACATAAAAATACGAACTGAGTTCTATGGCAAGAGGAAATACAAATCCTCATCAGAAGTGAGGGGGAAATTCATGTGTCTTCTCTCTTCTGTCATATGCCAGGTCTTTAAATTTTAAATAAATACAAATGAAGATACTAGAGTTTTAAACAAAACACACACTTCACACATCATATATAATTTTTCTTTCTGGACAAAGAGAGGGAGGCTTCGTAGCACAGTGGTTAAGTGCTTGGCTGCTAACCAAAAGGTCAGCAGTTTGAACCCACCAGCCCATCTGTGGGAGAAAGATGCTTCCATAAATATTTACAGCTTTGGAAACCCTGTGAGGCCATTCTACTCCATCCTATAGGGTCGCTATGACTTGGCAGCAATGGGTTTGATTGGGTGTGGTTTTCTCAGGTGGGTGAAGCCTTGCTGTTAACCAAAAGGATGGCAGTTTGGCAGTTGAAACAATTTATTTCATGGAGAAAGATGTGGCAGTCAGCTTCTATAAAGAGTATGGCCTGGAGACTCTATTAGCCACTGGGGCAGTCATAGTCTATCCTACAGGGTCACTATGAGTTGGAATTAACTTGACGGTAGTAGGTTCGGATTTTGGTTTGGGCCAAGAGAAAGGTACATGTATTGAGGGCCAAAAGTGAGAGAGAGGTAGGGGAACAAATACCACAGTGGTAATGGCAGCCATGGGTCTGACAGGATTTCGTATAACAAACAGTAACAAGTATTCACGGGGAAGGCCCGGTTCTAGAAGGCCCAGTTCTGGACCCACATGCCGGGCAATCGTGTTGGAGAAACAGTGGCAAAGCCAAGGTCATAGAAATGACCTTCACAGAGACCAAGAGTCAAAAACCAAGACTGAGAGAAAAGTGGTACGTGAGGGTCTGGATTTAAAACCCTATGAAGACAACCTAGAAAACAAAGGATGACTTCCCTCTTTAGTTAGCTCCTTACAATACTAATAGACCACTCCCATGGCCACTAGAATCCCAGTAAGCACACATCAACATGCACGCAAAGGTATGAGAAGACTTGCCCCAACGTGGAGCCCAAGCAACCTGTCATCACACTGTCCAGACCCATGTCATGGGTCTAGAGAGACAGCCTCATGCAGCTGCTGGGGAGGTCAGCCCAGCTGATGTCCAAGAGCTTCCCACGAGAGCAGGCCATTTTGCTGGTTCCACAACCATTTTGTAACAACACTACCCAGGAGGAAAGAGCCCAGCAATGCCACCAACCTGATGAACTTGGACTCCACAGGGTCATACAGAGACATGAGCACTTCAGCATCTTCTCCAATTTTACAAACCACATTTTTGAGGTTGACGAACAAGGCAAAAGACGGGGTGGCAGCAAACTTGGCTTGTCTGTTAATGTCTATGTTCTGCTTCTGAGACTGTAATCCAGAAAGAAAAGAGCAGGTTGGCCTCGGCAATACTCATCACGACAGCCTGCTCTTTCCATCCTCTACAGAACACAGACAGAGGTGTGGGACTCGCTGGCATAGCACAGCGAAGCCACTCCCGCAGTCAGTGACGTGAACCCAGTTCATGTTCTTCAGGACATGCACCCCCCCAAGAGAAAAGAGGAAAAAACACTTTGTGCAATGTGCACACCTCTTAACAGTTTATACAGAGCCTGTCTTCAGAGATATAAAACTTGCCAGTGTCCAGTTGATGAACCAGACTGGTAACTACATACTCCCATGTGCAGTTACTTGTTTAATCATTGTTCCTCCATTAAGCTCAATACTCCATGAACGTCTCTTACTCATCATCATGTCCCCAGTACCTGACACATAGAAGCTGCTCAGTAAATACTTGCAGAAGGAATGGACGACTCAGTCGGTCAACCAGGTTCTAAATATGTATTGTATCATTAAAGCCATGGGAGATGAGATAGATCAGGAAGACCGAAGTTTCCTACCCTCACCAAGTTTACAACGTGTCAGCACCCACCCCATCAAAGAGAAAATGCAGAATCATTCCCATTTGACAGGTGAGAAAACAAGTCCATGGCTCCCAGGAAGAAGCACAGTGCCACAGAGAGCACCCCTCCAATCTTTACATGTCACTGGCAAAAAGTTCTGCTCCTGGGCTGCACTGCAATTGTCATCACACGAAACTTACTATGGAGCTATTCCTTGGGTTATTGTATAGTGGAAATTCAGAGCATCATTTCTATTTCACCGTGTTGCAAACTGTCACTGGGAAAACATACACCAATTATACCTGGTCACGTCAGGCTTGGGCTTACCTTCTCTTCTTGTAATCTTTCCTCCACTTGCTTAGATGCTATTTCGTGGGCTCTGAAGAGACTAATTGTGCTAGTTAGCTCTGGATCCAAAATGTTCCCATCTTCATCCCTCACCACCAGATCCAAATCAAGAATTCTAGAAAGAAATATTCAGAACTTCATGGATACAAACCAAGTGGTTGCAAGTCTCTAGTCAAGCAGAAAATACCTACCAGAAAGGAGTTTATCTGTGTTTTACTGACTATGCAAAGGCATGTGACTATGTGGATCAAAATAAGTTATGGATAACATTGCAAAGAATGGGAATTCCAGAACACTTCACTATGCTCATGGGGAACCTGTTTGGGGACCAAGAGGCAGTCACTGGAACAGAACAAGAGGACACCGTGTGGTTTAAAGTCAGGAAAGACATGAGTCGTGGCTGCATCCTTTCACCACACTTATTCCATCTGTATGCTGAGCAAATAATCTGAGACGCTGGACCACAGGAAGAGTCAGTGCTGTTGCCGGGGGCAGTCAATGCTGGGAGGAGGAGAGGGTCAGTGTTCATGGGGCTGTCTTAGTTCTCTAGTGCTGCTATAAGCAGATACTCCACAGACGCCTCTAACAAATTTATTCTCTCGCAGTTTAGGAGGTTAGAAGTGCAAACTCAGGGCCAGCTCTAGGAAAACGTTTTCTCTGTGTCAGTTCTGGGGGAAGATCCTTGTGTCCCTTCAACATCTGTAAGCTCAGCATCCCTTGGAGATCTCCATATGGCTTGGCATCAACCTTCCCCTGGGTCTAGGAGGTTCTCAGCCCAGGGACCCTGGGTCCAAAGGACATGTTCTCCTCTCAGCTCTTCTTCTTTGATGGCAGAGACCCCTCCCTCTCTGCTTAGTGCTTCCCTTTGATCTCTTGTGGGATAAAAGGTGATACAAGCCACATCCCAGGAAATTCCCTCATCAGATCAGAGCTGTGACTGAGTAAGAGTGCTATATTCCACCCTAATCCCCTTACAACTGACTGGCTGATCACATCGGATCACATCATGGGGGATCATTACACAACTACCAAGCCACTGAGAATCATGGCCCAGCCAAGTTGTCACATATTTGAGGGGACACAATTCAATCTATGACAGGCAACAAACTAGTTTTGGGGCAGGTGGAGCTACCATCCACCTGCCCTTAAGAAGACCAAAGCCAAAGGTCCAGCAGGCCATGCAGAACTAGCTGCCCTTAGAGACCACACTAACCAGTACTCGTGAGGCCCTGGTCCTACAACAACATGCTGTGTCCATCCCTAGGGACAGTCTCGCCTTAGTCCTGCCAGGAGAGACTGGCACACCCATTTCACAGGGGAAGAAACTAAAGTCCAGAGAAAGTACTGTCCTGGTCCAACATCAAATATCCAGCAAAGTCCAGAGCCAGGTTCTGAGCCAGAAAAGTCTCTCAGCAGAGCCCATACTGTGTCCAGATGCCACAGGCAGGCCATCACGTGAAGTGGCAGGTCAGGGGGACACGTCACACACCATTCTCAGCAATCAGTGTTCCACAGTTCCAGATCAAGACCGAGTGACTGTCGTGAAAGTACATCTCACCACACCCCGGTAACTTAATGCCATCAGAGATCAATACCACAGAAGCCTAAAGCAATGCTGGGGAAAGTAAGGCAAATGTATAAGTGTGTGCACACACACTGTGTGTGTGTGCATATGTATTATGTGTGTACACACTATGGATGCATGCACACCATGTGTGTAAGTGAATATTAAGTGTGTGTGCATGCACACATTTGAGGTGCTAGTATATGTGTGTTCCATGGGCACTATGGGAGCTCTGGTGGCATAGCACCTAACGTATCTGACTGCTAACCAGGAGGCTGGAGTTTCAAACCTACCAGCCACTCCTTGGAAGGAAGCCTAGGCAATCTACTTCTGTACTGATACTGCTCAGAAACCCAAGGAGGTGTAGCTATGACTCAGATTTGACTCATTGGCACTGAGTTATAGGCACTGTGTATGTGCACGCACATGTGTGCATACATGTGTGCACGTGTGCTATGTGTGCACATGTGTGCTGTGTGTGCATGTGTGAAGTGTGTGCATGTGTGCACGTGTAAGTGCTGTGTGTGTGCTGTGTGTATGCACGCATGCTGTGTGTGCATGCATGTGTGCACATGTGCTGTTGCGTGCATGCACGCACTATGTATATGCATGTTTCTACAGAGACAATCCATCACTTCCCTCACATTCTCAAACGGATCTCACACCCCTCCCCCAGGAAAATAAAAAGAAGTTAAGAGCACCTAAAGGCTAGAAAAACAAAGACACAAAACATCTTACCAAATCCCCCATCTCCCAGCCTGTCCCAGTCCTCCAGCACGGCTACAGCAGAAGCGCGACAAGTGGGTGGCTTTCACAAGGTGAAATGTGTTCTCTTGCAGCTCAAGAAAACAGAAGCCTGAGTTCTGGGCACCAGCACTGGGGCCGGCTCTCCCTCTCTGTTGGCTCTGGGGGAGGGTCTTTGTCTTCTTTCAGCATCTGTGGGCCTGGCGTTACTGGGAGGTCATGCATCCTGCCATCCACCTTTCCCTGTATCTAGGAGATTCTCAGCACAGGGATTTCAGATTCAAACGACACACTCCACTCTGGCTCTTCTTTCTCAGGGTACTGAGGGCCCTCCTTCCCTGCCCGCTTCTCTCCACTTGATCTCTTAAGATAAAAGGTGTGACTCAAGCAAGGGTGTGACTTGAGTAAGGGTGGTGGTTGTCAGGTGCTGTCGAGTCAGTCCACTACATACAACAGACACAACACTGCCTGGCCCTACACCATCCTCACCATCAGCGCCATGTCTGAGCCCACTGTTGTAGCACTGGGTCAGTCCATCTTGTTGAGGGTCTTCCTTTTTCTCACTGACCCTCTACTTCACCAAGCAGGACATCCTTCTCCAGAGACTGGTCCCTCCTGACAACTGGCCAAAGCACGACAGGCAAAGTCTGGCTGTCCTCCCCTCTAAGGAGCATTCCAAGCGAACCTCTTCCCAGACAGGAGTGTCTGTTCTCCAGGCTCCAAGGTCTAGTCGGTATTCGTCACCAACACATAATTCAAGTGCATCAATTCCTCCTCAGTCTTCCTTATTTCACATGCATATGAGGTGATTAGAAAGACTACAGCTTGGGAAGGAGCTCTGGTAGCATAGTGGCTAAAGCACTTGACTGCTAACCAGAAGGCTGGCGGTTCAAACCCACCAGCCACTCCTCAGAAGGAAGGTTGGGCAATCCTACTTCCATAATGATACTCGGAAACCCAAGGAGGGGTCGCTATGAGTCAGGGCCGACTTGATGGCACATAACAACAACAACAACAATAGCTTGGGAGGATAAGGGTGTGACTTGCGTAGAAGCGTGACTTCAGTCACACCCTCATGTAAGGTTGTACAGTCATCCTGTGTCGCTAATGTGCAGAGGTTAGAATTTACAACACATCACAAAACAGAGGATAATTACATACTATCACAACATAGAAGCAGCTCTGGTGGCACAGTGCCTAAGGCATTTGACTGCTAATCACAAGGTTGATGGTTCAAACCTACCAGCTCCACAAAAGGAAGATGGGGGCAATCTACTTCCATAAAGATTTACCACCTTGGAAACCCAATGGGGGTCGCTATGAGTCAGAATCAACTCAATGGCAGTGGATTGGATTGGGTTTTTTGGTATCACAACATATAAAGGAGCTCTGGTGGCCTAACGGGTAAGATATTTGGCTGCTAACCAGAAGGTCAGCTGTTCAAACCCACCAGCTGCTCTGTGAGAGGAAGAGAATGCAATCTACTTCCATAAAGATTTACAACCTTGGAAATGCAATGGGGGTGGTTTTAAGTCAGAACTGACTCGATGGCAGTGGGTGGGTGGTGGGCACAACATCGAGGACAATCACAGCAGAGCACACCAGCTGGACAACCCCGTGGCACTGGGATTTACGCCTAGCCAAGTTGACACATACGCTGGGGGGACACACTTCAAGCCATGACACAACCAAACTGCAACACTGTGGTTTGATTTTGTTTTCTGAAGGAAAGATTAGAGAAATACTCACAAAGCATTAGGCTTCAAAGAAATTATGGCATAGCCTTAAGATTCATGGCAAAAACTGTCTTATTAAAGATTGTATCGCCTATCAAAGTAGTCAATCACTTTGGAAACACTTCTCTTCTTAATGAGATTGTTCCACAGCATAACGTGTTGCGTAGCTTCCTGCAGCCACAGTAAGCAAGTGTTCCCTGAACATCAGTTCAAAATACGATGCTCCAACAACAAATGAAATCAAAGCACCAAAAGGTGGGCTTTTGCAGCAGGTGGCCTGGAAGTGGGTTCACTTCAATGATGGCTAAGTCCCTGTACCCAGAAGTCTCTGGCTTTCGGGAAGAAAACACAAACCTTGTCCTGCAGCCTTTCTAATCCAAACTTTGTATGAACAGTGTTACTTTAAGAAACTTCACTCTTGAAAATATGAATTAGCAGAAAGCAAAAGATTCTCACTCTACATGACATTTCTTTAATTCTCCTTTAAGCTGAGTGACTGGAGGCAAATCTCTTCCAATATCTGAGCTCCACGTCCCAGTGTGTAAAGGAGGGGGTCAGACATCATCAGATGTCTTCCAAAACACTGTCTCTCATAACCCAGTCCAACCAAAACCAAATCCATTGTCATCAAGTTGATTCTGACTCAAAACAACCATATAGGACAGAGTAGACCTGCCCCACAGGGTTCCCAAGGTTGAAAATCTTGACAGAAGCACACTGACCCATCTTTCTTCCACAGCGCGGAGAGTGGGTTCAAACAGCCAACAGCCAACCTTTTGGTTAGCACCCACGCACTTAACCACTGCGCCACCAGGGCTTCATAATCCAGAAGTATCTGTAAGAACTGAGAGTTGCCACCAACATCCCAGACAAACCAGCATCTTAAGGAGTGGAGCCCATGATTCTGCACTTTGAAGGGTCTCCAAGTGATTCAGATACAGGCTGGCATGTGGGTATCTTGTAACCGACAAGTTTCACAGGCTCCTGTAGCTCTGACATTATACAAACAACCAAACAGTGAGCAGGTGAGAAGGGGTGTGGCCTTGTTATGGCAACAAAGCCTGGCAGAGTTAGGGTCAGAGAAGCCAATTTCCTTTCAGTATCAGAAAACACTTGGTTGACTGCAGTGCACAGCTCCACGGGCAGGGGGACGGGGGAGCAAAAGGCACTGATGTAGCACTGGGTGGACAGCCACTACCCACGGCCTGTAGAGGCCAGAGTTCTGCTACACAAAGCAGTTACTCGTTTATTTGAAACTCAGGTTTAACGGGGCTGTATTCTTGTTTGGAGCTCCTGATTGGTGCAGTTAATGCACTCAGCTGCTAACCAAACGGCTGGAGGTTTGATCCACCCAGATGCCCCTGGAAGAAAGGCCTGGTGACCTACTCGTGAAAAACCAGCCACTGAAAACTCCCCTCTGACACGCACAGGGTCGCCATGAGTTGGAGACGACTCCAGCACAACTGGATTTATGGTATATTTTTGTTTGCTAAAGCTAGTGGCAAAGTCTAAGGAGATAACCTCTCATGTTCCTTCCAACTGGCAGGACTTAGGACTCTATGGAAAGAAATCCAGTGCTTGTTACTGTACAAGGAAACTCCACATTTGGACTAGAAATCGAACACTGTGAGCCCAAGTGAAAGTTGGAGGAATCCTTGTGGGCCCCATGGGATCAGAGAAAATGACAAGCTAGCCAGGCCCCAGCACTTCAGTCCATCATCTGAAGGATGAAGAGAAGACATTTCAGCAATGACTTGCAAAACTCTCCTGATTTTCAGAACCCACTAGAAAATATCTCATCCTTTTAAAAAAAGAAAGCCACGCCATGTTTTTGATGTCAGAAATTTTGTTTTATAATAAAATAGGATTTAGGTTGCATCAAGTTTTACGGTGATGCTATTTCCATGGGCAAGTTAAGCATGAAGTCATCTCTCAAACAAACCAACCTGTTTCCATAGTCAATTTTGGCTGTCACCTTCTTCTTGAGCTCTTTGAGCTCATCCTGGGGCAGAGTTCCAGAAAGAATCTGTGATCTCCACTCAATGAGGTCGTAGATCATGTGCCGTACACTTCGGAACATCTCCCGATTGTCTTGCTACACAGGGAAAAAAAGACGCTTGTCAGGGTTTACGTGTAACGTAGCATTGTGTAGAATGTAAAATAGCATGGGATGGGTGGATTTTTCCTTTTCAATGCTTATCTGGCATGTATTTTACATCATGGCATTTAATTAACATCCAATGTTTTGGGCACAGAACGGGAGAACATTATGTGGGACCAGGTGCTATGAAATGCTAAAAAGTTAGAACAGAAAGTAGTATGTAACCCCAACATGCTGTCCAACACTCCAGAGTAGGTACCTCTGAGTCAAGAAGCTGACCACAGCAGGAGGTGACTTTGAACCTCAAAGCCCGCCTCACGAGCTTCCAGCATCTGGTTCAAAGATGTCACCTTTAAAACACAAGCAATTATTCTGAGCCTGAAGATCTGAATCCCACCACATGCCTACCAGCTTGAGAATACCCTGTGCCCTGGACCATTTTCACAAACTGTGAAACTGAGCCCCTAAGCCTTGCGCTCAGCTGAGGTATGGAGACCAACAGCCCAGGGGGCTCCTCGGCGCAGCTGTCTATACAGCACACACAGATACTCCTGCCAGGATCCAGATCTCCCGCTGCGAGCTCCTGCCTCCCTCACACCAAAGGAAGATGCAGGTAGGACCCACAATCCACGCTTCTTATTGTCTCTGTGCTGTGATGGGACTGACAGGACAGAGAAAAGCAGCCATTTTCCAACCACAGGAATGCAAATTGATCAAGTAGACTAGAGTTACTTTTTTCCTTTCTGAGAAAAGAAATCTAGGTGGAGCCTAATTTGATAACATTCTAACCATCCTAATTCCTTCAAAAGACTAAAATGTGCTCACTGCTGCTTTTTAAAATAACTTTCCTTCTACGTATTAGAAGGGGATCTGGTGCCTTAGTGCCTAAGGCATCTGACTGCTAACCAGAAGGCTGGCAGTTCAAACCCACCAGCCACTCCTTGGAAGGAAGGTTGGGCAATCTATTTCCGTAGTGATACTGCCTCGGAAACCCAAGGAGGGGTCGCTATGAGTCGGGTCCAACTCCATGGCAGTGGGTTTGGTATGGTTTTGTCTATGTATCAGAGGCTCCCCGGTGGGGCAAGCAGTGAAGTGCACAGCTCCTAACCCAAAGGTTGCTGGTTCAAACCCCCCCCCGCAGACACACCTTGGAAGGAAGGTCTGGTAACCAGCTTCTGAAGGGTCTCGGCCGTGAGAACCCTATGAAGCAGTCCCACTCTACACACAAGGTCACGTGAGTCAGAAACGACTCAGTACAACTGGTTTGGTTGTTGGGCTACATATCAAAACCACCCCCATGACACTCTTTCCAGTATTTGAAGATCCCACCTCCCCATCATAATATCCTAACAGGCTATTTTACACCCCTAACCTATTCCTCATAATATTACGCCACTATTTTAACCAAACGATCAAAATAAATGATTTATTCCAAAATTATGTTCACTTCCCTCTTACAAATCCTCTTTGCCCGGTCCCCTAAATCAGCATCGAACACATAACGTCCTTTAACTCTCACTCATTTGTCCACAACCGCAGAGAAGGACAAAGCTTCCATATAAAGAGTTTCCAGGCATCTACCTTGGCTTTGCTCCCATCAAACAATGGGAGTCCCCAAGAAGCAAACAAGTTTGGAAAAAGAAACCACAGTGACCCTTAGGACTGTGTGCTCCAGACCCGTACGGCCAAAGCCAGGTCCACTGATGTATTAGTCAGCATCAACTCCTGTTTGTTTTGATTGTTTTATGTTTAAAAATTGCTAAGTTGTACATGACACACCGACTATGAAATTGCCAGATTTACACAAAACATTCATGGCTAACGTTACGCTTTTAGGTTTCTCAGTGCGTTTGATGAACAATTACTGCAACCGCTTATTACACTGCATTTCTGGGAACCACTGTATGATCGGAAACAACGAGCCTGGCCAGCCAGCAGCTGCAGGACTTTAAAAGTTTCCTCCGCCTGCGAGAAATTAACACGCTGCCTTCCTTCCAGAGCAGCCCCTGCCAGTGCTGGAAACATTAGCATATGAGAAATCAACACTGAATAGAGACAGAAGCTTAACAAAAGGTAATCTTCTGCAAACATGAATGCATGTGCACAGAAATGCCCTGAGGGAACAGGAGATGGACGACTTCAGAGCCTCAACCTCTCCGCAATAATAAGACTACTCCCATTATCAGGAGAACCCGACAATGGCACCTGATGCTGGAATGTCAAATATCTCCCCACCACTGTCACAAATACAGTTAAATCAAATAGATGATGTCCTTTTCCTCAATGACGAGAGGCATTACCTGCAGCTAACCAATCACAAAAATAGGAACAATGACCCTCTACTACATCTGGAAATGGGCACCTACCGAGTGAAAAGGCAGATGTGCGCTTTCCCAATCAAAACATAAAACCTGAAGCTACGTCAACACAATCACCACCTAATCTCCTCCAGGGGCCAGGAACTGAGGCGAACTCCACAACCCCTTCCTGTCCAGGGCACTTTATCACACTGACACAGCTGGTCCACCCACCCCCAGAGCACAGAAAGCAGGTCAAAGGGCACATGGCCCCCACATTGCTTTCCTCACCCTGACTAAGACCCTTGCCCCTGGAGCTTCCTGAGAAAAGAACATTCTCCAAAGGCCAAAGAGCCCGCTCTCTGCTGTCAGCACCGACTTAGAATCCCCCTTTCTCACCACGTAGAGCTGCCGCCAGATGGCCGCCCACTCCCGGAGCGTCGTGGTGACTTCTTGGATGAGCGGGAGGTCACTTGGAATGACCGTTTCATGTTGCCTGGGATGAAGAGAAGGAAGAACATCTCAGTCCACAGCTCCATGAACCACTGAGACCTATGCCTTGCACGTTCCTCGTTTATAACACAGAATTCAATACTAACACAAATGGGAAGACATCATACAAATAAAAGATTGTCCAGGCATATAACACATCCACCTAAGAATGACAAATAGTGTTTGTTCAGACTTGAGAACGTTCATACGTGATCCTGCATGTCAAGGCAAGATGAAGGAGGTGAATGATACCATACCAAAGTCTTCTGAAGGTCAAGGTTTGCAAAGAACATTCATGCTCTGTGTACCTACCTATAGAGGCTGTAAATTATAGCCAAGATGGTGTGAGATGCAAGTCTGGGTCAAGATCATTTTCACACCTCCACCATGCACAAGACTTAACTATATGACACACATGACATAGTTCTCCTTGCTGGAGTATCAGAGAGCTTACTTACAGCTTTCTAAAGCCCACAGGTACCCTCTCCAGTCCCACCTCTGACTATCTGCTTGCTTACCCTTCCTGCCACCTCAAAGAGTGACTCTTTGACTAATGCTCTGGATCGGCCTCTGTGGTAAATAGGACTCTGAATGTCTGGGACTGGGGCAGAGACCGAACCTGTGGCTTGTGAAGTTAGGCCACTTGGCCTCAGAGGTCATCTGTGTGTCCTCAGCAGACAAGACTCCAACCAGCATGGAATGTTCAGGGACACAGAACTGGAATCACCTACACTCTCTGATTCTGCATGAAGCCCAGATCAGTGGGAAAGATGCTGGCCATGGCTCACAACTGGGGTTCAGACCCACAGGGTCCTAGGATTGGTAGGGGGTCCCCAAGAAAAAAACAATGGAATCCCTAGAAGCAAGCCAGTTTCTGTGGAAAGTTCTAGCAGCATGTGCCACCCTGAACAGCAGGGACCAGGTGTCGAAGGGAGGCATACACCCAAGCCACCCCCACACAACTGCTTTTAGGAATTACCCTCAGGTGGGAGGTCATCAGCGTTTATTAAGGGACGTGGTTGTGAAAACAGCCCTGCCTAGTTTGTCACCAGGCTTCGCTGTAAGGATGCTGATGAAAAGTTATTCCTTACACTTTCTGAGGTCACCCATCAAAGCCTCTGGGAATAAAGTTCTCCAGCTCAGTATGAATACAGCTCCTCAGCAACTGGTTTGTTTTCATCTTATAGATCCTAAGTTCCCTGCCAATGACGCTGGGCTTCTCACAGTGGCTACGAGAAGCTGCAGCTCCATTAGCCCCCAGCTCTCAAGCAGATAACAGTCTCTCTCCATAAGCCAAAGCCTGGCTTCAATTTTGGTTCCTTCTTACTCTCCTCCATGTTGCTAGGCCTGACCTGTCCCTGGCATTCACAAGCAAACCACTCTAAAGCATTTGATCTCACTGTCTGTGTTATCTTTGTAACCACCTTGCCACCCTGTCGGGATATCAGCAACATACCCACCCAGCAGATGCCTGTCTCATTGATAAAACCAAGGGAAAGGATGTCAGTCAGAGCAGCTGCAAGACTGAGAGGGACAAGAGGCTGCTCAGCCAGTGGAAGTGACATTTTCAGTTACCAGGCCCTGGAAAATCAAACTAGACCTCAAGAGAGAAGTCGGGGCTGGAGAGCTCATTCAAGCAATGCCCACAGAAAGGGAAGAACTGAAGATAGGAGAACAACAGAGGTCATCTCAAAAGGGAGACTCTGCAAGACAGAGGTCATGCAAGTTGGCATGCACAAAAGAGAGAACATGCATGAGAGAGAGAGAGAGAGAGAGAGAGACCATGCACAAAAGAGAGGGCAAGAGAGAGACCCTGCCAGAGAGAAAGCATACATCACAGAGACCACAAGAGAGGACATGCAAGACAGAGATCATGAGACCAAGACTCTGTGAGAGAGACCCTGCAAGAGACCATGAGAGAAAGAAACTGTGAAAGAGGCACACCAGGCAAGAGAGACATCATGCAAGAGAGAGACACAATGAGAGAGATGTCATCTGAGAGAAAGACACCATGTGAGAGACATCATGCAAAAGAGAGATATCATGTGAGAGAGACACCATGCGAGAGAGACATCAAGAAAGACACCATGTGAGAGAGACATCATTCAAGATAGACATCATGTGAGAGAGATGTCACGTGAGAGAGACACCATACAAGACAGATGTCATGTGAGAGAGAGACACCATACAAGAGAGATATCATGTGAGAGACACCATGCGAGAGAGACATCAAGTAAGAAATACACCATGTGAGAGAGACGTCATTCAAGATAGACATCATGTGAGAGAGAGATGTCATGTGAGAGAGAGACACCATACAAGAGAGATGTCATGTGAGAGAGAGACACCATGTAAAGAGAGAGAGACAATGATAAACTCTGAGAGCAAGGAGCAAGGAGTGGTGTAGATGGGAGAGTGACCCACATGGGAAAGGAGGAAGGACCAGAAGACAGAAGGGGAAGGTGGACATTCCCAGGTATCTGGAGGCCAAAAGAAAAGCAGAGGACAGCAGCCATCAGGTCTGAAGGCAGCAGAGTCTTTACAGGAGGGAGTGGCGAGGCAATCAGATTTGGTGGGAGCAGCAGGGTGTGGCCAGGTGAGAGCAAGGCCGCATGATTGGTCTGCCTGGGTGTGGCTCCCTTTACTTCCTGAGGATGAACGTCACCTCTGCTCGCTCTATCATGATGCTTCCCCGTTCTTGTACATTTCTCACACAGTCGACTTTTTTTACACATCAAGGCATTTGTTAAGAAAGATTCAATCTTATACAACCTGGCTTATGTCAGGCTTCCGATGCAGATATAAAACACATGCAATGCACACTGTATTCCAGTTATTTCCAAATAGGATGAAAATTTCATAAGGCAAAGCTTCTCTTTCTCCCTGTGGAAATTTAGCACATAAAGTACTTTATCTGGATGGGGGTCGGGGGTGGAAGCCAGATTGCAGGCCATCCCGGTTACGCCCGTAAGTGATTTTCTTCGTTTTAATTCTGCATATTGGCACCACAGAACCCCACCTAGCCCTGCTCACTGGCCCTGCTTGCACATTCAAGTACAGTGCTTGGGAAGGCAATTTTGCAATCAGCCACAGATGTCATTATGTAGTGATCATATGATTAGTAATTTTATCATTTACATATTTAACTGAGTACGAAGGTGCAGCAGAGACTGAAAAAGAAGGCAAACGTTCTCAGGCTCCCTCTTTCCGGTTCACACCTGCTCATCCATTTGCCGTTCCTCCTAATGGGCGCTGTTTGGCAAATGTCTCTGAAGGATCCTATACTTCACTTTGATAACCCCTAAGACACACACATCATAATTAGACAGAGAGGAAATTCACACGTGTCCTCATTTGACAACTGCTGCTTCAATGCCACTGTGTCGCAGCAGGAAGAGCCTTCCAGAAAACGGACCCAGACCCAGGGGTGCAGGACCTCTGCCTCACAGGATGGCCCACAGAGGAAGCCAGAGCACCAGGGCTTCCAAACACGGCCTCCGACCTCCAGGTCAAGGAGCGAAAACCATGTCATTCACAGCTCTCAGTTAGTCTCTCCCTCCCCTGGAAACTCCAGTCATGCCACAGGCAATTCCCCTCTACTATCACAGCCACACAAAGCGTGGAGGGCCACATGGATTCACTGCATGTCTCTGTTCAGACGTCACACACACACTCACCCTTTTCCTTCAACGATTGCTTCTTTAAGATGAATATATGAAGCAGGAAATATACCCTTTTGGAGGAAAAGAAGACAGTCGTTAGTATCATCAATATGAATATTGATTGCAAATCAATCATCTATTTCCCCTCCACCAAAAAAAAAAGAGGCAAGGGTGGGGGTGGTTGGATCATTCTTTCTTGCAAGTCTCGATGCAACCCATCAAAGAAAACGCACAAAGGTGCAAGAGACAGCAACACACTTGGCTAGTGTACCCAGGCGGCTGCTGAAGACTTCAGAGAAAAGTGATGCACATTTCAGCCAAAGACAACTTCCACCAACTCCTCTGTCTTCCCCGTAGGTCGCAGCTTCTTGTACTGCTGACCCTGATGCTGGGAGATTAGCACCAGCTGATGCCGAAAGAACAACTTTGATGATGGTCTCCAACAGTGACCTCCTCCCGAAAACTCATGGTAACACTGACATTAAAAGCTGGTCATGTGTCCACTGACTACTTACCTAGACACCACGGGCATTTCCTCACAACCTGTAAACAAAGGGACTGCGGCCATCTGTTAAACCACAGGAAGGTGGGCTGGACTTTGCCCCATCTGCAAACTGCTGGAATAGGAGTGGGGTCATGACACTGCTGACATGTATGGAGGGACCGACTTTTCTCCCACCACCTGTCGTCAGCTCATCATACTGTGGTGGCTTGCTACTGCTACAAGGCAGAAACTATGCCGCCAGTATTTCCAATACCAGTGCACAGATTGGCTGATTGGGAGAGCAGACCATCGGGCCTTTCCTTCCAGGAAGTGTTAGTCAGTCTAGACGCTCCCGTGAAGCCTGCTCAGTACTGAAGCAGGTCTCTCACATGGGAGCAAGACAGAAAAAGGGTTATGCCCCATTCAGCTCTGATGTGTCAATGAGCTGCAATGGCAGGGCACTCTAAGGTGGGACAGGAAGGACTGTGGCTCAGGGAAGCACTGGGGAGATGGGAAAGACCCAAAACTGGAGAAGACGGTGGTGGTGGTGGTGGTTGGCAGATGCCGTTGGGCCGGTTCTGACTTGTAGCGACTGTATGTACAACAGAATGAAACGAAGCATGGTCCTTTACAACCCTCACAACCATTGCCATATCTGAGCCCATTATTGCAACCACCATGTGAGTCCATCTCATTGAGTCCTCCGCTTTCTTGCTGACCCTCTACTTTACCAAGCATGATGTCCTTCTGCAGGGACTGATCCCTGATAACAAGTCCACAATACAGGAGACAAAGTCTCACCATCCTCGCTTCCATGTGAACTTGCATATGACCAAGTGATGGTCTACTCCATGCTCAACTCTTGGCCTTGTTCTGACTGATGATATTGAGCTTCTCCATCACATCTTTCCATGGATGCAGTCAGTTTTATTCCTGTGTGTTACATACAGCAAGGCCCATGCATATAGTCACTATTTATGTTGTTGGAAAAAAGGTATTTCTGATGAATAGGTTATTGGCCTTGCAAAATGCTGACATCTCTGGTGTCCCCTTTCTACCATGAACGCCACATTTTCCTATTACTGATCCTTCTTTGTTTCCAACTTTCACATTCTAATCACCAGTAATGATCAGTGCATCTTCTTTGCATGTTTGATCAATTTCAGACTGCAGAAGTTGGTAAAATCTTTAACTTTTCGTCTTTGGCATGAGTGGTTGATGAGTAAATTTGAATAACAGTCATATTAATTGCTCTTCCTTGTAGGTGTATGGTTCTCATCCTATCACTGACAGTGTTGTACTTCAGGTTAGACCTTGAAATATTCTTTTTGATACTATTCCTCCTCAATTTGTCATTCTCGGCATAGTAGATCATATGACTGTCTGATTCCAAATGGCCAATAGCAGTCTACTTTACCTCTCTTAATGCCTTGCATATCAATCTTCAAATATTCCATTCCATTTTGACAACTTCCAATTTTCTTAGATTTGATTATTAATGGATGTTGGCAATTGTTTCTTCTCGTTTTGAGACATGCCAAATGAAGGTCCTGAAAGCTTTACTCCCACCCACGCCATTAAGGCTGACTTTCAGGAGGCAGCTCTTTCCCAGAGGTATTTTGAGTGCCTTCCAACTGGAGGAGCTCACCTTGTGCCACCGAATCAGACAACGTTGCACTGCGATTCTAAAGGTTTTCACTGGCCAAGTTTTTTTCAGAGATAGAGTGCCAGGTACTTCTTCCTGGTCTGTCTTCATCTGGACGGTCTGCTGAAGCCTGTTCACCATGGCCGACACTACTGGGACTTGAAATGCTGATGGCACAGCTTCCAGCATCACAGTGACACGTCAACCACCACAGTGTGACAATGTGGCAGACGAGTGGCAGGGGACAGCGGGAGCAAATGCAATATCCCAAAGCAGCACTGAGGGAAAATGAACAGCATGGTAGGGGGCATGTCCAACAAGTCATCGGCAGGTCTGTCATACATGAAGATGAAAGGATGGGCAGGTGACGGGGACAGTAGTCCACTATCCTCATCTCTTTTTGACCAAAGTATTCCACTGTGGCTTCTACAGATAAAACTTGAGGATTCATCTGTGAGAACACATCCTTGACTACAAACGGGAGTCATTGTGAAGGCACTTCCTTGATTACAGACGGGACCAATGTGAAGGGAGAACACATCCTTGATTACTGAATAGGACCAATGTGAAGACAGGGCTTTCCTTAGAACACTGCTCCACCATCAACGTGACATCCACCTTGTCCAAACCTCAAGGCTCCGGGCCACTGGATAGGTAGGGATTTGTAGAGAAGCACAGACCAGTTCTGGGTGTTGGAGCAAGGCAGGGATGGGGGAGGAGCTCCTGCTCCCTTTGCAGACATGGCTGGCCAACAGTCCTAACATGGTCTCACAGAGAGTATCTGACCTTGACTGAGGAAGACTGGATGGGGATCAGCCAGACTCTCACCCAAGTGACTGCCCTGCCGCAGAGTGAGCAGCTCCAGCCCTCAGAGCTCTTCCCCACCTGGCACAGCCTTGTGGCTCTGGGGACAGCAGCATAGGAAAGCCCTGGACATCAGAAGCCTTAGTTACAGGATCAGGGCCACCACGAGAATCCAGCCCAATGAGGTGATAATGAGAGGCAAATTAAAGAAACAGAAGTGAAATGAACCATCTGTCCAGCATAATCAGATATTAAAATGCCTAAGTTACTGTGGACTGCCTAACCACAGCTTCAAATGGACATTCCTTCAAAATCTCAACATCACAGCACGAAAAGCAAGAGCCATCATTAGGTCGTGTGATGCTAAGAATGGAAGAGCCACAAGACAACTGTGTATGGGAGTGTCCACCACAGTGAGCCAGGGTGTAATTACACGTCCTCATTTCAGAAACTCGAATGACCACGCACACAAATGGCCCTGAAAAGCAAAAGCTCTTTCTTTTGCAACTGACCTATAAAGCTTAAAACCGTTCTGATCAAGAGGGAAAAAGCGTGATGAGCTCGGTGAACTTGTTAAGTGACCATCAGGGATACCACTGACCACGAGCAGGATTCTTTTTCTCTGAAGACATTACCCTCCATCCTCTCACACCCACTGTCTAAGCAGGATGCGAAATTTTCTCAGGAAGGGAAGACAAAGCCACCTTTTAGGACGTCACTGCCCAGCAATTCACTCACAGGAACGAGCCTGCAATTTCTGCTCAGAAGGAAATAATTCAAGGCAGTTCCAAGTTTCAACCCATATATTTTTAAAATTAATAGAGAAGTAAGGAAAACTCTTAAACACAGATGATGAAAATGACTTCCTGTCACAGTTTGATTGATGAAGGGACATGCACATTGTTTCAGAGAAAGGAGGACTTACCTTCTTAGACTTTTTTCTTAAGGTGTAGCCTCTGTACCACCCTAAACAAACACAAAGTGGAAACAGTTAGTCGGAGGAGACACAACAGGGCCACAGCCAGACCTTTGTGCTGGTTGGAACTCATATTCTTGCATGATCAGTGACGTCACCAGCACTGTCACCAGCAACAAACCTAATACTCTGGAGATAACTGAGGGGTTTCACAGGCAGCATTGCAAAGGGAACATTCAGCATGGCTGGTAAACTTCACACATCTCCAGCTCCTTCCTCTCCATTTTCTGTACTTGGCCTAGAAGCCGGGAAATTTGAAATTAAGAAGCACACAGTTCCAAGAAGAGTTCCTGTTCTTTTGACAACCGACCCCAAGTAGGTTCCTTGTTCCCTACATTATCCTATCTCTCCCTCTGTCTGATTTGGGTCAGGGTCACTGCCAAGTGCACATACCAGCATTCTTTGATCATCAAGCACTGCCCCATAACAGAAAACCCATTGAGAGCTCACGTCCCTCCCTCTTCAATCCGGAGGAGCTCTGCCCTGAAGCAGCTGGATCTCACAAAGCCTCCTGTGACACAGAGGTCCCCAACAGGAAGCATAAGGGCCAGGGATGGACCCACCTACCCCCTTGGGGTCTGGCCTAGACTCAAGGTCCCATCCCCTCCATGGGGTGAGGAAAAGAAATAAGCAAGAGCCAAAAGCAGGGCACAGGAGAACTGTCAGCATTGATTACATGCTTCTTCAAGGGAAGAGCCCTTGCAACCATGAACCAGGCCTGACCACATCCTTGGTACCTCCCACCCGGCTGAGAGCAGTGGCTTGTCCTGCAAATGCCAGGGAGCCTAGTCTCCCAACGACTCTGCCACTGCTCAACGTCAGATAGATGCTTCCTTGTCCCACACATCTGAAGTCACTCTGGGCCACTCCATTTCCAGAAGTCTACCAAAGTTCAGAGACAAACTCCAACTGTGCCCACAGGAGCAAGAGGACCCCATCAGAGAACTATGGGCAGCTCCTGGAAAGTGCAAGTTGGGGAAATTCCCAGAAAATAACAATTACTGGGTTTGTGTACACCATCAAAAGTCAAACTTCAAAATCCAGGGATGCATAAGGTAGCACAAAAGAACTGAAAAGGGACAATGTTACAGAATCTGCCCTCCAACCCTCCTGAATGTCATTATTTTGCCAACCAGGGATGGAAGGGTAATTATGGACCAGAAAGCAAAGAGGCTTTCCTCATTGCTCCAAGGATTATTAAACAGATGATGTCTAAACACCAGAAGACAGAGATTCCCAGATCCTTGCAAAAGATACTCAAAGACCCAGTTCCACCAACGCGACCCACTTCCTGTTCTCCACATGGGACTCAATAGATTGATCAGGTAGTGCCACAAATACAGAGTGCCATGACTTCCCCTGCGCTGGAAGGACTATCTCCTGATAGACATATTGCCTAGTTCAGCAGCTCATCAGAGGCCACTGGTGACAAGTGTTCACAGAAAGCAAACTGGAAAAGGGGGAAGGTCACAAGCTGCATGTACTCAACTGAAGGGACCCTTCTGGGTCCTGTGACTATATCCTTCCTGCATTTTCAGCATTAACATGGCCTCTCTTTTCTAAAACAGACAAGGGATTAGTGCCCTAGAATATACAAGGAAATACTATAAACCAAGAAAAAAAATAGCAACCAAGTAAAAAATGAGCAAATTTTATAAACAGTGTAGAGAAGAGAAAACCCAAAACAGATGTGTGCAGAGATGCTGAAACACTGCAATAATCAGAGAAATAGAAAGTTAAATACTTCATCCCTACACCACCACTCAGCAGTCAAAGTGGAAAAGCTGAAGAACACAGCACCCCTGGCATTCTGAACAAAGAGCCAACAGCTGTCACAGTGCACTGTCCTGCAAGCGGGGCCAGCCCGTGGCTGGAGGAGATATGGGGAGGAACTCAGTCATTGTGGGAAGAAGCAGCACTCCTCCAACGGGCCAGGAGCCTTGGGACAAGGTGCTAAGGATGCCTGCTGGGTTGCAAGCTGGCCTGCAGGGCTCAGGAGTTAGTTCTGAAATGGAACTCTTAGCAACATGTCCACCTTTTCCAGTCTGGGCAAGACCTTCTGTTGACAAGAAAGCATGTGTAGGCAGTCAGGAAAAGCATGAAGGTGCATTTCGGGAGAAAAAAGATATAAATGATCACTTTGAAAATTCTGAATAAATTCAGTTCAAATGCTATGGTTTAATCATAAGAATGACTTCCCAATCTTTGTGCCATGGCTGAAATTCCCTTCACGTACAACACACCTCGACTACCACACACTAGAAGGAGAGGCTTGCTGATCTGCTTCCAAAATCCAGCCAATGAAAACTGAGGATCTTAGCACACCCATGGGGGGCGGGTAAGGCCAGGAAGTGTCCCGTTCCATTGTGCATGGGTCACCATGAGTCAGGGACCAGCGTGACAGCCCCTGGGATCCTCTGGAAATGAGCAGTGGCAGGGTTAGGACATCGTGGGCACACAAGGGTCACTGACTAAACACCTGTGACCTCAGCTCGCCTCTCTGGGCTGTTGATTATGGACACCTGCGTGATGGCAGGGGCTTGCCTCCAATGACCCCTGAGGATGACCCAAGTGCACAGTGATCTGTCAAGTTCTTTTTCTTTATTCTCCGCACCAAGCCTTCATGAGTGGGCAGAAATTCACCAGCACTGGGAGGAGCCTTAAAATAAAATAGAGAGTGGTCATCTAGAAATTATATTTCCTGGAGCAAGCCCAGAATGCCCTGAAAAGGACCACAGAGAAAACAAGAAGTAAACTTGACAAACAGAAATAAATTTTCCAGAGGAATAGAGGGAGGAAGACGGACAAGAAAGAAAAAAGAAAAGAACACACCAAACACTAATACAATCCATGAAATTTAAATAGAACTGGAGGAAAAAGTAGAAGCAACAGACAGAAGTAAATCATTCTATGCTTTACTTGATGATATGATAATAAAGTCACCAAGTTTCCCCATCAGAATTCCTTCCCAACTGCATTTCTCTGACTAGATCACGATTATCACCAAAAAGTTAGTTGTCGAAGACGGGGATTTCATTTTATGTCAAAGGCTCCTTTACAAAGACCAGAATTATTTTCATGGAAATCTAGGAAGACTGACCAGCCTAGAAAGAAATGCTCAAGAAGACTCTTTAAGGAGCCCAGTGGCACAGTGGTTAAGCATTTGGCTGCTAACCAACAGGTTGGCAGTTCGAACCCACCCAACACCTCCAAGGAGAAAGGCGTGGTGGCGATCTGCTCTCATAAAGATGACAGCTGAGGAAACCCCACGGCACAGCTGTACTCTGTCCTGTAGGATACACACACGAGTCAGGATCAACTCAACAGCAATGGAGTTGGGTTTGGTTTGAAGACTCTATGATGCTGACGGCCAAAAAGTCAAATGAAAAAGTTAAATGCATACCAAGGCCCAGTGAGCGCCTAAGGATCTCAATGCTTGGTTATGACGCCAAGAGCAAGGGCAGCCACGCCTGCATCCCAGGCCCCGGCACCCCACTTGTTGAGCACTCCACAGTGACCCTACTGTGCTTCATCTCCCAGAGCCAGGGGCACACGAGGAGGTAGAAGGGCCCATCCGCACAGACCCACAACTGTCTGAGCTGAGATTTGGACCCTCAAGCCCTAATTGCCCTCAGTCTCCTCTCAGCCATTGGCAACATGGAGCAGGTAAGAAAATCCAAGTCCAAGTAAAAATGGCAGACAAGCAGAGGCACCCACACAACTGCTCATTCACTTAGGGGCCGGGTCAGGGGGGCGCCATGACGTCTGCTTCCAGGCACACTCCAATAGCCCAGACTTCTCCCCCCACCCCTCCCCGTAAGAGGCCATCTGAAGGGTAAAGGGTGCAAATGGAGTGGGAGTCAAGTTCACGTAAGTCAACGGGAAATAAAGTCTATGTGAGGTTGTGCTTAACGCGTTTGTGCTTCTCAGGTGTCTACCAGGGGCTCTGTCAGTCACAGCTTACCGGGGCTGCAGAAGCCCACAGCCCCTTCACTCTTGTACAGAGAGGATCACAAAGACCCACTCTGAAATGCAATGTATGGATGACTTCAGGAGCCACTGAAAACCCTACTGCGTGCTGCTCTACTCTGCCATACACACGGGGTCGCCATGAGTCAGATCAACTTGCCGGCAAATGCTGCTTTTCTTTACCTCAGGGATCTCTGCATTTTCTGCCTCTGCCTCCATTCCATCCTGCTTGGGAGGGTCTCACTCGGCCCTATTTCAAAGCAAGCCTGCTGCTGAAATAATGAATTTCAAACACTTTTTATTCCCATGCTCCATGGAATCACTCCTTCAAGCAGGAAATAAAGTCACCAATGCTAGAACGCACTCTCACGACAATTCCAGACCTGTGGAATTTTTCAAAAGCACGCCAGTCCCGGCTCCCTTTCTCTGCAACAGTAAGAGTGGCATCAACCCAAAAATGGCCTCTTCAAATCATTCACAAAACCCTGAACAGGAAAACCAATTGCCTGAGAAACTAAGGCCATCAGAAAGCCGCTGTCACCAACAGCATACTTACTGGATTATTAAAACTATTGCTCCATGGGACCACATACCACATAACTGTGATGATCTTTGTTCACCCCTAAGAAATTAGGGTCATAGATTAAAAAAAAGGAAAGCAAAGATAATTCAGAAATGACCATTTGGGCTCCTCTGAGGTACACTGTTAGACAATCTGAGTATTGCAGAGCTCACCAACTCACATCAAAGAGACAGGGTGAAATCATCTCAGTGGTTTTTCTTTCAAGTAGGCAGTGAGTAACCATCAACATTTACACATACTTGCAAAAAAGCAGCAGCAGCAGCCACCAATGAGTTTTTTAACTGAAACAATCATTTCAGCCAAGTATTTCAGAGGTAAAACTGGGACCTTTTCGTTTCACAATCATAGAAATGAAATATGATTTCTGTAACAGCTAGTCGCCCTGACTGCCCTGACCTGAAATGCCATGCATCTCCTATGAACACTGACCATATGAGAAAGGACTATGACACCCATACTTTTGTCACAGGGCAATGTTTTGCCCATTAGGCACTGAAAAAGTGTGCCAACTGCCCACAACAATAAGATAAATGACATCAAAATGTATCCTCACCTTCATACGTTTCCAAGATGTGCACCGTGTCACCTATTTGTAGAGAAAGCTCATCTGCTCCTCTGGCGTCGTAGTTATAAAAAGCTGTGACAAAGGAAAGAGGGAAAAAGGTATTAATAGATACAGAAGTGACCCTGGTGAGTTATTTTTGCTTGTTCTAATACCATTTGCCTGGAATGTTGAAATGCAGCCTTCACTTTGATCATCTTCTCTGATACCCACGGAAGAGGCCTTTTCTTTCCTAGACAACTATCAAGTATTATCGAGGTAAAGAGAAGAAGTTCATCGAGGTAAAGAGAAGTAGTTCATCACTCAAAACACCAGACAACCACACGGGGATGTTTTTCTTCCACAGGAAAATAACCCAGGCCGTCAGCAGCAGCGTCTGAAATGCCGCTCCAAACACTCGCTTTATTCCCAATCATCTTCTCCTTCTATTGAAGTGAGTTTTTCCTAATGATGACTCAGTTATACATAGACAAAACAATCTTTGAAAACCAATCTGATAAGAAATGCTTATATGGCTAATGATGGATATTAAACCAGTAAGCAGCATTACCAAAGCAAGCAAAACATAGGTCCAACATTGATGAGAAGCCCTTAATGTTGACAGCAATACCCAGGAACTGTTGGAAATCCCAAATGTCTACCCTGACATAAGGCCATTCTGATTCTGCAACACGGCTGTCTCTCTCCTAGATAAGAACCAACAGAGTCAGGCCATTCAATTCAGACCCCCACTTTCACTTGAGCACAGGAGACCCAGGCAGCTGTCACGAGTGCGAGAAAGCTGCTAGAAAGGGTTTGAGAGCCGTCTTAGCCAGCCAGTGCTGCTTAACAGGAACACAAGTGACGGGCTTAACAAACAGAAATTCAGAGGCAGTACCTTTGGCCTGTCGGAGTCCAAGAGGCAGACAGCATTCTCTCCTTTTGTTCTTTCTCCGTCCCCTTCAGCCTAAGCTGATGGGCTTCTGCTGTGGTGGTTGCTTAGCTCTATCCGTCACAGGCTTAAGCTCTTGAACAAAGGACAGTGTAGCCATGTCCTTGGTGAAAATCCTAGACCATGTTTCCTTAGACATACAACAGAATTTTCCAAATTTTTAAGTTCTGTTTTAAGTCCCTCTCTTTCCTCTCTCATTTTACTAGAAAAGGGCCCTTTAAGATTGTGCTTAATCTTAACAGCCAGATATCTAAGTTCATCATCGATAAGTTCTACCTCCCACCAAACATCTGACCATAATTCAGACAAGTTCTTTGCCACTGCATAAAAAGCATCACCCTTCCTCCATTGTCCAATCACATGTTCATCAGTTTCTTTCAAAGTCTCACCAGAAGCACATTTACATCTCCATTTCTAGCAATAATCTGTTGCTGGTACCATATACATTCTCTAAGACAATATAGACTTTCTCTACAGCTCTCCTCATTTCCTCACCAGAATTGCTTTTGACGTCCATAATTCTATGAATGATCTCTTCAAAGTAATTTAGGCTTTTACTGTCAGATACCTTAACTCTACCCATTACCCAATTCTAAAACCACTTCCTCATTGTAGGTATCTGTGAGAGCCACACCCCACTCTCTGTTAGTTCTCTAGTACTGCTTAACAGCAATACCACAAGTGATAACTTTAGCAAACAGAAATC
>NW_006921625.1:6240490-6251431 GCF_000298275.1 Orycteropus afer afer
GCTCCAGCTGACTAAGCCAGTTGCCTTCAAGTCAACTCTGGCTCATGGCGGTCCCATGTGTGGACAGAACGGTACCCCACAGGGCTTTCAATGGCTAATTTTCAAAAGCAGATCAACAGGTCTGCCTTCCTATCAATAACTATGAGATTTCTATGCTATGTCTTAAATAACACTGTGACAGACTCAAGGATGAAGGCCCTTATTGTGGTTGTGGGTATTTAGTTCCTAATGTTATACAGACTTCAACTGCTCCCAAAATCAATTTTAAGAAGTCAAACAAGCAAACTAACCCTGTGTTCACCAAAATTCTAAATATCAAAAAACATTCACATGTGGGAAAAAACCTCCACTTTATCAAGTATTAGCCTGTATTTTTACAAAAATTCATAAAATTTCAATGTCCTCTACTGACATAGATGGTTATTAGAAGTTATTAAATTTATTTAGCATTTTATGATGAGTCTTTAACAAGAAATGGCCGCATCAGGTAAGGGAAACTCAGAACATATGCGCAACGTCCCCAGTTCCGTCTGACCATATTCCTAAGCCTTTAGGAGCCATAATGTATTTATCACAATTCACAGCAGAAGCCCTGCCAGCAGCCCTATTGCATTACAGAAGTAGGAAAAATAAGCACGTCAAAAATAATAAAAATAAAACAGAATGAACATATCAAATGGGGGCACATTCGGGCACATATGTGTTTGTGAGGCATGGGAACATTATTCTTTCATTAGCATTTCATCTGAGTACCCCACCATCATGGGATGACATGGTATGAAAAACAGTGGTGACAATCCCATACAGGACACTTCTGATTTAACCAATCAAATGATCTTTAAAGACTCATTATTTTAGATAAAGGAAATTGGGCCTCTGCAGGGTTATGCACTTGGCCCCAAATCATACAGCTGAGCCAGGACCAGGGTACTGACTGCCCAACCACCAGTCCTATGTTCCTTTTATCAATAAACCAAAATCAAACCCACTGCCATCTAGTCAATTCCAACGCACCATGACCACATGTGTTTCAGGGCAGATCTGCACTTTGTAGAGCTCTCAGGGGCTGTAATCTTAGAGAAGCAGATCACCAGGTCTTTCTGCCGCAGCAGCAGTGAGTGGATTCAAACAGCCAACCTTTCAGTGACTGCCAAAATAATCCCGGAAGAGTGTGTGACAATGGAGCAGTAGAGAGAATAACGGCTCCCCCAAGACATCCACATCCTGTTCCCAGAAGCTGCGAATATGTTATCCAGCATGGCAAACGGATGTGAGATGAGGAGATGACCATGGATTGTCAGGGTAAATCCTTGAATCCCAGGGTCCTTGTAAGAGGGAGGCAGGACAAACAAAGACGGGCATGTGAGGTGAACATTTACATTAGGTAGATAGACTCCTTGGAGAGATCAATCATGGGAGAATAGAAGGGCTGTGTATGCACAGGGAGACAGCTCAGGGGGCAGGAGTGCACGGAGGGAAGGACACAGGGAAGAGGTAACTATGGGGAGGAAGTGGGAGGAGAGCTGTTGCATTGTGGGAAATTGCAGTCAATGTCAAGACAAAGTGTATGTGAGCTGCTGTATGGACAGTGAATTTGCTCTGTAAACTTTCACCAAAATCACAATTTTAAATTTTAAATAAAAATAAAATTAAAAAAAGGGAGGCAGGAGGATCACGGTCAGAAAGTAGGTGGTATAGTGACAGAAGCCAAAGTCAGAGTGACCCAAGGGTGGGGTCACAAGCTGAAGAACGTGGTCAGTCTCTAGACACTGCAAAGACAAGGCTCCCAGGATCCCCCGGAAAGAGCAAAGCCCTGCCACACCTTGATTTTGGACTCTTTCCACCAGAACTCTCAGACAACAAACTTGAGTTGTTTTAAGCCAATGGGGGAGGCAGTCTGGAAGTTAAGACTCAGGGTCCCCGGGTTGCCGTCAGCCCACCATCCACCACGAGCAAGTCACAGACTCCTCCACAGGACCCTACTGCTGCATCTATTAAATGGGTCGTTTGACTACAGGGTTTTTCTAACATGAGAGCGTCCAACAGAAATGGAGCAGAGGCACAGGAAGATGAAGCAACTGTCGTGTGTTATTCAATTTTTCATTTTGCCTTCTGGATGGAAACATGTTGGAGGGATGGTGAAGATAAGAATATAAAAAGAAACATATCAAAGAGTCTTTTCTCAAATTCCAATTGAACTGATAGACACAACTCAAAGAGGTGTCTTTGAGGGACCAAAGTTTAATATCGTTCTTCAGTATAAAATATCACGGTGTGCCTTATCCACAACTAACCACCAGCTGTCTTATCTCAGTCTAGTCCAAAGGTCTCAGTGCCCAAAATGTGCGGGCCATTTAGGAAGTATGCTGTCTGGCCCGAGCCTTTACCGCCTCTTGTGGAAATGAAAGCAGCAGCTCTGATCCATTCACCTGTGTCAACGCTCTTCTCTTCCCCCTGCCATTGGTGTTACCTTCCTGAAATCTCACTTAAAGACATGGCACCATTCCCCACGGCTTTCTGAGTAATGGCGGAATTCCCCAGAACAACGGTAGGCGCCCTGCAGAATCTGCCTTCAACTTACCTTTCCAGCGTCCTCTCAGCCCAGCCCCCCAGCAGCCCTCCTTTTCCTCCCAGATCTTGCCCCACAGTGCTCTGCTGGGAATGCTTTTCTTCCCTCTACTCTGGAAAACCCCACTTTGCTCACCTTTAATTCTCCTTCTTTCCGATAGAATTCGGACTTTCTACCCTACCACCACCACCACACATGGGTACACACGTACCTGAATCAACTGCTCGTGAGCTTTCCTACAAGCTCTGAGGCCATACGACCTGGTAGAGCTGCTCGTCTGTATGTCTGTCTCTCCCACCAGACCACAAACTCCCTTGGGAACATAACATCACTGGATTTCCCAAAGCAGCAAAAGCGAAGCCTTGCAGGTATTCAATAAAAAGTCCCAGAATTTACCCAAATCACAAAGTCACCCTTCTCATGAGCTTCCAACAGAGTGGAAGCAAAAGCTGGATCATTTGTTCCTCCTCAGAGGGAGCTCGCCCAAACCAGACACCCAGGAGCCCAAGGCTCACTCCATCAATAAGGAGAGAGACACGCCCGCCAGCCCAGCTTTGCTCTGGGCCTTTTCTGCCCAACGTGGAACTAACATCATGCGCAGGTTCAGAGCCAAGGTGCAACATCGAAGGTGTGGCCTTTCGCGCCCACCCGGTCTCAAGATAGCTCAGCCCAGCCTTTTCCTCAATCCCGCACACTGCCTCTCTGAAACACGACTTTCTGATTTCAAGTAGCAATTAAAATGTTCATTAATTCTTCTAAAAAGTCAATTTGTAAAAGTTAATTGCTATTTGGGACTCCATTGTCTCCGTCTTGGAATCAGTTTGAAAAGATCAAGTTTGACAGTACGCACCGTCTCGGGGCTGGAAACAGAGACGAGGTCAGGACCCTGTCTGTGCCCCCACCAAAGCTCCATCAACAGCCCTCTGCCTGTCCTGGGGTTGCACAAACCCCACACCTTACAGCAACACTCTCAGCATCTCTGCAGCCACCACGGGGCGCACTGGGGGCCAGTGCTGGGCGGGGGCCAGCGTGGGAGAGCTGAGCTGAGGTGACTTCCAAGGGACACCTCTTTCACACATCAGTCCCCATAGTTAGCACATCCAGAAAACCCCACCAAGAAGGAATCTGGACATTATACACATCTCCTGAACTTGTATTCTTTCTCCACACCTATTCAATCTATATGCTGAGCAAATAATCCGAGAAGCTAGACTATATGAAGAAAAACGTGGTATCAGGATTGGAGGAAGAATCATTAACAACCTGAGATATGCAGATGATACAACTTTGCTTGCTGAAAGTAAGGATGACTTGAGGCACCTACTGATGAAGGTTGAAGAATACAGTCTGCAGTATGGATTACGTCTCAATATAAAGAAAACAAAAATCCTCACAACTGGACCAATGAGCAGCATCACAATAAATGGAGAGAAGATTGAGGTTGATTGAGGTTGTCAAAGAATTCACGTTGCTCGGTTCTATAATCGATGCCAACAGAAGCAGCAGTCAGGACATTAGACGACGTGTAGCATTGGGAAAGTCAACTGCGAAGGAACTGTTTCAAGTGCTGAGGAGCAAGGATATCTCATCGAGGACTAAGGTGCGCCTGACACAAGCCATGATATTTCCAATCGCCTCGTATGCATGTGAGAGCTGGACAATGAATAAGGAAGACCGAGGAAGAGTTGATGCTTTTGAGTTGTGGTGCTGGCGAAGAATGCTGAAAGTACCATGGACTGCTAAAAGAACTAACAGATCTTTCCTGGAGGAAGTGCAGCCAGAATGCTCCTTGGAAGCAAGAATGGCCAGACTTCGTCTCACCTATTTTGGTCATGTTGTAAGAAGGGACCGTTCCCTGGAGAAGGATGTCATGCTTGGTAGGGTGGAGGGTCGACGAAAGAGGGGGAGGTCTTCAACGAGATAGATTGACACAGTGGCTGCAATGATGGGCTCAAGTATAGCAGGGATTGTGGGGCTGGTGCAGGATTGGGCAGTGTTTTGTTCTGCTGTGCATAGGGTCGCTATGAGTCGGAAACGACTCGACGGCACTTAACAACAACAACTCGAACTTGACCCTGAGGTCAAGCCAGCCACCCATCCCATGCTGGAGATAGGGCTAGGTTTCCTAATCACGACCTGCAAAACAGTTAGAACCCACCAGGCACTCCACGGAAGAAAGATGAGGCAGTCTGCTTCGGTAAAGACTGACAGCTTTGGAAACCCTCTGGGGGCAGTTCTACTCTGTCCTCTAGGGGCACCGTAGTTGGAATCGACTCCATGGCAGTGGGACTGGGTTGTTTTTTGTACCTTTACAGAGACTGGAGGCCAAGGCATTATCACCTCTATGGCCTGTAGCCGGCTCGCCCACTTCTTGGCTTTCGGGGCAGAGCCGCAGGCAGGGTCAGTGCCGTCCACAGCAGTGCGCCACGCTGCAACGGAGCACTGACCACATTGCACCGCACCATTTCCTCGCCTGCGTCCCCTCCATTTGACCACGAGCTCTTCAAAGACCAAACCCCACATCGCATTGTGCCAAGCACCTAACAGCACCTGGCACACAGCAGCACCTTTCAAATACTGAGCGGCTGGCTGGCTGGATGGATGGGTAGATGGAGAAGATGGGAGTGTGGATGGATGGATGATAAAGATGGAAGGAAGGAAGGAAGGAACAGAGGCAGGCAGGCAGGCTCTTCGAGCCATTTCTAACAATGCTACTAAAATGCTGTCTCTATGTACTGCCCCATGTTTCGCTGTGTATATTCTCTACAATGATAAAATACTTTTTAAAAGTGTTGTCTCTAACATTTTTTAAAGATCTAATGAATTTTTTTAAAAAAGGCTGCTAAGGTAAGTAAGGAAAATCCTCCTGAGTTTAGCATTTCTTGTTGCTGTGAGCTGGGACACATTCAAAGATTCCATATACAAACTCCCAGTGGGTTGAACGCCACCTCACCTGGTGGGAAGGATCAAGTTTGAACAGGAAGGAGGCACGAGGGGAAGTAAGGAAGAGTGCATTCAAGGTCAGCGACCACCTCCACTGCTTCTGCCTGTGTCTGTTAGACAGAACGCCCACCTTTCTAAAAAGTACACTGCCTTCAAAGTCACCAAGGTTACTCCTTCACGGTCCCTATCTTTCTTACTTAGGAATACAGAGATTGCTTCTCTGCTGATAAAATCCCCTGCGGCTGGATTTCATGCAATGTCTGGATATTAGAATCAAGGAACTCATCTAAATAATTAAAGAAAAGGTGCAGGGGCACAGAAGATAAAGGAACTGTCATTTTTATTCAATATTTCTTTTTTGCCTTTTGGATGAAAACAGGTGGGAGGGATAGTGGAGATAACAATGTGAAAAGAAGTATATCAAAGAGCCTTTTCTCAAATTCTAATTGAACTGATAGACACAACTCAAAGATATTTTAATATCTTTCTTCAATGTAAAATATCACAGTGTGCCTTATCCACAACTAGCCACCATATCTTATCTCCATCTATCCGAAGGTCACAGTGCTCAAAAGGAGGTGGTTGCTTAGGAAGTATGCTGGGTTTTGAACCAGTATTACTTTTATCAAACCAGGCATTTACTGCTTTTTCCAAGGCAGAAAAAATAAGAATCCATTTTTCTACATTTTCGTCTTTTATAAACTCAGTCCTAGGATAGAAAGTCAGTGTCCCCGTTATTGAGCGTCTTTGCAAATTCACCCACAAATAAGAAAAGGCTTAGCTGATCTAAAAATTACCTTTTTGCATTTAATTTTGCTCAGCAGCAAAGAGGTGTAGTGATGAGATACTGAGATTTAATCTCTTTAATCGTCCTTCTTCAGGGCAGAAAGATTACGGAAACATGGGGAAATGCATGCCACGAGAAAACCAGCACTTACCCACTTAGGATATGGGGACATGCAGTGACCTCACAGCATGGGGCCCTGGCCAAACACAGCCACGGGCCAGCCCAGAGGTGCAATGCAGACCAAGGCCCATGTGGGACATGAGCTTGGCAGACCCTGCCCCCAGGGGCTGATCCCATTGGGCAGAAGGGGGAGCCGGGCCTCTCCACTGTTGTTAATTCCTGTCTTACTTTCCTTCCTGTGAACTTGGCCAGACTCTCACTTTCCCTCCACCAGTCAAACAGGTTCTACCTGGAGGGTGACAGGGGCAGGGAGAAGTACAAACACACACACACACACACACACACACACACACACACACACGTGGGGCCTCACCTGGGGCAGAGGCTGGTTGGGTCCTCACCACTGGGGTAAAATAATAAGAATCATGTGTCTATGATGCTAGAGGCTAAGAGGACTTTGTCAAAAGCCCTCAACGCTTCTTCTTGAGATTCAAGGAAAGGACCAGAATGATTGATTCTGCAGGAAGTAAGGCTCCTTCTCCCCTCCTTCCAAACCTGTGTCATGTAATTAAGTCCCATATGAACAGTGACAGCAGGAGAAAGGGTAGGGCAAAGGGAACATTACAGAATGTCAATTTGTTCTTCTCAACAACTAAGACTCTACAGATTGTACGAAAAAGCAGACTTCCTGGTTTGACTGAGAGTGGTGGAACCCCCAAGACTGTGGCCCTTAGACAATCTTGAAATGTGAAGCTGAACCTACCCTCAAGGATCACCTTTCAGCCAAACAACAGACAGGCTTATAAAGCAAGCAATAACGCCCGTGAAGAACACCAATAACGCCCGTGAAGAACACATAGAGCAAAACATGATGACAGTGGTCAAACTAACGGATCCATATGCAGGAGATGCTCAATGATGCTGTGAGCCCCGTAACAGTGAGAGTACATCCATACACACACACACACACACACACACATGCATGGATACATTCACACACACACACACATCTAATATGTATATGTTTTTAATGGATAAAATACAATCTACATTCTCAGGTGATGAGTTCGATACATTTAGAAAACTGTATATACCATAAAAAAAAAAAAAATTCACTGCCTTCAAGTCATTTCTAACTCATAGCAAACCCCATTGGGTTTCCAAAACTGTATATCTTCACAGAAGTAGATCACCTCATTTTCCTTCCACAGAGGAGCTGGTGGGTTTGAACCACCAACTTTCCGATTACTGGTCAAATGCCTTATCCACTACACCACCAGAGCTATATACCACATACATCAAAAATAAGATCTCCAGAAAGTACTCTCATGTCCTTCTCTAGGAAATTCCCCTTCTCCATGACTATTTTCTATTTTTTTTAATTATTATTATTGTAAAATATTTCAGACAGAAATAAAGACTAGTACAATGTGCCCATAACCTAGCTTCAAAAAACTATCAACCAATGGCTAACCGTATTCCTTTCTTTATTTTGTAAAACCCTTCACCCATATCAAACCTGTCTCTTAATTATCCATCTATTTCCCCTTCTCTCCCCACCCTCCTATCACTGGTAAGCAACAAAGAAAATTTCCTTCCCAATGTAAACCTTTCCTTGACTTATTACAACAGTGGACTCATATTTGTTCTTCTGTGATTGACTTCTCTCACTCAGCATAATGTCCTCTAAGTTCATCCACAGTATGGGCTGAATCACTAATTCTTCATTATTCTTTAATGTTACATAGTATTCCACTGTGTGTATTATAGTTTGGTTAACCATTTGTCTGCTGATGAGCACTTAGGTTGTTTCTATCTCTTTGCTATGGTGAAAGTGCTGCATATATCTATTCACATTCTGGGTCTCATCTCTTTAGTATATATTCCTACTACTGGGTCAAATGGTATTTCTATTTCTAATTTTTTAAGGACACACCATACCATTTTCCACAGTAGTTGTACCATTTTACAGTCCTGCCAGCAGTGTATGAGAGTTCCAATCTCTCCACACGTTCACCAGCATTTGTTATTTTCTGTGCTGTTGAACTTTGCAATTATTGCTAGAGTAAGATGATATCTCATTGTTGTTTTACGCCTAACCTAAGCCATGGTATTTTCAATCGCCTCATATGCCTGTGAAAGCTGGACAGTGAATAAGGAAGACCGATGGAGAGTTGATGCTTTTCATTTGTGATATTGGCAAAGGATACTAAAATTACCAGGGACTGCCAGAAGAACTAACAAATCTGTCCTAGAAGAAGTGTAGCCAGAATGGTCCTTGGAAATGAGACTAGCCAGACGGCATCTCAACTAACTTGGGTCATGTTGTCAGAAGAGACCATTCCTAGGAGAAGGATATCATGCTTGGTAAAGTGGAGGGTCAATGAAAAAGGGGAAGGCCCTCAATGAGATGGACTGAAACAATGGGTTCAAGATTGTGAGGCTGGTGCAGGACCAGGCAGTACTTCGTTCCGTTGGACACAGGATTGCTATGAGTCACAGCTGACTTGACAACACCTAACGACAACAGTTAATGATAATGAGTATTTCCTCAAGTGTTTCTTGGCTGCTTGAATATATTCTTCAGTGAAGTTTCTGTTCATATCCTTTCCCCAGTTTTAAATTGAACTGTTTCCTTAATGTGAAGTTGTTGAAGTTTTCTATAAATTTTAGAGGAAAGTCCCTTGTCAGATATGTCATTGCCAAGTATTTTTTCCCAATCTGTAGGTTCTCTTTTTACTCTTTTGGAAAAGTCTTTTGACGTACATGAGAACTTAATTTTTAGGAGTTCCGATAAGATGGCGGAATAGGCATAAAGACTGCACTGACCCTCTTCAACAAAGAAAAGGGGAACCAAGGAACCCAGATACAGAAGATAATCCTTGACCCCTGAGCCTTGAAGGGAAGGATATAGAACTGGACTAAACCCCAAGTAGCAAAAGAATTTGCATGAAAACACCAAAAAAGGATCTGCAGCCCAACAGTGATCCTGAGCAATCCTCACAGCACAGACAGTTTGGATATTACCAAGTGGTGGTAGGACCTAAGAATTAAGATAAAAATTGGCCCTGCTAGCCAGGGACTGCATGGAGGATTGCTCTGGTGGCTGGGGAATAAAAGGGGAAGCAGCAAAGAAGAAGGCGAGTTGAGCTGTGGACTTTTGTCTGTCTGGAAGGCGCAGTGATTTTGAATGTTTACAAGAGGCTTGACCACTTTGGATATTTAAAGCGACAGCATTCTCCAAGATTTCAGGGACTTAAGAAGAACAGGCTCCTCTTGCCAGTAATGCCAAGGATATTCAAGACCTGGACAATTGGAAAAGTACAACATTCCCCTTTGTTATTCTTATATCTCACACCCTCTTGGTGAATGGAGGGGCAGCCATCCCTCACTCCCACCAACTTTCTGGGCCGGCAAGAAATCCATCCCAGTCTATGTGCTCGGATGGAGCCTGGGTGCCCAGCCCTGCCCTTCCCAGATTTTTATTTTTTTTCTCTGTTTTTAAGTTTGTTACATTTTTCTGTTTTAAAACTACAATTATTATTATTACTTTAGTCCTTTGTACTATTATTCTTTATTCTTCGCATCCCAGGTTCTAGTTTTCAGCTTTTTTTCTTTTCCCTGTTCCTGGATGCATTTTTTTTTTTTTCTTTCTTTCTCATGATTAACCCAATTCCTTGTTTTTCTTTTTGCATTTTTCTCAATTTTTTCCTGATTATTCTCTTCTTCTACCTTTGCTCTCTTATTGCCCTCTTCCCAGATATTGCAGGGGTGTCTTCTTTTATTTTGTTTTCTTGTTTTTCCTTCTTTTTCCATTTTTTCTTTTTTTGATTACTATTCCTGTCTGATTACTAGCTGTATTTTTTGCCAATTTGTTTTTTCTTTTGTGATGGTTATTCAATTGTTATTTTTGTCTAACTGAGTGGAAGACAGCAACAGTCCCCATATGACCCAACTACACCCACATTTCCTGCAGCTTCACTTACTGAGTGAGAGCCACCACTTCCTTCTCCACCAAAGGGCCAACGATAAACAACTAACAAGAAGAGCCTGACTCACCCTTGGCTGCTCTTCACAAACAGTTAACAGAGATCTAAATATCACAATGTCATGATGTCTTGCAGACAAGAGACCATCAAAATCCACAAAAAGAAACAAAATAAAGTGGTAGAAACAAGGGAGCAGGATACAGACCCAGAACACATCCCTGAGGATGAAAACAGCATTGGAACTGCCTGATAAGGAATTCAAAAGAATTTTATTTAGGTATCTTCAGAGGATTGAGAGACAAACCAAGGAAAACACAGACAAAACCCTAGAAGAATTTTGGAAGAAAATACAAGAACGAAATGACAAAATAAATGAAAAATTAGAAATGCTTCTAAATCTACAGATAATCCAGAAGATTAATACTAAATTTTCAGAATTAGATAACACATTGAAAGGGCAAAGGAGTAGAATTGATGCAATGGAAGACAGAATTAATGAGATTGAAGACAAATACCTGAATACTTCTTTGGAA
>NW_006921625.1:6256076-6293430 GCF_000298275.1 Orycteropus afer afer
GAAACAACCCAGGTGTCCATCAACTGAGGAATGGATAACCAAACTATGGTACATACACACAATGGAATACTATGCAACCCTAAAGAATAATGTATAATCTGCAAAACACTGCATTATGTGGATAAACTTGGAGGACATTATGCTGAGTGAAATAAGTCAATCACAGAAGGATAGATATTGTATTAGTCCATTATTGTAAAAGTCAGGGAAAGGTTTATATATGGAAGGAAATTTTCTTTGATGGTTACCAGAGGGGGGAGGGGAGAGGAGACAACACTGTTAGATAGGTTGAGATAAGTATTGATTTGGGTGAAGGGGAGGGCAATGTACCAAATGTGAGCGATCAACAACATTGTGGCACTGAGAAAGAGGAAGACATAGAGAGGTACATGGAAGGTGTAGACAACAAGGATGAACCCTTTTGCACATACAGTACTGCATTGTCAGTGAAGGCAAACATTGGTACACGGGTGGATAGATGGTGGACAGGCTGAACTATTAGGTATGTCTGCGCAGCAGGGAGTGTACCCAAGACCATGTATAGGGTTGGCAGACAATGGATCTACAAGTGTATTTGTATGTGCCATAAGAACTCCCAGGTGTATAGTAGAGCTGACAAGGGACAAGGTTGTTGTCACTTCTTGGTCATAGCCAGCTACCTAGAGGGAGCAAGTAGTTGAACCAGTCGGCTTGGGACCATAGTCACAGGGAACATCAAGCTCAATTGGCATAACATGCTACACAAAAACATTGTTCCACCTCCTACTTTGGTGAGTAGCGATTGAGTTCTTAAAAGCTTGCAAACAGCCACCTAGATGCAACAATGGTTCTCTCCTCGTCCAGAGCAAAGAAGAATGAAGGAAAACAAAGATTCACAGAAAAAATTAGTCCTAGCGACTGGTACACCATGCAATCCACAGCCTATACGACTATGAGACCAGAAGAACTAGATGGTGCCCGACTACCACTGTCAACCACTTGGAGGGGGATCTAATCTATGTAGGAGATCTTGGATAGAGAGGGAGAACAATGTGGAACAAAACTCAAAATCATTTGGAGAAAAAAAAAGGGAGGAGGGACTGGGTTTGCTGGTCTGATAGAGCCTGGTGGAACCACTGAGACTATGGCCCCTAGCTGCCCTTCAGGTCTGGAATTGAACCCACACCCGTGGTTCCCAGCCAAACAAAAGACAGGCATATGAGTTGAACATTTACCTCCGGTAGATACATTCCTTGGAGAGAACAATCATGGGAAAAAAAAGGGCTGCTTATGCACAGGGAGATAGCTCAGGGGGCAGGAGTGCATGGACGGATGGACACTGGGAAGAGGTAACTATGGGGAGGAAGTGGGAGGGGAGCTGTTGCATTGGGGTAATTGTAGTCAATGTCATGAGACAAAATGTATGTGAACTGCTGTATGGAAAGTGAATTTGCTCTGTAAACTTTCACCCAAATCACAATTTAAAAAAAAAAGGGGGGGGGAGGGTAAGGGAAGGACAAAAAAAAAAAGAATTTAATTTTTAGAAGGTCCCAGCCATCTACTTTCTCTTCTGCTGTTTGTGCAATTTTGGGTTTTACGTTTAGGTCCTTGAGTTAGTTTTTCTGTATGGTGTGAGGTATGGATCTTGTTTCATTATCCAGTTTTGCCAACACCATCTGTCGAAGAGACTCTCTCCTCCCCTTTGCATGCGTATTGGCCCTTTGTCAAAGATCGGCTGTCCATAAGCGGATCCAATTTCTATCATCGGAGATGTTCTGGTGATACTTGTATTTCATACACACGGAATCATATTGCATGTACTCTTTTCTGACTGGCTTATTTTCTCAACATAATGTCCTTGAGGCTCCTCCAGGCTGAGCAGCAGCAGCTGGTTCTTTCTTCCTGTTGAGCAATACCCGTTTATCAATAAATGGCAATGTGTGTGCCCAATGTCATCTTGATGGGCATCTGGGTCATTCATTTCCAGTCCGAAGCCACTATAAATAAGGCTGCAATGAACTCTCTCGTGTGAATCTTCTTGTGAACATGTCTTCAACTAACAGGAACTGAAGCTTTGAGGTCTGTTTTTGCAAAGCTGCATGTAGCCAAAGCACTCCCATCTCCCAGCAAGCAGCTGCAGTCAGCAGGCATGAGGGTGCCCCACACTTCAGTAACTCGAGGAGAGGAAGCAGGAAATGCCCTCACCCCAAGCAACCATCAGGGACAACCTGGGAGACACACTTATCACCAAGGAAACACTGGGTTTCTTTCTAGTTTGTTGAAATCCCTCTCCTTTGGTTTTATATCTATTTAACTTACATAAAAAGTGAAACTGAGGATTAAAAATAATAATAAAGTACGCTTTAGAAAACCAATAAAGGTGGGGACCCATGCGATGTGTATGAAGGAATCTGGCCACCCATGGCTACAGGAGAGGCTTCTGCGGCCCTCCTCTCAATGGAAGGGGAGTTCTAGCCCAGTGCTCCTGGGAAGAACAGCCCTTCCCTGCCCAAGCGGGGCTTGTCAGGTTACAAAGCCCCTGGCCTCCATGCTCTAGCCTGGACCTCCTACACCAGGAGATCACAGCCAGTTGTACTACTGCCCTATTGGACAGATGAGGTAAAGCGAGGCCCAGCATCTGTGGATGTATCAGGAATGTGATGCATGCTATGCTGGTTCTCAGGGCACCTCAACACCTCCCGATCCAGCCCACACATGAGCCCACCCCCAAAGCACCCTCAACTCCTAGGCCTCACTGCATAGTCCCAGTTGATTGCTGGCTTAAGGCTCATCCAGATGGCCTGGTCCTTCAGTGCCTCAGGTCACATTCTCTGGGGCTCAGTAGACCAGCTAGGCCACTCCATCCTGGGGACGGCATAAGCCATCAAATGTCAAAAAAAAAAAAAAAAAAAAGCTGGTTTAGCACCAACCCTGGGCTGTTGGGCAGGCACACTAGCTCTGTGAAGTGCAGTTTCTTGCTCCCTGAGATGGGATGGTTGAGAGGGAGGGAGGGTGTGTGTTGCCTAGAAGGCCTACCAGCCCAGGGACTCACCCCCAGAAGGGGTACAATAAGCGTTATAATAGTTGCTACCAAGTCGATTCTGACAAGCAGTCTGTCTGTCATACCGTGGTGGATTTCCTGTTGCTCAGAGGCTGGAGGTTCCAGTTCATGGAGCACCTGGACAACACGAGAGGAAGCTCTCCTCAGCTAAGCACTTCGAAAGGGGAAGACCCTCGACAAGATGGAGTGACACAGGCTGCAACAACGGGCTGGAGCATGACAAGGACTGAGAGGCTGCCTCAGCACCGGGCAGCATTTTGTTCTGTCACACAGAGGTCACTGTGAGCTGGAATCAACTCTAAGGAACCGAAGACAGTCAACCCCCCCATGTGTCAGAGTATCCCACAGCTATTTTTGGACGTAGATTGCCAGGCCTTTCATCCCAGTGAGCTTCTCTAGGTGAACTCAAACCTCCAACCTTTGAGTTAGCAGCTGAGAGCAACCAGGAGGCCGGCGGTTCAAACCCACCAGCCACTCCACAGAAGGAAGGCTGGGCAATCCACTTCCGTAGTGATACCGCCTCGGAAACCCAAGGAGGGGTCGCTGTGAGTCAGGTCCGACTCAACGGCACGTAACAACAACAACATAAGCCAAAAATACAGACCCACTGTCATCAAGTCAATTCCGACTCCCAGTGACTCTATAGGATAGAGTAGAAATGCCCCATAGGGTTTCCAAGACTGTAATCTTTCCAGAAGCAGACTGCCTCATCCTTGTCCCACAGAGAAGCTGGCAGGTTCACCTTCCAGTGAGCACCTGAGCGCTTATCCACTCAGCACCAGGGGTCCTCACTAAATGTCAGCTTCCCGTACAGGGGCTAGAGGGTAGTGGGGAGACCTGCTTTCCCCCAGAGGCAGTGCCTATGGAAGAGACCCTTCCGGCCCCCTCCTCCTGGCCCTTGCCCTCCCCTACTGACCCTCTCCACCCATTGACTCTGCCAGACCAGGGCCTGCTATGGTCATTTCTGGAAGAGCAAAACAGAGCAGAGATGGTTGCAACCTGCAGGGCCTCTAACACAATGGCCTGGAACCCACCTGGAACCTCCAGGGCATCCCAGCCCCACATAATGATGGAGGGCTGTGCTCAGAAGGGAGAGCCTGCCTGTCCATCTGCACACTAAGTGACAAGCCCACCCCCAAGCCAGGCCAGACACCGTGCCCTTGTCCCAGGACTGGAGGTCAACATGGGGAGTCACAGGTGGACCTGGCCCAGATGCCACTGTGTGGGGAGCAGGGCACATCCACACACACATGGGGGAGCTGGGAACCAGGGGAAGCCCAGCCAGCAGCTCCTGGAGCCAAGAGCCCCAGGCCAGACAGGGCTCCTGACAGGCTGGCTTTGTGGCTGGTGCCTACGAGCACCTGGACGACACTAAAGGAAGCTCTCCTCAGCCAACCACTTGCTAAGTCTGCCTTCCTGGAAAGGGCAGACAGGGAGACAGCAGCAAGAGTCCGCTGGCAGAGTTGTTGGCAGGGTGCCGTGCCCAGAGCAGGCCGCAGAAGCCACTCACAAGCCTTCCCTAATGTGAATATAAATTCACGACGAGGCCTTCAAGAAGTCAGCCCCTCCTGCCAGGTGGTTTCTCAGAAAGCCGTTCTGGTCCAACGCCGGACAAGCCAGGAACTGCCTTTAGACCTAGACACTGTGCAGCCTGTCTTCCCCATCAGGGTGCTAAAACCCTGACCAAAGCCCCTTGGCTGGGGTGCCACACAGCACCCGGTGAGCCCAAGCAGAGGCCCCCATAGGACTAGCGGGATGGCAAGGCCAGTGCAAAATGAAAATGAAAGCCCGCTGTTAAACAAGTATTAACAACTCCAGTCACCATAAAAAGAATGAAGTCCTGATGCAGCTACAACGGGGGTGAACTGTGGAAACATGCTGCAAGGAGAAGATGCCAGAAAAAGGACAAGGAGTGTAGGACCCACTGCACGAAAAATCCCGAACAGTGGTGTAGGACCACTGTACGAATACCCAGAACAGGCTCCGAGGATGAGCTCTGGTGGCTAATAGTTAAGCACTTGGCCACTAACCAAAAGGTCTGGGATTTCAACAAACTAGAAAAGACCCAGCGATCTGCTCCCTTTAAAGATTACAGACGAGGACACCCTATGGGGCAGTTCTGCTGTGTCCTATACTGAGCGGCTGAGTCGGAGCACCTGGAGGCGGCAACAATAGTGCTGAGACCAAGAGGTCCCTGCATGGCACAAAAGAGTTTGCACTTACTTGGCCATTAATTGACAGGATGACGGTTCATAACCACCCCGTGGTGCTGAGAAAGGCCTGGCAACCTGCTTCCATAAGGATTACAGCCGAGACATCTCTACAGGGCAGCGCTACTCTGTAATGTACTGTAACGCATGGGGCTCCAGGACTCAGAGTCCATGCAACAGCAACAGGTTTGGTTTTCAGTTTTTTGAAGAGACCAAAGTTGAGTAATGGTTACCAGGGGCAGGTGGGAGGGGAAAAGGGGGCTCACTGAGCTTCTGTTAAGAGTAATGAAATAATTTGGGAACAAGTCAAGGTGGTGGTCGCACAGCAAGATGAAGACAATTACGATCACTGATCACATGGGAAGAACACTGCAATGGCAAATGTTCTCTTACCTACATAGTCACTCCAATAAAAAAGGAAAAGCATTCAAGATGGCAACAACCAAACCAAACTCACCGCCACTGAGTCAATTCCAACTCATAGTGACACCAACTGGGTTTCCAAGGCTATACACTCTTTATGGAAGCAGACTGACTCATCTTTCCTCCATGGAGCAGCTGGTGGGTTTGAACCACCTACCCTTTCGGTTAGCAGCCAAATGCCTTAACCCCTACACCACCAGAGCTCCTGAGATGCAACAGCAGAGCATTAAACTAAGCATAGGACCCTTCCACACATGGGTCCCCAGGTGACCACGCAGGCCACACACCTGTGACACTGGCTTCTCCTTCCAGGACTTGGCGGCCTCATCGACAAGGGCAGCGCTCTCCAGCAGAGCGACATGAGGCTGACGAACAGGTTGCATTTTAACAGTCATTTCAACCAACTATAAAAAGGCAGTGCCACATCATAAAACTGCTTCTGCACCATGGTGGAAATCCTTAGCAAGAGATGAGAAATGCTTATCAAAAGGCTATAAAGCCCAATTTGTTTGCTCGCAGAGTTACTGCTGAAGAGGACAAAGGCAGAGGAAACTCCATGTCAGAAAACGCCTGCGAGGGTGTATCCACCATGATATGCAACAGAGAGACGGCCATGATGTTTTGTAACGCGCTGCTGAGCACTGAATCTCTCTCTGCTCTTTCCGCTGTTTTATTTCATTTTCAACTCTGCAAGCGTCCATCAGATCTGACATCAGACGACTCTCAATTCCCACTGCTGACCCACCCGGCTTGCCCACAGCATACCTCTGAGACACTGGGCACCCACGAGGAAACTAAACACTCGCCCCCGCCAACACATAGAGAAGAGACTCCTCCCTTGTCATGGACTGAACATGTCCCCAAACAGTACGAGCTGGAAATCCTAACCTCTAGGCCTGTGGATCACCACCCGTCTGTGAGTGTGCCACACCACGGTGGCCTGCGTGTTGCTGTGAGGTGGGAGGCTATGCCACTGGTATTTCAAATCCCAGAGGATCGCCCGTGGTGGACAGGTTTCAGCAGAGCTTCCAGAGCTTTCCTGGTCCCTAAGACGGGCTAGGAAAGAGGATCGGAGGATCCACTTCTGGAGAAGGCGGCCAACGGAAACCTCCTGAACAGCATCAGAACACTGCGTGACACAGTGCCGGGAGATGAGGCCCTAGGCTGGATGGCCCCGAAGGAAGGCCGGGGAACAGCGGCCTCCTCAAAGCAGAGTTGATTTAATGACATAGAAGAAGTAAAACTTTCAGGACCTTCATTTGCTGATGTGGCCCAACTCAAGACGAGAAGAAACAGATGCAAACATCCATTACTAATCAGACTGTGAAAGGTACAAAGTACGAATCCAGGAAGACTGCAAGTTGTCCAAAATGAAATAGGATGCTTAAAGATGGATATCCTAGGCATTAGCGAGCTGAAACAGACCCTTAACAGTGCTCCTGCAGAACGGGTACATAGACAAAGAGGCAGTTGTTTGAATAGAACAAGGGGATACTACATGGTCTAATATGATGAAAGGTGTATCGTATCAGGGTTGCATCCGTTCACCATACTTATTCTATCTGTATTCTGAGCAAATCATCTGAGAAGCTAGATTATATGAAGAAGAACATGGCATTAGGATTGGAGGAAGCCTCATTAACAACCTGAGATATACAGATGACACACTTTGCTTACTGAAAGTGAAGAGGACTTGAAGCACTTACTGATGAAGATCAAAGACTACAGCCTTCAGTATGGATTACACCTCAACAGAAAGAAAACAAAAATTCTCACAACTGGACCAATAAACAACATCATGACAAATGCAGAAAAGATTGAAGTTGTTAAGGATTTTATTTTACTTGTATCCAAAATGAACGCCCATGGAAACAGCAATCAAGAACTCAACAACCTATTGCACTGGGCAAATTTGCTGCAAAAGGCCTCTTAAAAGGATTAAAGAGTAAAGATGCTACTTTGAGGACTAAGGGGTACCCGGTCTGAGCCATGGTATTTCCAATCGCCTCATATGCGTGTGAAAACTGGACAATAAATAAGGAAGACCAAAGAAGGATTGCTGTCTTTGAATTATGGTGTTGGTGAAGAATAGTAAATACACCACGGACTGCAAGAAGAACAAACAAATCCGTTTTGGAAGACGCCCAGCCATGCTCCTTGGAAGTGAGGAGGGTGAGACTCCATCTCACGTGCTTTGGAAGCAATCAGGAGTGACCAGCCCCTGTAGAACATGATGCTTGGTAAGGCAGGTTAGTGAAAAAGAGGAAGACCTTCAACTAGATGGACTGCCACAGGGGCTGCAACCATGGGCTCAAACAGAGCAATGACTGTGAGGATGGCACAGGACCAGGCGGCATTTCATTCTGTTGTGCGCAGGTCACTATGAGTCACAACCGACGGGATGGCACCTGATAGGAACAACATACCCGGGGTTATAACACCCGTCAGGAATCGGTTGTATTTGGTATGTTAATGAGACCGGATTATCATAGGGTGGATTCTAAATTAATCTCTTTTCAAATATAAAAACGATTAAACACAAGCTAACAAACCCAGATAGGGCGAGAGAGATGCCAAGCCACATGAATGCCCAGGAGCAGAAGCTCAGAAGAGACAAGAACCTTGTTCCAGAATCAAGAGAGAGAGAAAGCCTTCCCCAAGAGCAGCAGCCTGAATGTGGACCTCTAGCCTTCTACACTGTGAGACAATAAATTTGCTTATTAAAGCTATCCATTTATAGTATTTCTATTATAGCCACATTAGATAACTCAGGCATCCCTCAAAACAGTTTCCAGGAAAATCTCAACCACAAATGAGGTACACCCTGTCCACATTCTTCCATGAGCTCCTCCACCCCAAAGCCATTTGGCAGGAAAGACGAGGAACTCCAGCAACTGTGTCATCACCGCCACCAAAAACATCACCCCACCACTACCACCCACAACCCCACCACCACCACCACCACCACTACCATCACCACTAATACCATCACGACCTACAACAACCACCACCATCACCATTACCACCTATAACACCACCACCAAAAATAGCAGCACCACCACCATCACTACCTACAATGCTACCACAGTCATCACCACCACCACCACCACCACCAAGGACACTAGTGCCACCACCACCATCAACCCCAAGGACAACAAAACTACCACCATCTCTACCATCACCAACACCACCATCACTACCATCACCATCATCATGGTAATAACTATAATTAACCTTCATTCCACACTTATTAAGACCAGACAGTCCACTCAACACTTCATGTATTTCCTCATTTTATCCCATATCAGCTCTATGAAGGACATGTTCCCATCTTCACATAGAAAGACTGACGCAAGTAACAGGAGGAGGGAGGGTGTGCAGGCTGCCCACCACAGGGCATCCTGGGACCTGGCACTCTGAGAACAGCCCTCCCTGGCACGCTCTGCCCTCTCAAACAAAGAGCAACTGTACTGCTGCTTCCTCAACAAAGGCTTTGGAGTCCCTCTCTCCACAACCAATGTCCTCTGCTTCAAAGGGGCTGAGACAATTGTAGGCAGGGTCAAAGTCCTCACATCCTTTACTGTAGAAAGCCCTTGAGACATGATCAAAGGACAGTTCCATTAAGCCCATGAATGAAGCCACAGTCAGAGTAGAGGCCGCCCCTCCATCTCAATTCCAGGTTGCATTAATTCTGCACTTGGGAAGTCCCAAGACCCCCCAGGTCATCGAGTCAAGTCAGCCAGCAGATGCAGCATGTTTATACCCAAAACCCTTGCACCAAGGGGCAGATGGACATTAACAAGACAGGATTCCTACACCCTAAAGCTCACAGTCTCCAACAACTTTCTGAAGGCCCAAAGGGGAATATGGCATGCAAACAAGCTTTGATGGAACTCAAATTGGAAGCTAAGGAAATAAACAATGACTTCAGCTCCCAGAGGCCCCATGGTGTTCAACAGCTGGCTTTTTTCAGAAATAGAATGCCAGCCCTGTCTTCCCAGGCACCTCTGGGTGGACTTGAACCCTCAAACTTTCGGTGACCACCAAAGCGCATTACCCATTTATGCCACCCCATAACCCTACTCACTGCTGTCAAATCAATTCCGACTCAGTAACCCCATTAGGATAGAGTAGAACTGCCCCACAGGGTTTCCAAGGCTGTCCATCTTTATGAAAGTGGCCTGCCACATCTTTCTCTCATGAAGCAGCTGGTGGTTCAGACTGCTGACCTTTAGGTTAGCAGCCAAGTGCTTTAACCACTGCGCCACCAGGGCTCCTTTGTGCCACCCAGAGACTCCAAGTGGAAGCTAGGTGTCCAAACAGCAGTGACACCAGCAATAACTGTAACAAGCACCAATAATCCCTTACTGGTGGCACAGCTACTACGCAATGTCCCTCAAGGATTCAAAGCAAGTAAACCAAACCCACTGCCATCCATCCAGTCAACTCCAACTCACAGGGACCCCCATCAGGTTTCCAAGGCTGTACATCTTTGTGGCAGATAATCTCACTGTCCTCCGGTGGAGCAGCTGGTGAGTTTGAACTGCTGACCATCTGGTTAGCAGCCAAATGTTTTACCCACTACATTACCAGTGTGAATATCGGGGAGGTCCTGCTATTATTATGGGAGCTCTGGTGGCATAGTGCCTAAGGCATCTGACTGCTAACCAGAAGGCTGGTGGTTCAAACCCACCAGACACTCCCCGGAAGGAAGGTTGGATAAGCTACTTCTGTAGGGATATCGCCTTGGAAACCCAAGGAGGGGTAACTATGAGTCAGACCTGACTCGATGGCAGTTTGCTATTATTATGCCCATTGCACAGGTAAAGAAACTGAGACACAGAGATGCTAAGTTGCCTGCTCAAAGTCACAGGTGTAGAAAGTGGGGAAAACCAGGTTTGGAGGCAGGCAGTTGGATTCCGTGTATGCGTTCCTAACCACTACGCTGTCGTGCTACATGACAGCAGACCACACGCTTGAGGAGCCCAGCCCTGCATGGCAGCCAGACATGGCTTCTCCTCCCTGGCTCCTCTCCCACTGGCACTCTAGAATAGCTCTCTAAAACCAGACAGAGAGATGTCCAAACAAAAGTCACACAAAACATCACACAGTATCACGCTAGGACTGTCACAAGTAAACCATGCCACAAAGTCCTTTTTGGGTGAAATATTCCCAAGTAATTGTTTTCCCCTCTAGATCCTTCCTGCATTTGTCAGCCTTCCACACACTCCGGGCTGGCATGAATTCACCGCTGGAGCAAAGACACGACATTAATACTCAGTGCTCACGTTACACCCAAAGACGCATCAGCCCCCAAGCTCCGCCCTCACACCTCTGAGATTAAACAGGGGCTACTGATGCCCTAGGAGCTCTGGTAGCATAGTGGCTAAAGCACTTGACTGCTAACCAGAAGGCTGGCGGTTCAAACCCACCAGCCACTCCTCGGAAGGAAGGTTGGGCAATCCTACTTCCGTAGTGATGCTGCCTCGGAAACCCAAGGAGGGGTCGCTATGAGTTGGGGCCAACTCGATGGCACATAACAACAACAACAACAACACTGATGCCCTGGGGCGAGAAGGGGTTCACAGGGACAGATCCCAGACAGGGACACTCATCGCCCACCCACCTGCTCAGGCCCGCCCACCAACAGTTGGGAAGTTGCTCACTGAGCCAAGGCTTCAGCTGGCAGGGGCAAATGGGAGCTGATATCCAGCATATGCCTGCCCCCAGGGGGCACCTTTCTGTAAGTCCCAAAGGTCCCATATGGCCAGGGGCCCTCCAGCACCTCCCACTTTCCTGCCTGAGGGGCTACATGGAGGGGAGGGGATGAAGCCCAAGTCCCCAAGGCCCAGCATCCAATGCCCACAGTCAACATGCTCAGGGACCAACTTGAGACTGGTTGACGCACGAGCTCTGAGAGGGGCCCAGAGTGCCAGGCAGGGGCAAAGTGAGCATCTGCCCGAGGCGGCACAAGCCTCACCACCTGAAAAAGGTGGGCCTGATCCAGCAGGGTGCCCCAGGGGCAAAACTACAGTCACACCTGAGCACAGGGTCAGGGCCTGGGTCACAAGGAATGGCTTGAACTTTCTGAGAAGGTGGGCCGACACCAGCTGGGGTCTGCCTTCCTGCTCGGCTTGTTCCAGCATGCTCCACCCCTCACTCACCACCTCCTGGAGGCAGGTTCTGGGGCTCCAGTCAGGCAGGTACATGCCAAACCAGAGTGCACACTACCCACCTCAGGACAGGGGCTGAGGGGGGTCACAATTCCCTTCTAAGAGAGAGTTGGACAAGAAGGGTTCAGCTACCCTTCCAGGAACAGGAAGTTGGAGGTTAATCTTTGCTGAATCACTGGACTCAGGAATCCCAGGTTTCTTGAGATGCTAAACTCTAGGACACCATCACCCCGCATTGCTGTCCAGGGGATTCCAGCCCATGGCAACTCCCTGAGTGCCCCACGGGGGTTTCAATGGTTCATTGTTCAAAAGCAGATTGCAGGCCTTCCCTCCGAGGGGTGTCCAGCTCAGTGACCAGCCATGGGCACCACCCAGACTCTTCATGAGAAACAAGTGACCCCAGAAACACCCAACACCAGGACCTTCCAGATTTCCCTGGGTCACAGTCCCTTCTGAGAGCCCTGCTCAAGCGCTCCACTGCTGGCCACCAGTAGTAGGAAAGGTTGAGGCAGACACCCTGCCAAGACTTGCGCTGGGTGCCAGTCCTTTGGGCTGACCTAAGTTCTGTGTGGGGTCTAGGCTGGGTGGGGCAGGATTTGACCCATACTAGCCAGATGTGCTCCACAGCCAGCAGTGATCCTGGGCCACCCGCCCCCTGTTGTTGTCAAGTGTCTTCGATTCAATTTCAACCCCTAGTGACCCCAAATGACAGAGTCAAACTGTCCCATAGGGTTTCCTAAGTTGTCATCTTCACAAGTGCAGATGGCCAGGACTCTTCTCTCATGGAGCCACTGGGAGGATCGAACTGCCAACCTTTCAGTCAGCAGTTGAATGCTTAACCAGTGTACCACCAGGGCTCCTTACTCTCATTTCGTAGGAGGTCTGGTGTCAGTGTCTAAGGCACTTGACTGCTAACCAAAAGGCTGGAGGTTCAAATCCACCAGTCATTCCTCAGAAGGAAGGTTGGGCAATCTACTTCCGTAATGATAACGCCTCAGAAAACCAAGGAGGGGCTGCTATGAGTCGGGTCAACTCCATGGCATGTAGTAACACAACAACAACATGGTCAATATACAGTGGTGTCCCTGACCAGTAGGGTAAGCACTTCACCAACAACTGAATACAGCAAACAGTTACATGAACCCTCCAAATTTTACGCATGATACAGAACTAAGGCAACATGACACATCATTGAGCTCTGCTGAGGGCCCTAGTGTCTGCCACCCTGACCCTGAACCGCCTGCACCAGAAACCACACCAGAAGCGTCCCAAAGAAGCGTCTTCTCATGACCAACAAAGACAAAATCCACCCATCTGCCTGTAAGAGGATCGACAGCATGCGCCTCTCAACACTGGCGAAGGAGCCCACAGCAGACGGAGGCTGGACGAGTCACCGAACCAGTCCAGACTCAGAGGAGAGTGTCTCACTCACCACACTGGTTTTCCTAGAAAACCCACACAAATTATCAGAATGAAAATGCGACCCACGTTCCACCATTTGAGAGCACGCTGTTGTCAGGTGCTACCGAGTCAATTCCGACTCACAGTGACGCCATGTCCACACCATCCTTGCAATCACTGCTATGTCTGAGCCCAGATTTGCAGCCACTGTGTCCACCCATTTTATCGAGAGTCTTCCCCTCTTTCCCTGACACTCCACTTTACCAAGCATGATGTCCTTCTCTCCAGGGACTGGTCCCTCCTGAGAATATGTCCAAAGTGTGTGAGATGACCTCTCACCATCCTCGCTTCCAAGAAGCATTCTGGCTGTACTTCTTCCCAGACAGATTTGTTCATTCTTCTGGCAGTCCGTGATATATTCAACATTCTTCACCAACACCACAATTCACAGGCATCAATTCTTCCTTATTCGTTGTCTACAACATATCCCACAAAATCTGCCTTCCAGGTTAACAATGTGTTGTCCTATGTCTGGTCTTGGTCTTTTCTGGAAGAAACATCCTTGAGGCTGAGGGGAAAGGGGCTTCCATGGCACTTGAGTCTCTGTCAACCTTCCCATAAAGCAGTTGGCTCCCCTCTCGTGGCCGGATGGAACCCTATCCTTCCGTTTGTCCCTGAGAAGTGCATATATGAGGGGGAGAGAGGTGACAGGAACTGTTCTTGGTTCTGGGTATGAGGTTGGCCAGTCCTCCCAACAGCTACACCCTCTTCTCGAGTCTGCCCTCTGCATGGGGTACCACCATGCCCAGAAACGTCAGAGGTACACCTCAAGGTGACCCACAGCCAGTAAATGGCTGACAAGGTGCTCCCCCCATGGGGTCAGGCGGAGGCCAGCCTTTGGCTGAAGCCCACATCATCCTCGCTGCTTCCCCTCTCCTCTCAGACCCTTTTCTCCCTACAGGTCTCTCTCAGAGCTGCCCTCGTCGGTCAGTCCTCCCAAATCCTTACCTCAGGTTCTGTATCTGGGAAACCACTACAAAACGTACGGAACACACTGACCAAGAGGCAAGCATGACAAACATCCTTGAGGAAAACCTAACTGCCACAGGGGCCACAGTGACCCCAGCCAGACAAAGTAAAGCTAGGCACCAAGAGGAAGAGAAAGCGGGAGGGAGAGTGAGAGGCAGTGGGAAGGGAAGCAGGCAAGCGTTTGGAGGGGCCGCTGGCAGGCACCCAGGCCACCCTGCTGGGACAGAGAGCAATGGGTGGCACCGATCCAGCACCCAGATCCTCTGCACAAGCCACCTCGTTAGGATCCACACGTGGCCATTCACAGCCCGCTCCCGGCCCCTAAATTAAGCCAAGCACTCCCCTGCCCTGTGGCCCTGTGAGGCAAACTCCCTCCCACTCACCCCCAGCACAGTTCACACGTCACCCACTCAAATGCTGCCCCCTCCTCCGGCCTCTGTCCAGTGAAGGCTCAGCCAGGGCCCTGTCACACATCTATCTCTCTGCCAGCTCCCAGAAGGCATCACAGTGACTGGCATTCTGTAGGTACTCAGTAACTATTATAAACGTATGCATTTCACCAAAATCCGTTAAATGACAGCAAAGTTAAGGAGCACGCAGTAGGTGCTTGCATACACTACTCATTTAATCACCTCGTCACACTCCTCTCTGTACTGTGTCCGTCGTATAGAGTAAGAAACGGAGACAAACGGAGTCTCACCAGCTTGCCAGCTAGTAGAGCAGGGCCGGGACTCGATCCCAGGCAGTGCGGCTCCACAGTCCGCATTCCTGGCCACAGAAAAATTAGCCCTTCAAAGCAAGTCAGACAGGTCCTAAAAGGGTCTTTAGACTTTTTTCAATTATTGGCTTGTTTGTTTTTAATGATCTTTGTAGATTAAAAAGAAAAGGAAATCAATATGATTTAGGGTGCATATTAAAACCATAAGTGCTCAAACCAAAAGAATCTATATTGAGGTTGTGAACCACAGTCTGTTTAAGAATTTTCTGGAAAGAAACGTCTGGTAAACAAACGCTCAGCCAGAGGAAGCATCAGCATGTCCCGACTTCCCATTAGAAGCTTCCCAATCACAGTTATCTTTTAATGAATTTTTCTAACCCTGAGTGTATTTACAGTAAAAACAAGCCAAATGATGCTCTCTGCTTCATCACAGGCTCCAGGCTCTCAGACGGCAGCTCCCTGAAGGCCCACTCCTTCCATTAAGGCAACTTCCTACAAATCAGAGCTAAGCAGCAGCTCCATCCATTACTCCTTTCTTCTAAAGCGTATAGACCTTTCCAGATTTATGTCTGCTGTACTATCAGGCAATCTGCTCCCAAAAGAGTCCACGGTACAGCTTCAAGCTGGAGCTAAAAGTGAGCTTCACTCTACTGCAACCAAACGAAGGGGACGGGTGGAGCCCACCTCCTCCTGGTGCCATCACCCAGGGATGAGCCAACACCACGGAGTACCACCACACAGCAGAGCCTGGAGACACAGCAGCTTAAAAGTTAAAGCTCTAACACAATGCAACATGACCGTACTTTTCTGCATATACGGCATCCACGTTATTGAGCACAGCGCTCACAGGCAACCAACACAGGAGGGGGTTGCACAGCATAATATAACCCGTGCGCTATTTGCTTATTTGTGTAAAAATGCGGTATCTTCACGTGGGTTTGAGCCTGCAAGGGCAGGCTGAGACAGAAAAATGTTTCCCAAGAAAGGTAATTATGCACTACTGGGTCAGACAAAATCTACAAAGCTACACGTTCTGTTTAACTATGGCTTTCGGACAGTTTTTGTAGCGGGTGGATTGGTGGATTGGTTTTGTTTTTATTCTTATGTTTTTAAAGAGCTCCTAGAATTAAGATTAGTGAAAAATTCATCAGGACACAGGTACGTACAAACTATGCCCCAAACGTCACCTGTTTATCCCTGGTTGATGCAAACAGCTTACGCTTTAGCTACTAACCAACAGGTTACCAGTCTGAGGTCACCCAGAGATGCCACAGAGAAAAGGCCTGGCACTCGACTTCCAATGAAAGTACACCAGTTCTACTCTCACACATGAGTCAGAATATGTCGACAGCAAAGGGCTTCATGGGGCAGCACGTCCTTCCATGACCACGGAATACATGCCACCAAACTTTATCTCCTTCCTTCCTCATGGTCTAGATACCAACAAAGAGTGACGGTCTGGGAGTTTAAACAGCGGAAATGCCCTCTGCTCAGATGGCAGAGCAGATAAAGCAATCAAGTATGTTTCATGGAGAATGTCATCCTCCCAGACAATGACCAACAGACAACTCTGGAGCAGTGGGGCCTGAAACACGACGACGGGAAACTGCAAATGCTATAGCCAGTGATGACTTTAGCTGCTTATCCACCTGTCTGTTTTCTCATATATATGGATTCATGATCACAGTTAATCACTCTCAGAAGAACGACCTTGGTGAGGTTACAGAGCGACATAACAGAGTCACTATAATTCAATGTGATCCATAATTTATTATGATCTACACAGTCGAATTCCTTTGTATCATCAATAAAACATAAGTAAACATCCTTCTGGTATTCTCTGCTTTCAGCCAAGATCTATTTGACATCAGCAATGATATCCCTCGTTCCACATCCTCCTCCAAATCCAACTTGATTTTCTAGCAATTCCCTGTCTACACTACTGCAATCTTTTCTGAGTTATCTTCAGCAAAATTTTACTTACATGTAATATTAATGATATTGTTAGATAATTTCTGCATTCTGTTGGATCACTTTTCTTTGGAATGGACACAAATATGAATCTCTTGCAGTTGGATGGCCAGGTAGCTGCCCTCCAAATTTCTTGGTATAGGTAAGTGAGTGCTTCTAGCATTACATCCATTTTGTTGAAATACCTCAACTGGCATTCCATCAATTCCTGGAGCCTTGTTTTTCACCAATGCCTTCAGTGCAGCTTGCACTTCCTCCCTCAATACCATCAGTTTCTGATCATATGCTACCTCCTGAAATGGCTGAATATTGATCAATTCCTTTTGGTACAGTGACTCTGTGTATTCCTTCCATCTTATTTTGATGTTTCCTGCATTGAAAGATTATATCCTTATACCACACTTACTCAACCGGTATGGTGAGCAAATAATCTCTGAGAAGCTGGACTATATGAACAAGTACACAACGTCAGGATTGAAGGAAGTCTCATTAACAACCTGCGACATACAGATGACACAGCCTTGCTTGCTGAAAGTGAAGAGGACTCAAAGCACTTACTGATGAAGATCAAAGACTCCAGCCTTCAGTATGGATTATATCTCAACATAAAGAAAACAAAAATCCTCACAACTGAACCAGTATGTAACATCATTATAGAAAGAAAAATATTGAAGTTATCAAGGATTTCATTTCACTTATCCACAATCGACACCCATGGAAGCAGTAATCAAGAAATCAAATGACATATTGCACTGGCCAAAACTGCTGCAAAAGACCTCTTTAAAGTGTTAAAAATCAAAGATGTCACTTCGAGGACTAAGGTGCACCTGACCCAAGCTATGTTATTTTTAACTGCCTCAAGTGCATGTAAAAGTTGGACAATGAATAAAGGAAACTGAAGAAGAATTGATGTCTTTGAATTATGGGGCCAGCAAAGAATACTGACTATACCATGGAGTATATTCTACCACGAAGAATGAACTATTCTGACATGGAAGAAGTACAGCCAGATGTTCCTTAGAAGTGAGGATGTGAGACCTTGTCTCACATATTGTGGACACGGTATCAGGAGGGACCAGTCCCTGGGGGAGGGCAGCTCATGCTCAGTAAAATGAGATTGTCAGTGTAGACTCTCAACAAGATGGACTGACACAGTGGCTGCAACTATGGGCTCAAACTCAGCGAGGGCTGTGAGCACGGCACACAACCGGGCAGCGTTTTGTTCTGTTGGACACAGAGTCATAACGTTACTTATAAGTTGGGGCCAACTCGAAGGCACCTAACAACAACAACAACATAATCCAACAGACACTTTCGTAGTGGGTAAGGTATCTGGCTGCTAACCAGAAGGTGGGCAGTTCAAACCTACCAGCTGTTCCATGGGAGGAAGATGAGACAATCTACTCCCTTAAAGATTTACAGCCTTGGAAACCAAATGGGGGTTGCTATGAGTCAGAACTGACTAGATAGCAGTTAGTTTGGGTTGTTTTTTTTTTTTATTTTTTGATAAGATAAAGAGTCAAAGATTGCTTTTTGCTGTCACAACTCCAGTTCTTGTCAATCTGATTCAAATTTTACTTGATACACTGATTACACAAACTCTAGCGAGCCACAAAAGTAGACACTCTGACTTACTTAGAATGAGTAGTTTGTTTTATACTAAAAGGTTAATTTGAGAAATTGCATTGAGCATGAAAGGCCTCAGATTGCGCTGTTACCTAAGGTTGGAAACCCAGCCTGGTTTGAAAGAATAAGCAGAATGGTGGTATGAGCCTCCTCCCTCCTGGGGTGGTTTTATTCCCAATGGCTTTAATTTGACTCCCATCAACGTAAACTGAAGTTATGACATGGAGCTAGTCACTGAATTACCAGAAGGCCCATGGCCCACCATGGCTCCTGGAATCCACACTTGAGTCCACTCTCTTCCTCATCAGTGACTGAGAAGACAAGAAAAGAAGATGACCAGATGACAAGCAAAGACACCACACCACTGCAGTCCAACTTTTCAAGATTAGAAAGGGGTTTTGGAGGAAGCTGAAGCTGTAATCTACTCTTTCTCATCTTCCTTCCAAACTCCATCTTCCTGGACTCACTCTCAACTTCAATCCTGTCCCAGAGCTGTGTCCAACCACCAGCTCACCCAAGCTGTTACTCAGGCTAGCCCTGGACATGACCACAGAGGGAGGACAAGGGTCCGCTGCAGACAATCTCTTTGACTTAGGAGCACAGCCAACACAGAAACGCCTGGTCATATGACTTCTGGGAAAATACCGCTAAAGCATCCAGGAGAATGAGAAGAGCTACACCAAACCCAGTGCCAGGAACTAAAGTCGGTCGCAGGACACGCATCAGGTCCAAACACCCACCGCCTCACATCACTTCTGACCCACAGTGACCCTACAGGACAATGTAGAGATGCCCCATGGAGTTTCAAATGCCCCAGAGGGTTCCAAGGCTGTAATCTTTACAGACTGCCCACAGTTCTACCATGGAGAGGCTGGTGGGTTCAAACCACCAACCTCTGAGTTAGCAGCCGAGCTCTTAACACTGCACCACTAGGGCTCAGTAGGGTGAGGGTGGATTCTTGCTGAATCAAGTCATTAGCAATGAAGGTCAAATTAAAAGAGCAATCTGTTTCAATTTAAATTTTAAAATACTGGGGTCCCTAAACTAGCAGCCTAAGGGACACAGCAAAAGGAAAGCAAAAGGTAAATAAAAATTTGTAACTCTTCTTCACCAAATAAGTTGAACCATTTTTCTCCAATTTCATGCTAACGTTTCTTACTCTTCTTAAATTGGAGTGATCCCTCTGTTGGGCACGGCTCTGGACACAGTAGTGACCTGTGTTGCTGCTGCTAGCAGCCATCGAGTCGTCCCTGCTCATGGCGACCCCACGCACAAGGAAAGCATGCCCTGGCCTGCACCGTCCCTGGGGTGGGTGGCAGAGGGAGCCCGCAGGCCTCACAGAGCTTTCATGGCTGATGGTGAAAGCAGGTCACCACACCTCCTCCTAGTCGATCTCCGTCTGGGAGGCCTGCTGGGATCTGGACAGCCCCTCAGTCTCCAGGCAGCATACGTGCCCAAGGCCGGGGAACTGCAGCGCAAACCCCAAACCAGGCCCCCTACTAGTTTTGGTGAGGCTGGGAAATGGTGGTTATATTTAAATTATTTTTTTTAATAATTGGAAGAGAATCAAAATAAGAATATTTCAGGATATGCAAAAATTTGACAAAATTTAAATTTCAGTGTCCATAAATAAAATTGTATTGGAGCAAAGCCAAGCTCATGCCTTTCTACATTATCTGTCATGTTTCCAGCCACAACACAGAGCTGAGGACTGGCATCGAAGCTGAGGAAGGCCCACAAAGCCTGAAATACTTGCTTTCTGGCCTTCACCAAAATATTCACTTATATAGGAGCTCTGGTAGCATAGTGGCTAAGGCACTTGACTGCTCACCAGAAGGCTGGCGGTTCAAACCCACCAGCCACTTCTCGGAAGGAAGGTTGGGCAATCCTACTTCCGTAGTGATACTGCCTCGGAAACCCAAGGAGGGGTCGCTATGAGTCAGGGCTGACTCGACGGCACATAACAACAACAACAACAACAACATATATATAATATATCCTTTTCTAGAACAGCCCCAATCTCAAACATCCGGCAACGCTGCTTCCACAAGTCTCCAGAAGGTTCCTGGAATTTTACCATTTCAGTGCATTCAACACACATTTACCAAGTGGCCACCCTGTGCCAAGGACAGCCCAGGACGCCAGGGACCGAGCAGGCTCAGCAGACGCTGTCCCTTCCCTCATGGGTTTCCAACCTGACGGCCAAGGCAGCCCAGTCACCAGGCAGCTACAACACGGTGTGCACCTTAACCAGATTGAGGCCAATGCCCAAGGGACTTCCAAACCTGAGAGGAGACTGGAAAGAAATCAGCAACGTGAGCCGGGGAAAGAAGAAAGGAAGGAAGGAGGAGGAGGGGCTGGTGAGGACGGTGAGCTGCAGGTGAGAGAACAAGAAACTTGTACTTCTAAGGCTTCAAGGACCTGGCTCAGCCGGGCTGGAGCTCAGAAAACAACAGCAGATGACCAGTTGGTAACTAACAGGACGTGACCAGTGGGACTTGACCAGTGGGAGGTGACCAGTGGGAGGTGACCAGTGGGAGGTGACCAGTGGGAGGTGACCAGTGAGAGGTTACCAGTGGGACTTGACCAGTGGGTAGTGACCAGTGAGAAGTGGTTGGGAGCAACAACAGAGGCCAGGTCACTGAAGAGCCTACTGACTCTTTAAGAATCTGCTTCTAAACTGCATGTCCCAGGCTGGGTTTCCTTTCTAGATGCAAGATGACTCATGAGAGGGCTGTTCAGATCTGGGGTAGAGCCATCATCATCTCCAACTTCCTGTCCTGCTCCCGTCAAGCACACACAGCCCCACAGAGGAGCATTTCCTAGAAAACAGCCTGGATGAACAAGTTCCGTGAGCCACACAATGGATTGACAGTCAGCCACGGAGGAGTGAAGTCCTGCCACACTCCATGACATGAGTGATCCTGGAAAACATCATACCAAGCAAGTAAGTCAGTGGTGAAGGGACAGACACGGATAACCTCACGGACAAGCAAGAATACAGAAAGGCAAGCTTATTAGTGGCCGCCAGGGGTGACGGGGAGGGGAGAGGGGATTCTTCTGCTTTGGGAGCACACAGTTCACCTGCATGACAGTGGAAACATCTGGAAAGGGCAGAAGAACAGTTGTGCACCTTGAAGAAGGTAACCACTGGTACCGACCTGGACATGCAGAAATTGTTGGGGGGAAACTAAAACACATGATCGCTAACCAGAAACCAGCAAAACGTGTGACTATTACAACTAACCTTTGAACTGCATGGAGTCCTTAATAGAAAAATTTAGATGAATGTCAGCCAATTCCAACTGGGGCTTTTGACATAGCTAGCGTTTAACAGGTAACATCTCGCTGCGAAGATTTCATAACGTCTCATAATCCTATCGTCACCCTGTGCCCATAAGGGTTCCATCAAGCAGACAAGACCCAAGTGAAAAATAACAGCCCATAAATCCCAAACGGGCTGTGACAAGCCATGATACTGAGCCCTGCGCAAAGTCAAGCTCCCAGCAGGTGGAAAAATAGATAAAGTTGACACCTATCCTTTAAATAGGAAAAAAACCTAAAAAGCTGCCATGTGGTTTAAAGAGACTGCTAGTCTCCAATTTACTGCTTCACATTTGGTACCAGTGACTTTAAAAAAAAAAAAAAAAAGATGAAGTTAAAAGTCATCTTTAGGTATTTGAAGAATTCATCAGATTTGGATCCCAAATGGCCAAGTGTCAGGACCAGGAAAGGGATCAAATGGTGCCTGGCACCTGGTGGGGGCTGGGAGGCAGAAGCAGAGCCACCTGCCCGTGATGGGGGGGCCTATGGTGTGTAAGTGACACGCAGGTCCCCACTGAGATTACACGCCACTCACACGTAGGCTCCCGATGTCCCTCTTCAGAAGCACACATGACAAGGCAGGCATCAGGCCAGTTTAAAGCAGGCCTTCCATCTTCCCTGCCTCTCTGACACCAATAAAGGAAGGATAGCACCATTTCTGCCACTTGGTTCTTCTTACAGAACCAGTGTCCTCTAACAGGGGAGGTGTCAGCCCCAGAAGGCGGACAGTGTGGACATCCACTGCACCACAGCACCAAGTCACCGTGTTCAGTGGCAGCATCTGTCCCCCAAAATAGAGTCATGCCTGCAGTTCAACTCACCTGCAAGAGCTCCAAATCCTAGCATCCAAGCAGAAACCCACCCACTGGGGTATGTGGTCCCTGCCCGGCCTTCCCCATGCTTGCTTTACTAAGATCCTAACAGCTGTTCACCTTCACCGGTCCCTCTAAATTCTACAAGATGCAGCCATCAGCCCAGCAAGTGGAGTTAGTGAGGCCACACTGCCCAGACGGGAGCTAACTTGTCCCCACTCTGTGCCGCAGGCCTGTCCTGCCATCCGTGGGAGGAAAGCACTGTCACTCGGGCGCACACTCACTCCACGGTATCAGACAGAGCCCAGGTCTGCAGTCTCCCACCCACTCCATAACCCTCACGAGCTCTGTTCAGTCTGGAATATTCCTGATTGACAGCTGTTCTCATCATGCACACTCATTACATGGCAGACATTGGTGACCACACTCCTAGGTGGTAGGTCCCTAACACACTTCGTGAAGGGATAAAAGATGCAGGTATGCAAGCCAATTGCAGTGACTTGACTTGTAGGTGGTGTTGATGGGGTATGCACCCAACTCCCTACCACCCAGGCCTGCACTGACCCGCTTGGCCCCACGGTCTGCCTGTCCCCCGTGGGGACCATGCCCATTTCGGTTTTTAATCATGTCCTACAATACTAAGCCCTATCATACCTACCTGCCTCCTTCACCCCAACCTTGCTGTGGCTCCTTCCTCCTGCAGCTCTCGCGACAAAGGCCCTGCTTCCCAGAAAGCCTGCAAGCTCTGTGGCCCTGGCGCCAGTGCTTCCTCCCACGTCTGATGCTGCAGCCGCCAGTGGGCTGGTGGTCATCTGGTATACCCTCCCTGCTTTCCTCCTCCTCCAAGGCTCACCGGCACCTCCTTGGTGAAGCCTTCACAGATAGCTCATCATCTCCAGCTAAGTCTCAGGCTCCGTCTAGGGTCAAGAACATCACCCAGAAAGGTCCAGGTCTTCACGAGACTCCCAAGAGCAAGACTAATAAATGCTAACATCCCCTACACCAAATCAAAAACCAACTCACTGTCATTGAGTGGATTCCGACTCACTTTCTGAGGTGGTAAATCTTTACGGAACTAAGCAGCGCCTACGTGTTGACTTTGAATCCTCATAACAACCCCAAAGGGTAGCATTCATTACCCCCCAGTTTACAGATGAGTAACCAAAGCATATAGGGTGAAGTAAACTCCAATGATTACTCGAGCGAGCAGGGGGCAGCCAGGATCACTCCCAGGCTAGGCCGACTGCACACCCAGCCCTTAACTCTCTGTGCTGGCAGGCTAGTGCCTATCCAGCCCATAACGAGAGCTCGCGAAGAGGTACACATGCATGTAGATATCTACAGGCTGTCACTTGCACCTGGTAGATCCACGCAGGGCCGGGCAACGGGGCCCCTTCTGCGAACCAGACCCTGGTGATCCACGCAGGGCTGGGCACTGGGGCCCCAGACAGATCCAGCTTTCATGTCAAGCACGTTCTCTTCCCTGCAGTCTTTCTAGACAAAGCGGCCCTCCTTGAACAAGACATATGAAAATGCCTCAAGAGATTAAACGCCCACAGCCAAGCCTCGGAAAGCAACCTGATTAAATACTTAAGCGTAATGCCAGTCTAGACTCAATAGATCAACCCTTCTGGCTCAGGGCAACGCTGGCTGTGCAGCAATTGTGCAAAATAATGCTTATAAACGGCAGAAAGGGAACCCATCTCTCTCCAGTTTCTGGTAAATTGTGCAGCTGGAGACTTAATAATGCCTGACAAAATTGGGGTCAGCCTGCAGGCTCTGCCAAGGCCCCCACGGGCAAAGCCCAGCAAGCACCTGGGACAGAACTATCCACAGGAAATCAGTGCTGGAAGCCAAGGGCACAGCCTGGCAGAGAACACCACCCACGGAAAGGACTCAGCACACCCACGCTCCCCGCTGCCAAGTCCTGGAGTCCCTCATCACTCAGGGTTGACATTCTGGGTCTAGTGACTGTCTTCACTCTGACCAGGTTTATCCACACAGCTTCTCCAACGAGCTACTCCACCTCACCCTGAGCCATGGACACGGAGTTCCCTCTGCTGGGAACATGCCCTTCCCAGCCTCCTTGTACGTGTCTTCCGTGTGTCCCTGGGTTTCGTAAGCCAGAGGGGCTCCCAGCCGTGTTCCCAGATGGTCTGGCATCTGTATCAGTGCCCCTCACAAAGCACCCTGTCCTAATCCTAAGAGAATGCTCACCAGTAAAAGCTTCATCACTGTCTGTCTTCTGACCAGACAGTCAGCAACCCATGGGCAGACTCTAGGCTGGCCCTGTTCTTGAACCCCAACATCCAGAAGGGCATCCTTCACATAGGAGGCTCGGACAACACATTTGCTGAATGAACACACAAAGGAATGAACGCAGCAAGCCACAGATATGCCCTTGGGTAGACGGGAGGGCACATTCACTCACACACCAACCAAAAAGTTAACTGTAGCAGAACAATCTGGAGCATCAACCTCACTGACTGACCTGATAATGAAGCATTTCCTATTGACTTCCCGTTCTGATCAACACACTTCAAGTCCCACCCAGATTGAAAGGAAAAAGTAGATCCAAGAGCCAGATGTCCACTAACCTCATGACCACATACCTGTCCATGGGTTAGCATCCTGGTCTCGAGACAAATTCCTTCCCAAGGCACCTGACGACAAAAAACCATATTGGAACACAACTCCTCTGAGCATGGGTTTCCTCATGGGTCAGCGAAAAGGACAGGGTGGGCAGTCTCTGGCATACGCACTAGAGTCCACGAACCTCCTTGCAAAAGGGCAGCTTCCTAAAGAAAAGCACCTCTCACCTGCCCCCTGCCTGCGTCTGTAGCGACTACTTCATCTTCTGTCCCAGAATGTTCACTCAGTGATGGTGTCGGAAATGGCAAGCATCGGAGCTGTGGTCTCCCAGAAGTTGGTATGGACATACACAGACTTAGGGAAAAACATCGTTTGTCAAATTGTAATTTGTTTCTTAAAATGACAGTCTACCTTTCCCAGGCTCTGAACTCAGACTGAAGTTTTGTATGTCCCCTGCACTGAGTTGAACAGACATCAGGTACTGTCTGCAGGAAGCCAATGACACTACTTCACAGCCCTCTAATACTCATGAACTTAGCAGAACATAAAAGTCAGCCACATTCAGGCAGCTTCGTCAGTGGGGGTCAATTTTCTGACTTACATTGTGCCACAATGTGTACCACAGGGTTCCAGGTGCCAGGCACTATGCTAAGCATTTTGCACACACTCTGCCCCTCAGACCTCTCTCTGTAGTCATAGTCCCTGGTTCCATGATTGCTCCCTGAGACACCCATGGCCCACGATGGCCTCAGACATTCCAGCTACCCTATCAGCAATGTCATAGATCTTCAGTTCCTTTTTAACCTTTAAAACTGCCACAGTACTTTATTCCAAGCCATAAGGATGTCCATCTGGACCGCCTGCCTTTGATATAATCCACACTCCAGAGTGAGATCAGTTCTGTGTCTGACAGCCCAACACGCATTAGATTTTCACTCACTTTGTCCAATGAAGAGGACATTAATGTCACTCACCGAGCATGCCCGTTAAGAAAAGCGTATTTCCTTGTTGAGAATCATCCTCAACCGGACAGTCTAGGTGCTCTTCGCACTTTGCTTCCTCTGAGAAAAGGAGTAAGTCAGAACGTGTCAAACGAAACACCTCAATCCAAGCCCACCGCCCTCGAGTTGGTTCTGACTCATGGCGCCCCATGTGTTACAGAGCCCTGTGCCCCACAAGGTCTTCCTGGTTGCCATCTGAACAGAAGCAGATTGCCAGCTCGCTCTTCTGCAATGCTGCCAAGTGGGTTTGAACCACCAACCTCACGGTTAAAGTTATTGTTGTTAGGTATTGTTGAATCATCTCCGACTCATGGCGACCCTGTGTACAAAAGGACCAAACACTGCCTGGTCCTATGCCAGCCTCACAATCCTTGCTGTACCCAAGCCCATCGTTGCAGCCACTGCGTCAATCCATCTTGTACAAACCATCTGTGCCACCCAGGGACTATCAAACAAAGACTTTCCAATAGCACATCTTTCTTCAGGCACCCAAGGTTTTAGACTCATGTGTGTGGATGGATCTACACACACCCATGAAACAGGTCCATGGATACCCACAGTGGAAGGAAAAGGCATCCGTGGAGGAAATAAGGACATGGACAGGTGCTGCCACAATGTCACCCATCTCTGCCTGCACATGTGTGTGCATGTGTATGCAAAGCAATAAACATGAGTACAATCGGGCCTGCTGCCTGTAAGTTGGGCTGCATGAAACAAGAAGTGTTAGTAAGACCTGAAACAGGACACGACGCAGTCATTGCATTTCTTCAGGCCAGTGACGCATCCTCAAGCATGATGCAAACCGTTACTAGGTCAGTGATAGGAAGCCCAGTGAACACTCTATAAGCTGATAAAAAATGCTGCAAGCTGGCACATTTAAAAGAAAGCTGCTGTGCCTATCTGCAGGTAAGCTGCAGACTCAAGTGGTAAATAAAATACTGGTTTTGAGAAGGGAAGTTCTAATGCTGTAATAGTTATGCCCAGAGTATTAAAACTCTGTCCTTAAGAAACACCTCCATCCGATCCTTCATTTCCAGGGCTGATTCCTCACTCTGAAGGCTCATTCCACGCTAATCCCACCCTGAAGTGCCTCCCTGTAAATCATAGCAATCATGCGTTTCAAAGCCCTTGACCACAGCTGGTCCCACCGGTAGGCGCTGGTCAGATGGAAACCATGGGCTGGAGATTCTATTCTCTGTTCATCTGGAGGCAAGCTGGTGGAAGAGGCAGGCGTTGCATCAGAGTGCTGCCAAATGCTTTTTGCTTCTTTCACTGTTACTCGAGTTTCACCTCCCCACACCCATTCCCAACATGTCTACTGGCTGCTGCCTTCATTAACACTTTAGGCAGAAATGCAGAGGGGGTCCCAGTCTGGCCTCCATCTAAAGCCTCCATTTCCTCAACCAGACAAACAAGGAAGCCTAGCTTCCCTTTCAACTTTAAGCATCTGTGATTCTCCCATTCTGATACCCGCTTCTCTCTACATGTGGACAGAGATGCTCGGAACCGGGCTGAGGGTTAAGGAGTCAGTGATGGGTACGGCTGAACAGATTATTTGGAGAATGGCTGGTGGGGGGGGGGTCTTTTTTTCTTCCCCTCTCTTTCCATTTGTCATATTGCTTGCATCCTTTAGCACATGATATTATTTAAAAAGTAACAGTCACTATTCTAAAAGGAAAAGATCCTAAAACTCTAAACCAGACCAAAACAAGACTACAAGCCAAATCCAGCCCACTGCTTTCTTTTGAATAGCCCACAAGCTAAGAACGGTGTCTAGGTTTTTCTTTTTTAATGCAGGAAAAATTCACATGGTATGAAATTACCCTTTTGAAAGAGTACAATCCAGTGGCATTTACTATACTTCACCATGTTGTGTGGCCAGCAGCACTAACTCCAGAACATTCCCATTCCATCAGGCAGTCACTCTCTGTCTCCCCGCCCCGTGCCCACCTCTGTGTCTCTGCCTACCCAACATTGTATGTGGAATCATACAATGGGGGACACAGTGTAGCCAGCTTCTTTCACTCTGCATTATGTCTTCAAGGGCCGTTCAAGCTACAGCCATGTATCCGCCTGTCATTCCTTTCGATGGCTAAGTAATACTCCGTTGTACAGAAATGGCACATTTTCTTCATCCATCCATCCATCCATCCATCAGTCAGACACCTGGTTGTTGGCACCTTTTGGCTGTTGTGAAGAGTGCAGCTATGAACATTCACACCCAGGTACTGGTCTGAATGCCAGTGCTCAAGTATTCTGGGTCTATTCCTAGGAGTGGAATTGCTGGGTCATATGGTGATTCGATGTTGAACATTTTGAGGAACTGTCAAACAGTTTTCTGGTTTTGACATTTTTAAATGGTTCTATTTTTCAACGAGGAGCTCTGGTACCATAGTGGCTAAAGCACTTGACTGCTAACCAGAAGGCTGGCGGTTCAAACCCACCAGCCACTCCTCGGAAGGAAGGTTGGGCAATCCTACTTCCGTAGTGATACTGCCTCAGAAACCCAAGGAGGGGTCGCTATGAGTCGGGGCAGACTTGACAGCACATAACAACAACAACAACATTTTTCAACGGCCATATACTGTTGTTGTTATTGTGAGGCACCATCGAGTCGGCCCTGACTCACAGCGACCCCGTGTGCAACAGAACGAAACCCTGCCTGGTGCTGCACCAGCCTCCAGTCCTTGCTACGCCTGAGCCCAGCGCTGCAGCCGCCACGTCCATCCATCTCATCCAGGGTCTTCCCCTTTTTCGATGACTCTCCCCTTTACCCAGAATGATGTCCTTCTCCAAGGCCTGGGCCCTTCTAACAACATGACCAGAGTATGAAAGACAAAGTCTGGCCATTCTCACTTCTAAAGAACATTCTGGCTGTGCTTCCTCCCAGACAGATTTGTCCATTTGTCCATGATACTTTTCAATATTCTTCACCAACACCACAATTCAAAAGCATCACCTCTTCTGCAGTCTTCCCTATTCACTGTCCAGCTCTCACACACATATGAAGCTCTTCAAAATACCAGGCACATTTTAGTCTTGAAAGTAACATCTCTGCTCTTCAACACTTTAAAAAGGTCCTTCGCTGCAGATGGGCCCAGTGCCATACGTCGTTGGATTTCTTGACTGTTGCTTCCATGGATGTGGATTGTGGGCCCAGTAAAATGTAATCTTTGACAACTTCTGTCTTTTCCCCACTTATGAGGAGGTTGCTCACTGGTCCAGTTGTGAGGATTTTCATCAATAAGCACCTACAAAGCAGCCTCCATGTTGTCTCTTGGCCTGCAAAGCCCTGGGTAATTATTATCTGGATAGCTACAGAAAAATGTTTGCCAAACCCCTAAGTGGTTTGCTCTCGACCACTAATCTGAAGGTGGGTGGTTCAAACCCACCAGCGGCAACACAAAACGAAGGCCTGGTGCTCTGTTTCCATAAAGATTCCAGCCAGGAAATCCCTACAGAGCTCAGTACTACCCCGTAGTCCGTGGGGTCTGCTCCGTAAAGATTCCAGCCAGGCAAACCCTACAGAGCTCAGTTCTATCCCATAGTCCGAAGGGCTGCCATGAGCTGGGATTGACTCAGCGGCAGAGGATCTGGATTTTGTTTTTGTTTTAGCTCTTAACAGACATTGTTTACAGTTCTTTTTCACTGTTGGATGTGCTGCAGTTACGAAGGACTTAAGAATATAATGTTTGACTTTGCTCTCACTGGCGTTTCATGACTACACTGTAGGAGGTGGGGGTCACGAAAGGCAGTAGCAAGAAGCTCCATTTTCCCAATGAGCCAGAAAGGTGTTCAGAGGCTCCAGGGGTCCCACCACCACTCTGAGCTGGAGCCAGGGCACAGAGCTCCCTCCCCGGGGGTCCCACCACTGCTCCAAGCTGGAACCAAGGCACAGAGCTCCATCCCCTTTTCAAAATCCAACCCACCATCTACTCAGCCCCCCACCAATACAGTCCCTTCAGTCAAAAGCACGTCTCAACAGTCAAACTGCAAAAGCCCCTGCCGCAACATCAGATTAAAGAGGGACTTCCAAATCGCTCTTCTATCAATGCTGAGGGGGGAGGACCTAATTCTGAGACAAATAAAGTCACATAAAGGCTGGGGATTCCCCAAAATTATCTGAGGAACACATGCATGGTGGGCGTTGCAGAGCTGAACAGCCTGGCCTACCAATACCCACCATGCAGACCGGGGGGCGGGGGGGCTTCCTTGCATTTAGTCCCAAAAGCTGATCATCATAGTAATAACTTATCATTATCATTAACAGACTCGACTTTTAGGACAGTTTGAGGTTTACAGAAAAACTGAGCAGAAAGTACAGAGACCTCTACTACCCTGCTTCCAGCTGCCTGGTACTTCTCCTCCCATCTTCAACGTCTTCGCGTAGTTCTACACTTGTTACATGTGCTGAAGCAATACTGACACCTAATTATTCCCTACAGTCCATCTTTTCCACAAGGGCTCCCGCTTCGTGTCATGGGAGTCGTGTCACGGGAGTCTCTGGGTGTGTGAGTGGCTAATGTGCTGAGCTAATGACGCAAAAGCTGGTGGTTTGAATCCACCGAGAGGTGCCTCACAGAAGGCCCGGCAATTTGCTTCCAAGAAACTCAGCCACAGGAAACCCTACGGAGTGCGGTTCCGCTGTGGTGCCCGCGGGGGTGCCAGGAGTCGGAATGCACTTGCCGGTAACTGGTTGTGGGTTTGTTTTGTTCTTTGGTCTTTGTGTTCTACGGTCCAATGGGTTTTGCCAAACACACGCATGGTCCACCAGTACAGCAGCACAGAGAACTGCCCTTCCCAGAGACTGCGCGCCAGATGGAGCTCCCCCTTAGTGAGCCCGGACGGGGGGAGCTTGAAGTCCGTTCACCTCAACCACTCAGGACTCCAGAGAAGCGGCAGCCCAACCTGACCAGATCCCCCACTGACAGGAAACAGCTTCCACCACCTGCTGAGATGAAATCTGTCTGTCCATCCCTCCACCCTTCTTCAATGAGCCTCACTGAACCCGATGACAATGCCCAGCACCACACCCTGTGCCAGGACCAGATGAAAGAACGCAGCTCACGCCTGCCCTCGAGAGCCCACTGTCTAGCACAGGTACAGGTGACAAGCTCACCAACTGCCACAAAGAAACAAGACTGAAGTCGGTTGTGGAAACGTACAGACCAGCACAGGGGAGGGCTCCACTCTCAGCCTGGGTGGGTCAAGGAATATGTAAAAGTCATACTGAGCCTTGAAAAGCTAGCAGGTGAAAGGTCAATGGAGCGTGCCTCCAGACAGCACTGGAGGGTGTGCAAAGGCCCGGTGGCAACTCACAAAGGGCCTGAACACACAGGGCTCAGAAGCCCTGAACCGCTCAGAGTAATGCAGAGCAAGGCGGGTGACAGCCACAAAGGGTATGGGAATATGGTGGGAGGTTGCAAGGGGTCACGCAGACTGAGTCCCACCCTTCTCCTACCTGAGTCCCCGATAGGAGCTTCCCTCCCCTTGGCCATGCCAGCCTGAGCTTCAGAGGAGGGCCCCCACCTCCCCAAACAATCTGCAGAAAGCTGGCAGCCTGGGCCTGGAGCCTGAGGTCCCAGACGCCTTCTCGCCTTTGAAAAATGGGTCGTGAAACACACACGACACGAGAAGGTCTGGCGAATGAATCTTGTGGAGTTAACAGAAGCACAGCCATTTCGAAGAAAAATAATCACATTTCCCTCCTGCTAAATCATCATTTGCCCCTGGTGAAGTCAATTACATTAAAGAAAATAAGTTATTATTTTAGAAGAAGAAGGAGGAAGCTGATAAGTGCCTTTATTCCAGCAAACACGCTCCACGAGCGACCGTCTTGAGTTCCTGTTTCTGAAGGTCTCCAGGGCCTGATGGCACTTTCTAGAGGAATCGCTGGAGGGTGCATAACAGCCCCGAAAGTCTGAGCACCATGCCTAGGACCTTAGCGCACAACTCCCGTCTCAGTTAGGAGATAAATCAGCCTGTGCCTGGCAAACTTTACATCCCAAGAAATGCGTCCTAAGGCTCCCAACTCGCCCTCGGCTTCCTTCTCTCCCGGTCCCAGACATCGCTGCTCCCGTCTACCAGTCAAGAATCAAGCCACACAGTTTCCCAGCTTTTCTTCCAAAATACACAGGGAAGTTGTTGCTCCTAACAACACAGTAACAATATTAACAGCAAACACTTACTCAGTAATGGAGAATTCTACTGCTGAACCAGTGCTGGTTCAGCGGTAGAATTCTCACCTTCCACGGAGGAGACCCGGTTCAGTTCCCAGTCAGTGCACCTCAAAGACCAGACGCCATTAAGTCGATGTCAACTCATTATGCCCTCGGTGCTCAGTGGAGAACTGTGCCTCTCAGGGATTCAATGGCTGATCGTAAGGACGTAGATCACCAGATCTTTCTTCACAGAAGCAAGGCCCAAACCACACCACTGCTGTAGAGTCCATTGACCCACAGCGCCCCTAGAGGACAGAGTGGAGCTGCCCACAGGGTCGCCTAGGCTGTCAATCTTCACAGAAGCAAAGCCCAAACCACACCCACTGCTGTGGAGTCCATTCTGACCCACAGCGCCCCTAGAGGACAGAGTGGAACTGCCCACAGGGTCTCCAAAGGCTGTCAATCCACGGAAGCAAAGCCCAAACCAAACCCACTGCCATGGAGTCGATTCTCACCCACAGCGCCCCTAGAGGACAGAGTGGAACTGCCCACAGTTCAGGGGAGAACAGTGTCTCACAGGGTTTCAATGGCTGATTGTATGGACGCACATCACCAGGTCTTTCTCCCAAGGCCCCACTGGGGGGACTCAAACCTTCAACCTTTGGGCTAGCAGCTGAATGCACCAACTGTTTGCACCAACCAAGGACTCAGAACAAGCAAAGCAGATTCCCAGCTCATCATCTGTGACCCCCTCCAAAGTTCTGACAATCAACAAGTTCCATGTCATTCAGTTAATGGCAAAATCTGGCCTTAGCTGAGGAGGGGCGAGCCACAGATGGTCCCCCTCCTACTGTAACTGTCCACACATTCACACAGCAGCATCCATGTTTCTGATCCTGCAGTGTCCGCATGTATGGTATGTGCACAGAATTATCTTCCTCTCCACATGGGGACCAATCAGGAGCTTGAAACACAGCAGACCCTATGAGCTTCAGACAGGAAATGAGGGACTGGCACCATGATTCAATTCTCATGATGGTGGCTCCTCTATGTCCAAGAACAGAAAAAAAAAAAACCCACTGCCATCAAGGCACTTCTGCAGACCCTACAGAACAGAGCTGGCCAGTACACTGGAAGGAAGGACAGAAAGGATGGGGCAACCAGGTCACTGGCACCGCCCCGTCTCTGCAGCCCCTCCATAACGTTTACTCATAGCTGGGACGCAGTGGGCTCCCCCTTCATCTCTACACACAGGACCAACTGGGAGGTTAGTCGCTGATCAGAACACGCATCTGCTCACAATGAGGTCAACAGCCACACACCCTGGCTAGTGAGACCAAAATACAAATTTAAAAACTTTACAAAATGAAAGCCGCACAAATGCACTCTGCCCTCTTCCGATAGAATCGATCATCCAAAACCAGTTTCTCCAGAACAAGTTTATCACTTAACGTTGGGGGCCCTAGTGGCACAGTGGAATCCACCAACCACTCTGCAAGAGAAAGGTGTGGCAATTTGCTTCCATGAAGACTGACAGCCTTGGAGACCCTGTGGGCAGTTCCACTCTGTCCTCTAGGGGGCCCTGTGAGTCAGAATGGACTCAAGGCAGTGGAGTGGGTTGGGGCTTTGCTTCCATGAAGATTGACAGCCTTGGAGACCCTGTGGGGCAATTTCACTCTGTCCCCACAGTTGGTTGCCGTGAGTCGGAATCGACTCCACAGCAATCGGTTTCGGGGGTTAGTCCTTTCTCTCCCTGAAAGCTCTTGCACATATACCATCTGGCTCCTCACAGCTCACCTGAGAGGGGAATGAAGTGGACATCTTCCCTAACTCCCAGGCTAAGGGTCAGAGGAGAGAGAAGGCAACAGGAAGTGGTGGGCCCGAGCCTGGATTGCAGGCCCCCCAGGTCAGTGCTCTGCACTCACCACAACACAGCCTGACTTTCCAGATGCTATCCTCCTGTCCTTCGGACTGACTTCACTTTGTAGCCTTATTCAAGGCATGCCTAGTGCTAAGGACAGGTGCTATGTCAGGGACAAAAATACTGGGAATCAAGCACACACTGCCATTAACAGACACAACACCACCACCTTCGGAGGCCAAATGGATGCAACAGAGTCGTGATGGGACTAGGGTGCTGTATGTGTTCAGAGGGTGAGACCAGGAACACCTAGACACCAACGGGAAACCTCACTTAGAAAGCTGCGTCACTGTGGTTCGTGGCCCACTCACCCCACAAGCACTGTTCTCAGTTAAGCACACTCCAGAGAACATCTGAAGGACACCATTAGCAAAACGCACACCTGGGAGGCGGCAGCATCTGCCTGCACTCCTGTGCGCTCACACCTTTGTCAGGAGCATCTGTGCTGCCTACAACTTTCAGGAGCTTAAAGGTGTGAGACGGCAAATCCCTGTGCTCAGTGCCAATCAGGCTAAAGACTCCGCCAGAAAGAATCCATCCTGAAGAATGGAAAATGCATTTCAAGAGGAACACGTGGAGGAGACGATAGCCACGTCCTCTTCCTGCAGGCACGTATTCAGTCCCCTCTTGCCACAGGGACGGCACTGTGGCACAGGAAAGGGCGCAGAAACAGTGACGTGGCCTCTGGTTCCGGCCTGTAAAACCCTCCTGTGCGCTCTCCCTCCTCCCTCCACATCCACAGGCTGCAGGGAGTCTGGATCCCCAATGACTGAATGGAGCAGAGCCCCTGCCCTTCTGGGACCGTGTCCTGAACGAGAAACAAACTCTGATTGTATGAAACCACAGCAATGCTGGGGCCGCCCATTACAGCAGCAGCGGTGGCTGTGGTTGCTGTTGCTGCTGTTCGCTGACTCATGGCTCCCACGTGCACAATGGAATGGAACCCGGCCGGGTCCCGCGCCATCCCCGTGTTCAGTTGCAAACTGGCCCACTGTGATACACAGGACTCTCACTGGCTGGTCTTCAGAAGGAGACCACCAGAGCTCCCTTCCAAGCCCCCTTAGTCTGCAAACTCTGCAGAAACCTATTCAGCATCACAGCAACACACCTGCCTCCACTGACAGACGGGTGGTGACTAAGCACATGGTGCACTGGTCAGGAATCAACCCAGGTCTGCCGCACGGAAAGCAACAATTCTACCAATGAGTCACAGATGTCCCAGTTACACCAGTTAAAAGCAAAAAAACTCACAGCCATCGAGTCGATTCTGACTCATAGCAAGTCCTTTGGGTTTCAGAGGTGATAAATCTTTACGGAAGTAGATCGCCCAGTCTTCCTTCCACAGAGTGGCTGGTGGGTTTGAACTGCCCACCTTCTGGTTAGCACCTTCTGGTTAGCATCTTCTTCAGAAAGAAGATCATGGTTGTTACATTTATATATAAAATTATCTAATGTATACAATTAAGCAAAACTGCTAGAGACGGATAGAGTATCAATGTTTTAGTGTAGCTGTGTAACTGCAAGGAAACACAACAGCAAACCCCACTCTGCAGCCCCAGCAGGTTAAAGACTAAGGGTAGCATTTCTGATGCAAGATTTATCCCACAGGCTTTAGAGAGTTACTCATCTTGTCCTTCCAGGAGCCCTGAGAATCAGTGGGAACCACGACCCTGCTCTGACCTCAGAGCTAACATCAAAACTCCAGGACAGGACTGGCTCCCCTCCTATCTCCCCTGCTCACCCTGAAGCACCAACAGGACCCTCATCCCTTTGGACAGTCAGACTGGGCGCCTGGGAGACTCAGTGCCAGGAAACAGAAGGCTTTCACTTACCAAACAAACAACAAAAAATGAAAGGAACTAAGATTTCTCTGGAAGCCCTCACTAGTTTATGCTAAGAAATCTAGAAGACAGCTACCTGGTCAACCAGCTACAACAGATCAATTGTGTCCCCTTTCCAAAGAAAAGGGGGTGCAAGAGAAGGCAGAAACTGTGGAACATCATCACCAATATCGCATGCTAGTAGAAGTCTGCTGAAAGCAATTCAAAACAGCTACAGACGTAGATTGACAGGGACCTGCCAGAAATTCAAGCTAGATTCAGAAGAGGATGTGGAATGAGGGATATCATTGCTGATGTCAGAAGAATTCTAGCTGAAAACGAAGAATACCAGAAAGATATTTACCTGTGTTTTGTTGACTATGCATTCAACCATGTGGATCATAATAAATTATAGATAACACTGCAAAGAATGGGAATTCCAAAACACTTAATTGTGCCCATGAAGAACCTGTTCAAAGACCAAGAGGCAGTTGTTCAAACAGAACAAGGGGATATTGTGTGGTGTAAAGCAAGAAAGGCATGCATCAGGGTTGTATCCTTTCACCATAGTTATTCAATCTGTATGCTGAGCAAATATACCAAGAAGATGGACTGTATGGAGAAGAACATGGGATGAGGATTAGAGGAAGACTCACTAACAATCTACAATATGCACAAGATGACACAACCTTGCTTGCAGAAAGTGAAGACTTGAAGCACTTACTGATGAAGATCGAAGCCCACAGACTTCAGTGTGGATTATACCTCAACACAAAGAAAACAAAAATCCTCACAAAAAAAAAATAAGCAACATCACAATAAATGGAGAAAAGAATGAAATTCTCAAAGATTTAATTTTACTTAGGTCCACAATCAATGCTCACGGAAGCAGCAGTCAAAAAAGCAGACAACATATTGCATTGGGCAAATCTGCTACAAATGAACTTTTTGAAGGGCTTAAGAACAAAGATGTCACTTTGAAGACTAAGGTGCACCTGACCCAAACCATGGTATTTTTAATTGCTGCATATGTGCAGTGTAGTAAATTACTTAGTGTGGCTTTTCTACCCATAAGTCTTTGTAAACTCCAAGGTGGGATTTTCTATGAGCAACTGAGGAGCTATCCACCTGG
>NW_006921625.1:6294087-6296001 GCF_000298275.1 Orycteropus afer afer
TGCAATATGCATGTGAGAGCTGGGCAATGAGTAAAGGAGACTGAAGAGGAGTTGAAGGTTTTGAGTTGTGGTCCTGGCGAAGAATGCTGAAAGTACCATGGCCGCCAGAAGAATGAACAAATCTGTCCTAGAAGAGGTGCAGCTGGGATGCTCCTCAGAAGCAAGAATGGCCAGACTTCATAGCACCTACCTTGGTCATGTCATCAGAAGGGACCAGTCCCTGGTGCAGGGTATCATGCTTCATCAAGTGGAGGGTCAGCAAAAAAGGGGAGGACCCTCAAGGAGGTGGACTGACACAGTGGCTGCCACAGTGGGCTCGGGTACAGCGATGTCTGTGAGGCTGGCCAGGACCGGGCAGTGTTTAGTCCTGTTGGACACAGGGCCGCCGCAAGTCAGAACCAACTCAACGGCACCCAACAATGAAAACGAGATTTCTCAAGCGCAATCCACGGGCTGGGCTTGGACTAGGTTCTCTCTTTTCATCCTCAGAAAAGCACAATGAGGTTGGTGTTACCAGTAATTTTACAAAGGAGACCAAACCAAAACCAAACCCGTTGCTGTGGATTCTGACTCACAGCAATGCTCAGGACAGAGATCTTTTGACTGTGGGTGCCATATGCCTAGAAAAAACACCTTTTGCTCCTCCAGGTACCCAAGTGAAAATTTAACACTGACAGACATCTGTCAGGGGAAACCATCTGTCTTTTGAAGGTGTCTGTGACATTCAGCATCCCACCTGCCCGTGTGTTAGCGGATGGCTGCGGGCTGTCATGTCAGTACTCAGCACTAGTCAATGATCGCCAGGAAGCACAGCGTCACAGGCAAAGCCCCCTCCCCAGCCCGCTATCTGCTGAAATCAAAGCGCTCCTAAGAAGGACTACCCATCAGCTCCAGGTAGCACAAGTGGTCTGTGCTTGGCTACTAATCCAAATAGCAAGGAATGGGAGGACAGTGCGGGAGGAATGACCTTTCTTTCTGTTACACCTGGGGTTGCTGTTAGTCAGAGCCAATTCAGTGGAATCTAACATCAATTGCTAATCTAAAGGTTGGCAGTTCAAACCCACTCAGCAGCCCCACAGAAGAAATCAAACCCCATGGAGCCCCACTATACTCTGTAACACATGGGTCACCAGGAGTCAGAATCAACTCAATGACAACGGTTTGCTTCTTGGTTCATTTTAATGACTGCCCAGGGCCACTGTGGGCAGGACACACAGATTGTGCCTGGTGCAACCGGTGAAGGGGCAGCCTCAAGGACTACAAAGTGAACAGCGCCCCCTGGAGTTGTGCAGGAGCCCTGGTAGTACCGTGGCTAAGCGCTTGGCTGCAAACCAAAAGATTGGCAGTTCAAACCCACAGCCCCTCCTCTGCCTGAGAAAGACATAACAGTCTGTTCCACAACGATTATAGCTTTGGACGCCCTATGGAGCAGTTCTACTGGGGTCATTATTATGAGTCAGAACTGAGTTGATGGCAGTGGGTTTGGTTGTGATGTGGTTTTCTCAGGTGGATGGAGCCCAGGTGCTAACCAAAAGAATTTGGTTTGAACCCACCAGCCACTCTGTGGAAGAAAGATGTGGCAAAAAATTACAGCTTAGAACGGAGTCCATCTTAGGATGGAGTTTAGTGAGACCCCCAATACTATGGTTCTGGGATACATTTTGGGCCTGGAATAAAACTCACCCCCAGGGGTGGGCTCTCAGCCCAACAGTTAACAAGATGTACATGGAGACCACTCAATCCAGGGTGACGCATCCACATACTCTATGGAAATGCATCCTTTAGAGCAACAGACCACGGGGCACCAGAAGAGCACCATTCAAATTGAGGAAAAGCAGGACCCACAGGGGCATAACTATGAGGGGCACGGGGGCGGGGTTACTGGGCAGGGAGGGGAGGAGACTGGGTAAGGGT
>NW_006921625.1:6297246-6306595 GCF_000298275.1 Orycteropus afer afer
GGGACCGGGCAGGGTTTCGTTCTGTTGGACGGGGTTGCTACGAGTCGTAACCCATCCGACAGCAACCAACAACAAGTATCCATGACTGGCGGAAATCCAAAATGGTACATCCGCTGTGGAAGACATTTCTTCAAAAAATTAAAAACAGACCCACCCTCTGACACAGCAATTCCATTCCTAGGTATACCCCTAAAAGATCTGAAAGCAGAGACTCAAAAAGAAACTTGTACAACTATGTTCACTGTAGCACTATTCACAATAGCCAACAGGTGGAAACAACCCAATGCCCATCAACAGAGGACTGGATCAACGAAATGTGGTACAAATACACAGTGGAATCTACTCAGCCAGTGGGATAATGAGGCCATGATACATGCTCCATGTACATGATACATGCTACATGCTATGGTATGGATGGAGCTGGACGGCACTGTGCTAGTGAAATAAGCCAATCCCAATGGTCAATTATCGTATGACATCATTTGTATCAAAAGACAAGAAAAGGCAAATGTATAGAGACTAAGATATTTAGCGGTTACCAGAGGTGGAAGGATAAAAAGGATGGTTCACAGTGATGGAAAAATCAAATTCATCAAGGGTATAGGGTTGCACAGTTGATTACTGTCAGCAAAGTTATATGACCGCTATATTTACAACAACAATATAAAAGAGAGTACCTGCCGAGGCTGCTTATGTACAACCAAACACCTCACGGGATTTGGTGTCTTGGTTTAGAGGTTTAGGGTCATAGCTTCATGGGAGATCCCAGTTAATTGGCCTAATTACACGTTTTGAGCTTCTATTCTACTTCATAGTTCACTATATAGTGCCTGTGGTCTTAAAAGCTTGTAAACAGCCATCCAAGGCACAATAATTGGTCTCTATTCACCAAGAGCAGCAGAGGAGGAAGGAGAGGCTGGAACAGGAGGACGATGTGGAATGAGTGGCTAATCGCCTCCATAGACAACTGCTTCCCTTGACATGAAACCAGAAGAACTGGATGGTGCTCACTACCATTACTGAACATTTTCATTAAAGATACCATAGAAAAATCATGATCAAAAGGGGGGAAATGCAGAACAGAATTTCAAATTTTCATGGACTCCAAACTTTTGTGGATCCATGGTGTGTAGATGAGCCTCAAACTGTTGTCCTGAGACCTCCTAGAGTCATCTTGAGATCAAACAACCGAATTAGTAAAAACGTCTGCCTTGAGCGTTATGCTCTTTTACTTGACAACGGCAACTTGAAAGGTTAGACAGGAACCTTAGAGGCACTGAGTTGATGTTGATGAGGGAGGAACAGCTCAGAAGAGGAGGATGAGGATGGCTATGCACATCAGAGTGCAATCAGTGTCATTGAATCAGACCAGCAGAAACTGCAATTGGTGGATGTTTTGCTGTGTTGTGTGCTCAATAACAACAATAAAACAAGTAAGATTTAGAGAAAAAATGTTAAAAAGAAATAAGGATAAGCATGAAATGCAGACGAAGCAGCAGAGAGAGTGGGCCACACCGCCATGGCTGGAGGGAACGTAAAATAGTTATTTCTTAAAAGCTAAACATGCAACCCCACAAGATTTGGCATTTACCCCAAAAAATGAACCCTTGTGGTCACACGAAACCCCGTAATAACCACAAACTGGGAACAGCCCAGATGTCTGTCAGTGGCTGGTGGACAAAGCAGCCGTGGTCCCTGCACTGCAGGAGGTCCGACTCAGCCATAAAAGGAACCCAGCGTTGATACACAACAGCTTCATGACCCTCCAGAGAATGAGCGCAAACGAGCAAACCCAGACAGTCTTCCCCAAAAGTCACCTACTACGTGATTCTAGTTTAATAACATTTTCGAGACAACAGAATCGTAGAAATTGGAGTGCAGACGACTGGTTGTCAGGGGTCATGGGGGGGTTGTAAAGGACACTCTGAGGGGCCTGGTGATGGCGAACCGTGTCTGCACGGAATCAACAGAGATAGCCTGGTTGTGACCCTGTATACAGCTTTGCAAGATGTTACCACAGGGGTCAGGAACCCTGCAGCGCAATGCTTAAGCACCTGGCTGCTAAATGGAAAGTTGGTGGTTGGAACCCAGGCAGAAGCTTTGTGGGAGGGTGACCTAGTGACCTGCCCCTGTACGGAGGACAGCCTAGGGAACCCTGTGCCACAGTTCTCTGCGGCCACGAGAGGCCATTAGGGAGTTGGAACTGATCCAACTACAAAGCACAGGACAACAAACGGGAGGTATAGGGCTGCGGGTACACGTAGCTCTATTATTTCCCACAATTGCATGTGGTTCCACAATCATTTCAAACAAAAGTGTAAGTAAAGGAGGGAGGGAAGAGGGAGAGAGGGAGAGAGGGAGGGGAGCAGGGAGCAGGGAGAGGAGAAGAGGGAGAGGGAGGGGAGGAGGGAGGAAGGGGGGAGAAGGCGGAGGGCAGACTGGCCGGGCACCAGGCACCCGCACTGTGATTTCTCCGAAGACCCGGCATAGGACCCAATCACGGCTCATTTTTTTCTGCAATCTCTCCACCTGCGTCCTCAGACGTTCCAGAAATGCCTGGGCAAACTTCTCACATACCCTAGAGCCGCCCGGTATGTGAATATCTCAGCAAAGATGAACACAAGGATAAATTAAAAATGCTTATGTTCCAAAACTACAATCAGATTTGCAGAAATATAATCTGCCCTGATTTGGTTTTTCTGTAACTCCAATGAATGAAAATGCCTGCATCTCTATCAGCTCACCATCAAATCTAATTTCTCTTCCCCAAAGTAGCAGTGCGCTTGCTCCTCCAGATACCAAAAGTGATCCCTCATCAGCTCCCAGACCCCCAAAGTTATCTGGCTACGACACCCTTCCCAGCAATTATTAACCGCTCAGAGCTGATCTGAGCGCACACGAGCCCCATGCCCAACACCAAGCAAATGGCACGTCCCCCCAAGAAAGGGGCAAAACACACTGTTAAGAAATCAATTTTTGGAGAAAGGCATTCTTCCTGAAACCCTGTCACATCCAAACAGGAAAACATTTGTCCCCACATTTCTAAACTTGGTGCTGTAGTCCATGCAGAAAATAATGCAGCAAGACTTCACTCAGCTCAGCACATTTCAACCCAGTGCCCAGTGCTTGGGGCCAAGATCTCAGCACACCCTAAGTCTCTGGGGCAGGCAGGCCTTTGAGGCAGCCCCCTCTGCCCGGGCTCAAGACAACCCCAGGCACTAACAAAACACTGCCTGGCCTTGCACCAAGCAACCCTGATGGTGTAGAGGGTGAGATGTAGTGGATAAAGCTGCCTGCCTGTCAGCCTCGTAGCAACACAAAGTCCAGCAGTGGCAGGGCCAGTGTCTGTGCGCCGGGTGCACTGCCTGAGAATGGTCAGCTTCTGAAAGTTCAGCCAGCGAACCCTGTGGGTCTGACTGCTAACCAAAACATCAGTGGTTCAAACCCACCAGCCGCTCTGCAGAAGAAAGATGAGGCCGTCAGCTTCCATAGAGATTTATAGCCTTGGAAACCCAATGGAGGCTGCTATGAGTCAGAATCAACTTGATGGCAGTGAGTTAGCTGTTGGTTTTCATCCTGCACCATCCCATGACTGGTTATGGACCAGGCCTCTGTGACCCACAGGGTTCACTGTTGACAGGCAGGCAGGTTTAGCTGCGCTTTATGGATGAAGAAACTGAGGCTAAGAAAGTATGAGGGATTTGCTCAAGGCCAAGTGGTGTTCATCATGTCTGCATGTCCTTACAAAGAACACACACTTGGGTGAATTAGTGTCCAATCAACCTAAGGACAAAGCTGAAGGGTGAAGAGAGAGCCTTGCCCTCCCGTGCTGCTCTCTCGTCACCATGGGCGTTAACCTTCTTGGGAAGCAAAAACAAGTGACCACACCCTCAGTGGCTTGAAACAACAGTCCCACAGGTGAGCAGCCCAGCGGGCTTCTGGTCTCCCAAGGCTAACACCAAGGTGTCAGTCAGCCAGACTCTAATCAGGAGGCCATGGGCAGAATCCACGTCCAAACTCATTCAGGCTGTGGGCAGAGTGCAGTGTTTGTGGAACTAAAGTCCCGTTTCCTTCCTGGTGGTCAGGTGTCTGTCTCTAGCTCAGCAACTAGCAGCCACTCTCTGGTCCTGGCACCTGGGCGCCTCGATCTCAGAGTCAGAGACAGAACGGCAGATCTTTCCCACGCCTGGACTCTCCGGGACGTGCCTCTGCCACTCTTGCACCTTCCTATTCTGTGACCACTCAGAGAAAGTGCTCTGCCTTTACAGGCTCGTGGCTTTGGGCCACGTGGACAATCCAGGAGAGCCTTTATGTCAGTTTCATAACCTTAACCGCATCTGCAGAGTCCCTCCCGCCACACAACGCAGCACAGTCACCGAGTCCCTGGGTGGTGTAGACTGTAACATGTTCAGCTGCGAACCGGAAGGTTGGGGGCTTGAGTCCACTCAGAGGTGCCTCAGAGGCGGCCTGGTGATCACCTTCTGAAAATTCACAGCTCTACTCTGACACGCATAAGGGAGCCTACTCACAGGACGGGGGGGAGCGGAGTGAGGACAGCCTGGGGGACCGCTCCTGAACTGAGCAGGGACAGTTTGGGGAACCATTCCTGCACGTGAGTGGGGACAGCCTGGGGGACCGGACCATTCCTGAACTGAGCGGGGACAGCCTGGAGGACTGCTCCTGAACATGAGCACAGCCCACTCATCTAGGGGGTGCATGTGGAGGGTTTCAAGTTCTCCTCCAGGGCTACATTTTCGAGAAGGGGCTCACTGGGAAGGATGTGTCAGCCTGGAACAGTGGGTTCCTTCCCACTACATAACTGGGTGGCTTCCCTGGGTGCTGCAGATGGATAAGGTGGCTGCTAACCGAATGGCTGGAGGCCCTGCGGAAGAAAGGCCTGATGATTTACTGCCAAAAACTGAGCCACTGAAAGCCTAGGGAACAAAGTTCTGCCCCCACCCGCTCGGGGGCACTGTCAGTCAGCAGCTGGTAAGCTCATTGGGCAGTTCCCCTCAGGGAAAACGACTAGAGATCTCATTCACCCACCTCAGATCTGAACCCACCAGCCACTCGTGGGAGAAAGATGAGGCAGTCTGCTTCCACAAAGATGGCAGCCTTGGAAACCCTATGGGGCAGTTCTACTCTGTCCTACAGGGCTACTGTGAGTTGGAATTGACTGATGGCAGTGGGTTTGGATTTTCGGTAATCCACATCCCTGAGGGGTAAAGCACCCCTCCCCCAGTGTGACTAACCTTCCCACCAGAACCCAGGGACCAACATGGAGACAGCGGAACCTGCCTGGCTGGGGGTGATGGTAAAGGTCACCTGTCCCAACCCCAAGGAGTGACAGTCAGCTCAGATCTGTAAGATCCATGCTTATGTTTATCAACAAGCCCCATAATTACTAACCCACCAAACTCAAGCCCAAGAGGAAAACAAAGCAGGCTGGTGAGATCTACAGGCAGCCGCAGTGCGACGCAACACCTCTGTCTAATAAACCAAACTCACTGCATCAAGTCGACTCCGACTCATAGCAACCTCCTTCGGGCTTCCAAGGCGGCAAATCTTTACAGAAGCAGATTGTCCAGTCCTCTTTCCACGGAGTGGCCGGTGTCTGAAACGCCTACCTTCTAGTTAGCAGTCAAATGCCTTAGGCACTAAGCCACAAGAGTTAGGAGGCAACAACTCACTGCCACCAAGTCAACTCTGACTCAGAGAGAACCCATGGTTTCCAAGGCTATAATAAATCCTTACAGAAGCAGACCACCCCATCTTTCTTCAGCAGAGCGGCTGGTGGGTTTGAACCACCAACCTTTTGGTTAGCAGCCAAATGCCTTAACTGCTACCCCACCAGAGCTCCTTAGGAAGCAACATGGCACCAGCTTTACAAGGGGAACCACAGAAGCTGTTTACTTCCTTCTGGATTCAACAAAATAAATAAATAACTGAAGGGCCTCATTTACAAACAATGCTTCTAACAGCCTCCAAGTGCGCACACAATGGGCTGTGACTCATGTTTCCAAATGAGATGGAGTTTTATCATTTTCTTTCCCACGTGATGTTGTCACCAGCCAAGTCAGTGGCCAGAGTGGAAAGATGGCCCACCCACAGACACCCCCCCAGTTGATAAGGGGGCTGCTAGGCATCTTCCGGGAGCAGGAGTAGTGGACTAGCTGATGGGAGGAAGCCCTGTCCCAGACCCTCTCAGTCAGTCAGGAGCCTTCCCGGGAACCACAGGGATCCTCCAGCACAAACTCCCAGAGACGTGGGGAGCCTGGGAGGACCCCAATTTATGCTCATACTCAGCTTCCCTTCTGCACCCAGAATAGGGAGTTAAGGGCCTCCCCAGCCTGCCAGACCCATTGTGTGGTCTCACAGCAACGCTGCAAGACAGAGCAGCACTGGCCCATAGGGTGCCCAGGCTGCGGTTTCCGGAAGCAGAGTGCCACACCTTTCTCCCGCAGAGGCTGGGGCTTCCAACTGCCGACCTGTCATTGGGCAGCCAAATGCCTAACCCCTGTGCCACCAGGGCTCCTTCAAGTCCCTTCCATTGCTGACTCATTTCCAACCCCATTCAGAGATCTCACCTTCACCTGGTGAAGCTCCCCAGAACAAGCCCCACCCTCCTTTACCTGTCACTCAATTCTCTTCCAGAATTTTCTGGCAAACTCATCTGGTATCCCTTACTTCTTTGGAAGCTCAAACTTCTAACAGTGAGTTTTCTGAAAACCAAAGTGTTACCAAAAGGTGTGATGTTAAAAAACAAACTTTCTAACAGCATTAGCAAAAGGTGAGCTGTTAGAAGTCACCGCTGTGAGTGGCACAGAAGCTTCTGGGGGGGTGTGTGACTTAATGGAAAGGACACAGCACGTCGAGCCCAGGGGCGTCTCCCTCAAAGAAGACACTGCCAGCTCCACCTGTGAACAATTCCTTCAGACTCCCCGGTCCAGCCGCCCCACCGCTCGGTCGCTCCAGGTCACGTTGGGAGCCAGTGTGGGGCAGCAACGGCTCTTTGAAAATATGGTGGCCCCAAGGTAAAGCCCCCTCCGTCTCCTGGTGAGTGCAGGACACAGCAGCAGAGAGACAGCAGTGGCAGCCTGAACTCTAGGGCCTTTTGACAGAGCTCAAATCCAGGACCTGTCACCTACCGAGCTCAGCGGTGGGTCGGTGGGAGACTTTTCACCTTCCATGAGGGAGACCCCGTTTGATTTCTGGCCAATGCACCTCACTTTGAAGCCACCACCCGTCTGTCAGGGAGGCTCATGGTTGCTCTGACACGGAACAGGTTCCACCAGAGTTTTCTGACTAAGGCTAGGCAGGAAGGCCTGGTGATCTACTTCTGAAAATGAGACCCCCACCGATCGGGGGACAGCACAGGCCCAGGCAGTGCTTCACTGGGCTGTGCACGGGGTCCTCACGAATCAGGCCCACAGACGCCACTAACAACGTCACCACCAGGAGAATGGAGAGGCATGCACCTTGTCTACCTCAGGATCCGCCTCTGTCTCCAGGGCTGAGCTGACGTTTAAATTCTCTGAGACAACACTTGTGTCAGGCAAGGGAGTGCCTGGCCCCCCAGGGAGGCCTCAGGGGTAAACTGGATCAGTGCTTTCTGCTTCCACACTTCCTCATGGCCTTCTCCAGGCCTTGATGTCGTCAAGTGGATTCTGACTCACAGCGACCCTACAGGACAGAGTAGAACTACCCCCCAGGGTTACCAGGGCTGTAACTGTTTCTCTCAAGGAGCCGCTGGTGGGTTCAAACCACTGACGTTTCGGTTTGCAGCCAAGTGCTTAACTCCTGTGCCACCAGGGCTCCTTGCTAGGCCCTCGGCCAGTCCCTAACACTCTCTCCTCCTCGGCCTGCGTCCAGTCTGTCCGTGCTGGGTTCCCTGCAGTCTGTCCTCGCTCTCCTCACACCAGGAAGCTCACACAGCCATCGTCCTGGGCATCATCTCCAACCAGACCCCTCTCCTCAGAGCACATATGGGGTACCCAGGAGGATGCCCCTAGACTGAACAGGCTGTGTGCACCCTCCATCCAAAGAGTCAGACAACCACCTGGTGGTCAATCTGTCTGAACCTCAGTTTCCTCATCTCCAAAACGGGGAGAGCATCAGCCCTCAGAGCTGGGAAGCAAGGAACCCCGCCCCAAACACACGGTGGAGAACCAGCCCAGAAGGAGTGGAGGCAGGTCTCAGGAAAGGTCCGCAGCCCCTGGGGACGCCTGCTCCATAACCAAGGCCCACTGTAGGCCACTGTCACCCAGCAGATCCACTGGGGTTCTTAGGGGAGAGTCCTGGGACATGAGATGCCACAGGCCGCCAGAGGTCAGGGGGTCTGAGAAGAGCAGCAAGGGGAGTGGGCAAGCCAGTCAGGGTGGGCCCAGCGCCTGCAAGGGCAGGGGCAGGGGCGTGCTGCCTGGGACCAGCTGCGGAGGACAGCACGCAGGCCTGGGAGCCCACAGGCTAAGGCTGAGAAGCAAGACCACAAAATGTTTCAGGAGGCAGCCAGAGGAGGGGAGGCAGAGACCACGGCGCCTCTGCACTTTTGGCACGACAGTGACAGTCAGCACCATCGGGCAGATCCGGGAGTTGAGATCCAGGTGGGAAGTCAAGAAGGGCAGGGCGGAAGGCCTTGAAGAGACCCAGCTGCAAACATGGAAGGGGTGGCCAGGACGGGGGCTGTGGGGGTGGCTTGCTGTGTCATTAAGAAACAACTAGGTCTCAGGAATGTGTACTCTGGATCCAAAATGTAAACTTGCAACGCGAAACCCCTGCCCCCTCAGGAAGCAGCAAAGCCCTGTCTGCCAGGCCTCTGCCCCTAATCGGGTGTCCAAGCCTCAGGGTGCTAGGCTGCTCTACTCCCAGGGTCCTGCTTGACCCAGGGCAGGGCCCCCAAGGGGCGTGGAGCAGCCATCTGCCCGCCCGGGTCACATACACCACTCCCCACTGGAGGCGAGCAGCACTGAGTTCTGATCACTGCAACGTGAAAGAACCCCCCGGGATACGAAACCCAGCTTCATCCGAGCAGCCAAAAAGCGCAGCAGGACAATGACCCGGCGCTTCCCCGCAGCCGCGGCTTCGGCCAAGGGCAGCAAGTGACTTACTAGTTCGGGGGCCTGGAGGCTGGAAAGTTCCACCACTGGGGTGCCCGAGAAGAAGTTGGAGCGGGAACACCCTCCAGGAGTGACACAACCTGTCCCAACCCCCGCGGGCCAAGCCCGCTGCCGTGGTTCTAGCCGGGTCCACAGGGGGCACTGCCTGCCGAAAGGGCGCGGGGGCAGCGTGTGCCCGGCCTCGGGGTACAACGCGTGCACTGCTCGCCGGGGTGGCGCGGGCAGGAGGGGCC
>NW_006921625.1:6306927-6310206 GCF_000298275.1 Orycteropus afer afer
CCGCCCGCGCCCGCCCGGCCGGGGACCGGGGGGAGGCCTGCGCCAAGTTGGGCGGCGCGCTGCTCACCCACGCCGTATTTCTCCTCTCTCTTGGTGGGCACCCAGCGCGTCATGGTGCCGCGCGGGTCCCGGCGCCCCAGGGGCGCGCGCCGCCGAGAGCCGCCGCCGCTGGCCGGGCAGGAAACTCCGCTCCTAGGCCGCCATTTTCCATTCCTTTTGAGCCGCGGCAGGATGGGGAGGAAAAAGTTTGTGGCGGAGGCGGTGTCATGTGGGACGGGGCGGGCGGAGCGTCGCCGGCCGGATGGGAAAGGCCGGGAGCGCCGGCGAGAGGCGGGACGGCCTCGGGCTGCGCGCTGTCTTCGCGATCAGTCCCGGGCCTCTGCACCCCGGGCCTGAGGACCCGCGCCGCCGCCCTGAGGTGGCCGCCTCCCCGAGTCCCGCCGGGACTTCCCGCGCCCCATAGCGAACCCCAAGTACTCTTCTACCTAAGGACCCAGCTTTACTCCCCCACATTCTCGGCCCACGGACACCCGCGATGCAGCCCCCTCGCACCCCGCGGGGCGTTTTCTTTTTATTATCAGCAAGACTTCCTTGAACCGTGAGCCTCCTGGAACTCGTCCCAGTAGAGAATGCCCTGAGGGGCGCGGTGGAGGTGGGCTCTGACCAGAGTACAACGTGGCCTGGGGACACGGGCCCTCAACTGGGGCATCGCCATGGTGGAGAGCCCCCAGTCAAGGAGGGTGGGCGCCCTGGGAGATACCTTGCAGAGTACCTGGCTGGTTCATTCCTTGGGGCAACCAGAAGTGAGTGCTTGGGGGTGCTGGGAGCCCACAACAAGCTTGTCGTGAGCTGCACCCCTAAGGCTAGGGTGTGTGGTGGGGAGGGGAGGTGGCCAGTTAGGACCACTAGATAAGGAAACATCAATCACCATTGTAGTCCAAGCCTCTAAGCCACTGCCACGCAGTTCATTCCCACTTACAGCACCCCTAGAGGACAGAAGAGAACTGCCCCATGGGGTTTCCAAGGCTGCCAGTCTATAAGGAAGCAGACTCCCTTATCTTCTTCCCACCTAGCTACTGTTGGGTTCCAACCACCTTGGGTTAGCAGCCGAATGCTTTAACCGCTGCACCACCAGAGCCTCCTTCCACACCCGTAGGTTAACTTAGTGCTTTGGCAACAACACCCCCAAAGCTGATGGCCATGCGGGAGATGTGTAAATCAGGGAGTGCTTTCCAGAGGAGGTGAGCTCTCCCTTGCCGGTTGAGTGAATACAAGTACCCAGAGGCCGCATAGAGGAAGAGCCATGCAAAGCCCCACTAAGGCCCAGAAACCTGAGTGCTCTGGGCTTGCAGACACTGCACCTTAGGTAGGGCTCCCGACAGACTCAAGTAGGGGGACAGAGGAGTGGGAAGAGGCGCAGGGGTGAAGGGAACCCCAGGGCCGCCATGGCCTGGCAGGAGTGTCACCCTTACCCTGTGCCTGCGCTGCCTCAGACTCTAGTGTTGGCCACACCAGTAAGAGCCAGGGCGCTTCAAGTCTCCCCAAGAAAAAACTTCTGAAAACACACACCTCCTTGTTCTCACTAAGTACAGAAAAGAGCGGACAGGTGAAAACCAAGAAAAGGAGCAGGACAGAGCCTCTGAGTGAAGGCGACCCTTTCAGTGGGGTGAACATGATTTCCTGGAGTATTCACTGGCTGTCCCCTCTCTTGGGAGCCCTGGTAGCACAGTGGTGAAGCTCTAGGCGTGCTAATCCAAACGTCAGGGGTTCAAACCCACCAGCTGGTTCCCTGCTCTCATTCCCCCAAGAACCAATGACAATTGCAACAGACTGAAGCCTCCAAGGGCTGCAGGAAGGAAAATGCCGGGACACCACGATCTCTGGGTGAGGGCCATTGAAGGACAAGAGGGAGCCACCATCCTGCTGTGGAGAATGTCTGACACCTGGAGGTCACCAGATGCCAAGAGAGTCTCCGCCTCCCACCCGAACGCAGATAAATAAACACTGGGCGGACAGAGGCGCTTTTCAGCGATTATAGATGAGGGAATGGACTGTGTGCAAGAGGATAATAGACGTGTGACTGAAGTCTGAGGAAGCAACCACAGATGTCGGGATGGTTACAGGCCTGCTTTACTGATAAGGAACTTCAGGTCCACAGAGGGGTGGGGCCTGGATGGTGTCACACACACACTTGAGTCTAATGTGCAAACTAGAAGCCTCAGGGGCTCAGGTCCTGAACCCACAGCCCAGTGACTCTGACCTCTTGAAAGAGAAGCAGTTATGAAGGTACTACCCAGAAGAAGTAGGGTGCCGTGGGACAGATGATATGGTGGCCTGACAGAGAGGAGGAGGGATTGCCTGAGGAAACATCCCGAGCACAGGCTTTAAAGATAAGGAGGAACATACTTTAAGAAGGGAGCTCTGGTGGTGCAGTGGTTAACACATTTGGCTGCTAACTGGAAGGTTGGCAGTTCAAACCTACCAGCTGCTCTGTGGGAGAGGCAAGAAGCAGTTGGCTTCCATAAACAGTACAGCTTTGGAAACCCTATGGGGCAGTTCCACCCTGCCCTAGGGGTGCTGTGAGTCAAAATCGACTCCATGGCAGTGGGTTTGGTTTGGGCTTTGCTTCTGAGAAGACTGACAGCCTTGGAAACCCTCTGGGTCTGTCCTCTACGGGCAGTGTGAGTCAAAATCAAATCCATGGTAGTGGATTTGACTAGGTGAACTGGTGAGCGAACAAAACAGTATATGCAAAGACCCCTGAAAACAGGCCTCCTCCCCGAACCAATAATGTTTTAATGAACCGGAAGGTCAGTACGAGTGAAGCAATGCTGCTATGGTTATAGTTCATTGCTATCTGGTCAGTTCTGAGTTACGGCAGCCTCCGGTGTGCACAACAGATCTGCCCCACAGGCTTCTCAAGGACATGCCCTCTCAGGAGCAGGCCACCAAGACCGTCTTCCAAGGAAGAAGGCACAAGATGAGGCTGCCGAAGTAGGCAGGGCTTCTTGGTCTTGTTAAGAATCTGGAACTCTGCCAGGCATAGGAGGAGGAGGTGGTTGTTGTTAGATGCTGTCGAGTCGTCTCCAACTCATAGCGACCCTGTGCACAGCAGAACCAAACACCGCCCGGTCCTGTGCCAGCCCCATGCTTCTTGCTGTACTTGAGCCCATCGCCGCAGCCAGAGGAGATAGAATCAGTAGCTATTTGTCTCCATGAAAACTGCTCCCTGGAAAAAAATAAAATTACAAATAACATAAATCCTTTAAAAAAAAAAAA
>NW_006921625.1:6310565-6319736 GCF_000298275.1 Orycteropus afer afer
GAAGATGAGGATGGTTGCACAACTCGAAGAATGTCCTCAGTGTCACTCACTTGTGCGTGTAGAAACTGTTGAGCTGGGGAGTGTTCGGCTGTGTACATTCTCAACAACGGCAGCAAAACTAGTAGGTAAAGAAATATGCACAGAATTTGAGACTCTGCAAAGACCTTGAGGACAAACAGTGGTGATTCCGACCTTCTCTGTCACGTCCACTTTCAATTCTGCTTGTGTGGCTACACATTGGGGGAGAGGGTGAGTCGGAGTGGAAAACCAGGGGATTGAGAGTCACGCAGACCCAGGGGGTGTGGCCCTGCGCCCAGCGGGGTGCCCGTTCTTCCGTCCTGGTGGTCCCATCTATGAGCTGGGACCAGAACACCAGCCTCCCGGGTGAACTGAGGCTCACACAGGATGTGGTTGTGTGACATCCACCTGGTGGGCTCCCCGTTTGACTCTGTCTCCACAGTGTCTATGTGATAACCTGACGGCTCACATTTCCTGGACAAGTGCCACTTTCACTCTGATAAAGATCATGGTGGAATGTGTCAGTCCATGTGTGGGGGGTTTTTACCCTTCTGTAAAGCTGTCATATAAATGAGTTGATTGTTGTTAGTTGCCAATGAGAAGTCGATTCTGAGTTTTCATGGATGTAACCTTTCAGCAGCGAGTCGCCAGGCGTTTCTGCAGAGGTGCCTCTTCATGGGTTCAAACCATGAACCTTTTGGCTGATAGTCCAGCACTTCACCATCTGTGCCACCCAGATTAACTTCTAGATCAGGATAACACCCCAGGAACCATGGACCAGATAGTAGAGACCACGTGGCTGTGGCCCGCTGTTGCTCTACCCAAGCTTGGTTGAGAAGCCGTACCTGTGGCCACGGGCCTCCCGGCTTTGAGAAGATTTGCCATCGTCCTGCCTGGCTCTGGCAGTGGCTACATCTTGCAGCTCCAGCACTGGCTTGTGACCTAGTGACTGCATGAGCTCAGGACAGTCCACTCAGAGTCCAGGAGCCTCGGGGGTGCTGGGCAGTTGGCAGCTGGCTCAGTTTCTAGTGCTGATGTAACAGAAATGCCACAAGTGAGTGGCTTTCAGGAACAGACATTTATATTCTCACAGTTCAGCAGGCGAGAAGGTTGAGTCCAGGGCATGACCCTGGGGGAAGGCTGTCACTGAGTTGGCTCTAGGGGAGATTGTCGCCCCCGGAGGCTTCAGTAGTCCCAGGGGTTCCTTGAAGGTCTTCGTGTGGCATCTGTCTTGCCTTACTTGTGCTTCTGTACCTAATCTGTTCTTTTCATAACTCAGAGTAATTGGGATTAGGACCCACCCTACACTGGCTTGGCCTCGTTAGCATAGCAGAGAAAACCCTCTTTGCAAACAGGATGACATGCGCACATATAAAACCAGTTGCCGTCAAATTGGTTCTGACCCATGATGATCCCGTGTGTAGAGCTGGGCTCCATCAGGTTTTCAATGGTTGAGTTTTTGAAAGTAGATTATCAGACCTTTCTTCCAAGGTACCTCTGGGTGGATCTGAACTGCCATCCTTTTGGTTACCAGCTGAGTACTTAACCATTCACACCATTCAGGGATTCTGACACACACTGTTGTTGTTGTTGTTGTTATTTGCCGTCGAGTCGGCCCCGACTCATAGCGACCCCTCCTTGGGTTTCCAAGGCAGTATCACTACGGAAGTAGGATTGCCCAACCTTCCTTAGGGGACAGAATTCAATTCGTAAAAGTGGCATTAGCTCCCTGAATCAACATGGTGAGGCCACAGGGCTCAGTCACATTTCTAGGCACCTCTCAGGACCCAGGTCAGGGCTGTGCTTGCAGGCATGACCCACCCAGGAGTGCTAGGGCTCCTGGCAGCCCAGTCTGAAGCATTACTGAGAGCTCAGACTATTGACCTCAGGATACATCACAGTCTCAAGGTGAGGCTATGAAAAGACATAATCAACACGGTTGATTATGATGGTTGGTTGCCATGGAGTCAACTCCGACTCATTGCATCCCCATGTGTCTCAGATGAAAGCTATACTCCATAGACTTTTCAGTAGTTGAGTTTTCAAAAATAGATTGCCAGACCTTACCTCCGAGGCCGTTCTGTGTGGGTTTGAAACTGTAACCTTCCGTTAGTAGTCCAATGCTTTTGTATTTGCTCCACGCAGGGACATTAATCAATAGTACAGTTTTCACTTTTGAAAACTGAACTTTGAGTTCTTTGATAACTGTGGGAAAATGTACCATATTCACAGTGCAAACTCAGAAGGTAACCTTGCATTGTGGGTATACAAGGGAGCTGCCCATAGAGAACAGGAGGTGTTGGCATAGTGCCTAAGGCATTTGACTGCTAACCAGAAGGCTGACAGTTCAAACCCACTACCCACTCCTCGGGAGGAAGATTGGGCGATCTACTTCTATAGAGATACTACCTGGGAAACCCAAGGAGGCATCACTATGAGTCAGATCGATTCAATGGCGGTGGGTTTACCCATGGAGAGAGAACTCCAGAGATCTGCAGAAGGCCCTGAAGGGTTGAATATACTGCTGTAAGTGCACGTTTGGAGCAAAACTCCAAGCAGCTGGGGAAGTACACCAGAAAGTACTAAGCCCAGATCACTTCCTGGAGCTCACATGGGACTAGAGGTCATGCTTCCCCCAACCAGTGTGAAATTTACAAGGCATCACATACAAGGTGTCAAGCAGGGATCACATGTTCATAATGGGGTGAAATCAGCCATAAACTAAAGGTTGCTCTGTTAAACAATAAAGCTTAAAAGCAACTTCAATAGGATCATATTGAGCCCAAGGACCTTAACTGCATGCTAGAACAAAGTCCAACTATTTTAAAAGAATATAATAAAATGCAACACCCAACACCATAAAAATCACAATGTCCAGCAGCCAATCAAAAATTACCAGACACGCAAAGGTGCTGGAAAATATAACCCATCACCAGGGGAAAAGTCAACCAGCAGAAAGAGGTGCAGGAGTGACAAGGATGGTGGAAGTAGCAGACAGAGACCTTAAATTAGGTTACAAATATGCTCCATGAGCCCCAAACAGTAGAGAAAAATATGAACATAACGAGGACAGAAATGAAAGCAGCAGAAGTCAGAGACGATGCTCGTCAGAGAGCTGTCATTGTCATGGAGGTTGGGAGCTATCTCTGGGTCCCTGATTCTAGCTGGGTTCTGGGATTCTCAGCACTCTTCCTTCTGCCCTCAGGAGTGCTCCCCATGCGCTCCGTTTTGGCGAGTGTTCGCTGTGGCTGTTGTTTTGGACCGTGTGAAGAGGGGGTCCAGAATTTTTGTGGCCATCTGTTAGGCTGGTCTGCCCCCGACTCATTTCTTCTTTGATAACATCATCTGGTTGTCCTTGTGGACCTAGTGGCCCCTGCTTCTGGTGCAAGGAGTTCGGGTGGGCTGAACCCTACCAACCACATCAGCTGGGCACTGTCACATGAACCAGCCAATCAGTGAATGACTTTGCTTTGTCCCCAGCATTTAGTTCAGTGACTCACGCCAATTCCAGAGCTTCTATTGGCCCCGAGGGACAGAGAAACTCTTACTCTGGACTTGTTGGTTACAAAAGCCATACATTAGCTCCTTCCTGAGGACAGTTGGAACTGGGTTTATACACCAGCAATAAGAAGGTTGTGAGTGTTCCAGAGTGTGGGGCTTGGGGTCACACAGCGCTAGGTGTGGCTGCAGGTCTGTGGTGGTAACTGCCGTGAAGTCGGCTTGTGTGCACACCCCTGCGTGCAGAGCAGAACTGCTCCATAGGGTTTCCACGACTGTGACCTTTTGAAAGCAGGTCTCCAGGCCTGTCTTCCAAGTTCTTCTGGGTAGGTTCGATCCACCAACCTTTCAGCTAGTAGTCGAGTGCTTAACCATTTGTGCCCTCCAGGGGCTCCTTAGGCTGCAGGTTCCAAAACCCAAAGCCATTGCTGTTTAGTCAATTCCAACTCATAGTGACCCTACAGGGCAGAGTAGAACCGCCCTTCCTGATCTTGAGACCTTGAGTGAGTGGCTTAACCTCTTCCAGCCTCAACCTCCCATTTTGAACTGTGGAAATAGTAACTCATCTGGTCAGAAGGTTGGAAGAATTCAACAAAAGCATGCACCTGACACATAGTAGGTGTTCAGTACCCAATGCCTAGGATCCCTCCCTCTGGCTTCCTCCTACACGGTATCTGCTGAGGTTTCCCCTTCTCATCCATCCTCACTAGAGTTGCCCAAGGCTGAGACAGGATGTGGGCCGCACTGCAGGGTCCTGCGGCTACCATCTGACAGTTCAAACCACTGGGCAGCAGCTTCCTCTTCTGAGCCTCACGGCTGGTCTCACTGCCCAGGGATCCCTGCTAACACGCCACTGCTCAGTTCCCAGTCTTGGTAGTCCTGCTATGCCACTCTCAGTTCATCGGTGCTTTGGCCAAGACCTCCTGAAGGCCCATTGTGGGCAGGCTCTGGGGACGCCAGCCAAGGGGCGCAGACATACCTCCACACCCTGACCTACAAGAAATTCAGGCCACCTGGAGGATCAGGGAAAGGTGACGAAGAGGTGAGCCCCAGGGGTGTGGGGTATGATGGTGACAAGTCACTGTGGCAGAGGGAACCACATTAGATGTGGTCCATGGGGAAACAGCTCAAGGTCTGGACTCAAGGGTGGAGGAGAAGGGAGGGCAGGAGAAGGGGCCTGAAGTTTGACCAGTAAGCTCAAGGGGACCATGTTGCCATGTGTGTGCTAGGAAGTTCAGGCTGGGGACTATGGGAGGATGGGCTGTAGGGAGTGAAAACTGGAATCTAGGAAATGAGTTAAGAAGGAAGAGCAGTTGCCATCAAGTGGACGCTGGCTCGCAGCACCCTTGTTCGGAGTAGAACTGTGCACCATGGGGTTTTCAATGGCTGAGTTTCTGAAGGAGATCCCTGGGCACCTCTGGGTGGATTTCAAGTGCCATCCTTTTGGTTAAGTAGCTGAGCTTGTCAATCATTTGTACTATCCAGGAACTTGTCAGAAGGAAGAACAGGGGACGATTTCAAACCCACCAGCTGTTCCTCGGAAGGAAGATTTGGCAATCTGCTTTGGTAAAGATTTACCGCCTTGGAAACCCAATGGGGGTCATCACTATGAATTGGAATCGACTTGATGGCAGTGGGTTTGGTTTTGGTGTTAGAGTTTTAGTTTTCACAAATTAAAGGCATCCTCAGTGGTTGCTCATTTACTGAGAAGGGGCCCAGCAAGGTGCCGAGAGCATTTGTATGCTTCTCCTCGTTCCATGTCATGATAATCTGTGAGTTAGCTGCGTTAGTTGTGTCTCCATTTCACAGATTCGATGTAGATTAACCAGAATGCAGAGCTAAAAAGAGAATCATGAATGAGCCCAGCTGTTCTAACTCCAAACCCTGAACTTTTACCCAACCGTGAGAACGTGGCCTTCACAGGAAGTCTCTGGGGCAGACTGAGGCTTTGCTCTTACACCCACCGTACAGATAAGGAGCTTGGCAGGGTGGCCAGGTTGCAGCCCCAGGACCTCCAGACGTCTAACCTCGCAGGGCCAGCTCTATGGATCATGTGCCTGCAGGTCTGAGCAACCCAAAGACTCCCATCTAACCAGAATGACCCCCATAACTGAGACACCCACCAGGGCACGCCTCCACTGCTGGGCTAAGTGGGTACCCCTACCCTCTCAGATGGAGGTTAAGCTGCTGTTGCGTGTGATATTCAAATTGTCTGGAAAAAAAAATGAACTCACTGCCATTGAGTTCATTCTGACTCATAGTGACCTCCACTGGGTTTCCAAGGCTATAAATCTTTATGAAAGTGGACTGCCTCATTTTTCTGCCATGGAGAAGCTGGTGGGTTATAACCACCGACCTTTTGGTTAGCAGCCAAATGCCTTAACCACTACACCACTAGAGTATATTAATCAGGGTCTAAGCATAGGGCCTAAGGCATTTGACTGCTAACCAGAAGGCTGGCAGTTCAAACCCACTAGCCACCCCTTGGAAGGAAGGCTGGGCAATCTACTTCCCTAGTGATACTGCCTTGGAAACCCAAGGGGGGGTCACTATGAGTCAGATCCGACTCGATGGCAGTGAGTTTGGTTTGGTTTTAAGCATGTCACTGGAGGTAGGTCCAGGCCCACCAGGCAGGCAGCTGGTCATCTCAGCCAGGTGAGGGCTGGGCACTGGCAAACCTGCTATGGCCATGGCCCCTCCCACCTTCCCCGCCCAACAGCATCATCACTGAACTTCTCAGTAGGATACCCGAGGGCCTGCTCACCTTGAGCTCTCAGGACCTGCACCCTCTCCACTCACTCCAGCCACCACCTGTTCCTGCCGGCCCCAGGACACATGCAACTTCTCAGGCCTTTGAGAACACCTAAGCTGAAGTCTTGCTGGGGGCGGGGTAGGGAACGACACTGTACCTGCCCCTCACCCCAAGGCCCACCTCCTTAGCCCCAGTCAAGGGCAGCCAGGTGCCTCACCCTCTGGGCCATTGTTACAACCCTAAAGCTCACAGCAACCCTGCACTCTGGAACAGCGCTTACCTGGAAGGGCTTGCAATGACTTGTGTGACAACCCATGGGGGGGAAGGGGACCTTATGCACCTCCTCATATGCAAAGTGGCACATGGGCTGATCACATTAAGACAGTTCCCACCGCTATCCAGTCAATTTCCACTCACAGCACCATTGGAGGACAGAGTGGAACTGCTCCACGGGGTTTCCAAGCCGGTCAGTCTTTCCAAAAGCAGACTGCCTCATCTTTCTCCCATGGAGCAACTGGTGGGTTCGAACTGCTGACCTTTTGGTTAGCAGCCAAGCACTTTAACTATGCCTCCAGGGACTCCTTGCACTGAACCCACTGCCAATGAGTTGATTCTAACTCACAGGACAGAGAAGAGCTGCCCATAGGGTTTACAAGGCTGTGAATCCTTACGGAAGTAGACTGCCTCTTCTTTGTCTGGTGGAGTAGCTGGTGGGTTTGAACCGCTAACCTTATGGTAGTCAAATGAATGTTTTAACCAAGGCCTCACCTTACTGAGATTGTAGTGTGAACAGGAGACAGGCTCATGGAGCTCAGCCGTTCATTAAAGCCTCTCATTGGCAGAAAACGGCAGGAAGCACTGATGACAGTGCCTGGCACATACCGTGTGTACAGTGAAGAGGAGCCACTGTAGTGTCCCAGTCGTTAAGGGCTCGCCTGCTAACTGAAGAAGGATTGGTGGTTTGAACCCACCCAGCAGAGCTCCCTGGAGAAAGTCTTGGCAATCTGCTCCCAGAAAGATAATGCCTGGGAAACCGATGGGCAGTTCTAGCCTGTTACATGGGGTCACCCACAATAACAGCACTGTTACCACTGAAGGAGCTCAGGGGATGGTGGCTCCCATGTTCGTTTCCTCAAGCTGCTGAAACAAGATGCCATGAAGTTCTGGGAATTCAGGGGTTGGCTGGGCCATGCTCCCTGCGAATTCTCTAGGGGAGGACCCTTCCTTTGGTCTCCCAGCTTCTGGTCACCCAGGTCGCTGGCTTGTGGAGGCATCACACCCAAGTCTGCCTCCCTGTTCACACGGGTGCCTTTCTTCTCTGTGTCTGTCCTCTCAGAAGGACACCACCCGTCATACTAGATTAGGGCCTCGACTCGGTGTGACCTCAGGTTAACCAGTGACAACTGTGGGACCATCTTTCCAAATAAGGCCACATTCTCAGGTGCCAGGAGTTAGGACTTGAATGTGGCCTTTCTGGCAACACTCTTCCAGCCCCACAGTTACTGTTCTATGGCCTCCCACCTGTCTCCTATGACCCCATGACTTTGCCACATCCAATACCTCTGGAAGTGTTATTTGCTTAGTATTCTTCTTAAAATTAAAAATATCAGCAACAGAGCAAAAGCATTTTTTAATAAAGGAGGACCTGTATTGCCATTAATGGAAGGTAATGAGAAAGGAAGGTTGGGCGATCCTACTTCCGTAGTGATACTGCCTCAGAAACGCAAGGAGGGGTCGCTATGAGTCGGAGCCGACTCGACGGCACATTAACAACAACAACAACAACAATGAGAAAAACAAAAGCCTAACTATTTTAGGAACAAATCTACTACAACCCTCTCTGGTCCCCAACTCAGGACACTGGGCGGTGAGTGCCTGCACTGCCACCTGACCCCAGGCAGAAAGAGGCAGGGCTGGGAGTGGGGCGAGGGCTGACACAGACAGGACTCTTCCTGGTTGACCTTGGACCCACTCGGTTTTTCTAATGTTATAAAAATTAAAACTTCAATTTAAAGCAATTTCAATTGCATGATAACTGCAAGACGTATGGATCCCAGTCCAAATAGATCCCCAGTTTCTGAGCTTCACTATCTGATAATCAGCAGAATAAAACCGTCTTAAGAAGCAGGTGCTCTTGGTAGATTTTAGGCATCCTTGATTTTTCTCTCTAAAGTAGAGTAAAAATAGCAGTGGAGAAATTCCACTAGAACAGCTCCCCGAAGGGATTGCCCAGGGCTATGAAATCCAGGGCCCAGGTTCTCCTGCTGCTCGTAAGGAAATGGGAAGAAGGCCTGCAGGCAGCTGGGGAAGCTGCTTCCCACCTCCACTGAGCAGAGCCTTGACTTTGGGGTGCTGTGGGCTCCAGAGAGGGCAGGAGGCAACCTGGGCGTGTCATCCCCAGCACGCACCCCATTGTCAACATTCATTGAGCCCTTGCTACTCTGGCACAGTTCCTTTTGAGACATTGATCGGGGTTGGTCCTTATCTTTTGTATTCTCCACGCAGGCAGGGCCTGGGCCCTCCCCCACACTGTTTCCTCCCCCAGGGCTCCACAGGCAGGTGGCAAAGGGCACTAGAAGTCAGCAGCCCTTTGTGCATTTGTGCCAGCCTGGGTGGAGCCCACAGCTACCGGGCAAGGTCGGAGACTGAAAGATGGGAGCTTCAAGCCCACCCAGAGGCAGCTTGGAAGAAAGGCCTGGTGACCTACTTCTGGGAAACCAGGCCTTGGAAGCCAGGGGAGCACAATTTCCCTTTGACACACATCAGGGCACCGTGAGTTGGGGTCGACGTGACAGCAACTGGTTTGGGTTTGGGTTTGGTGGCCCAGATGTAGAACTGTCACGTGCCATGCAGGAGACCGGAATTTGGTTCCCAGCCAAGGCACCTCTTGGCGAGCCAGAGCC
>NW_006921625.1:6320471-6322446 GCF_000298275.1 Orycteropus afer afer
CCAGACTGAGCAGAGGACCTAGGGAACTATACCCACAGCACCCAGAGTCCCTGCGGCAGCACAGATCCTGGGACCCAGCTCCGTAAGCACAATGAGAACTACTTAACACATGGCCCTGGTGAGTCAGGCATGAGGGTATTCCTGGTGACCAAGGATGGAGTACCCAGGAGGCAAGGTAAGCACGGGCTTGCTGGTACTTACTTGCTAATCTCTAGTCAACAGTATCACAGGAACCTTGCTTACTGGGCACTCTGTCCCTGTCAGGGACTATCAATTTGGAAAGAGGCTTTGATTCTGTAGGAAGGTGCTGTGGGGTTGGGAGAGAGACAGGCACCAGCCATCCCTAGAAACAGAATCTTTGATGAGGTGAAAAATGTGAAATTGTTCACTACAGATGAAAAAGCAAGCACAAGTGAGCTTACCTTGCTTATTGGGGAGTCAGGCACTGGGATGATGGCAGATTGAAAGACTCCTGAAAACCACTTGGATTTCAGTGGTGGTCTAGATGTCCAGGATCCAGCAGAAACAAAGATTCCTGTACGTTGGACCTTGCTATGCTGCAGTGATAGGGACAGGTAATAAACCAGCCGACCAATAACTCAGCTAGGTGATAGCACGCAGTAACTGCCAGGAAGAATCTGGGACCACAGAATGGATAAGGCACCCGTGTGTGTGTGTGTGTGTGTGTGTGTGTGTGTGTGTGTCCCCAGAGGTTTCAGGAAGTGTGATGGGATGGTGATGACTTTTTATCCGAGATCCCAGTGAAGAGAAGGAAGAGGCTTGTGAAAACCTGGGGGCAGAGTGTTTAGAATTGAGAGAACAACCCTACAAAGGGCCTGAGGCAGGAAGAAGTCTAGGCTCAGAGAGAACTCACTGCCATCCAGTCAGATCCGACTCACAGGGAGCCCTCCTCCTTGGGTTTCTGAGGCAGTATCACTAAGGAAGTAAATTGCCCAACCTTCCTTCCGAGGAGTAGCTGGTGGGTTTGAACTGCCAGCCTTCTGGTTAGCAGTCAAATGCCTTAGGCACTACCCCACCAGGCTCAGAGAGAAGACCCTGGAATATTGAGAGTCGGGGGCATGGCAGGAGGGGTGGTTGACAAAGTAGGCAGTTGATAGTTCAGCTTTCACTTGCTTCTTAATTATTTCATGTGTGTGAGCCTTGTCAACCCAGATAGACAGCACCACCACTACCACCACCCCCAGGGCAGAAACCATACTTTAAAACCATACTTTAAAATGATGATTATTGGCTCTCATTGATTCAGTCCTCAGCTGGGCCAGGCTGGTGCTGCATGCTGGGGGCTCTGGGAAGCAGTAAGCCTGGCTCCTCCTGCACCAAGGCTCTCCAGAAATGCAGCACCTTGGCCCCTTTGAAGGGCGCCCTACAGGTACCATCCATCTTCTAGAAGCAGTGATGGCTGTCCTGTTCCTTTTGAAGTTCACTTGTACAAACCTTCAGCTTACTCTTAGGTGGTTTTGTCTTCCTTGAGTAATGCAAAGGGATGCTTTCTGACTTCAGTAGTTGGTTGGGGGGTCAAAGTTCAGGCCCCACGTGGTTGAAGGGCCCTGGTGTTTGTTAGCTAAATTGCTGGTCCTGAAACTCATAAAGGAGGTGAAAATGGAAGTTCCCAGCCTAAGGGGATGGGAGGAGCGCTCAGGCAGAACCAAGCCATCCATCACAGGGAATTGCAAAGTTCATGCTTAAACCTATTAAGACCTACTCCTTAGTTTGAGCCAGGGAGTCTTTAGCGAGTTCAAGTTCAAACCTGCATGAATAACCTTAACCACAGCAAACCAAACTCACTGTTGTCAAGGTGATTCCAACTCATAGTGACCCCTCCTTGGGTTTCCGAGGTGCTAAATCTTTATGGAAGTAGTTTGCCCAGTCTTCCTTCTGAGGAGTGGCTGGTGGGTTTGAACTGCCAGCCTTCTGGTTAGCAGTCAAATGCCTTAGGCACTATGCCACCAGAGCT
>NW_006921625.1:6323066-6324235 GCF_000298275.1 Orycteropus afer afer
CCTATGGCTTCCAGCCAAACAATAGATAGGCATATAGGGTGAACATTTACGTCAGGTAGATACACTCCTTGGAATGATCAATCATGGGAGAATAGAAGGACAGTATTTGTACAGGGAGAGAGTTCTGGGGCCAGAAATGCATAGGAAAGAGGGAAGAGGTTACTACAGGTAGGAAATGGGAAGAGAACTGTTATATTAGGGAGATTGAACTCAATGTCATGAAACAAAATGTGTATAAACTGCTGGATGGAAAATGAATTTGCTCTGTAAATTTTCACCCAGATCACAATAAAAATTTTAAAAAGGCATCCTAAGTGGTAAAGACATGAAGATATCTCTATTTACAGGTGACGTGATCCTATATCTTATCCACAGACAAGCAAAAAAATTCAAGCAAGAATATTACTGGAACTAACACAAAGGTTTAGCAAAGAGGCAGGATACAAGATCAACATACACAAATCAGTTGGATTCCTCTACATTAACAAAGAGATCTCTGAAAAAGAAATCAGGAAAACAATACCACTTACAATAAACTCAAGACAAAACTCACCGCTGTCGGGTTGGATCCGACTCATAGTGACCTCCCCTTGGGTTTCTGAGGTGAATACCACTTATGATATCTACCAAGAAAATAAAATACTTAGGAATAAATCTCACCAGGAACACAAAAGACCTATGCAAAGAAAACTACAAAGCCACTCCTTGGATGGAAGATTGGGCAATCTACTTTCTTAGTGTTACTACCTTGGAAACCGAAGGAGGGGCAGCTATGAGTTGGATTCAGATCAACGGCAGTGAGTGAGACACAGAAAGAAGAACATGCCATGTTCATGGATAGGAAGACTGAATATTGTGAACATATCAATATTACCCAAAGCAATCTGTATATTCAATGCAATCCCAATCCAGATTCCATAAGCATTTTTTAAGGACATGGAAAAACCAATCACTAACTTCATATGTGAAGGAAAGAAACCTTGAATAACCAAAGCACTACTGAACATGAACAAGAGGAACAAAGTCGGAGGTCTCACACTCCCCGATCTCAAAGCCTACTATACAGCCACAGTAGTCAAAACCGTGTGGTGTTGGTACAATAGACAAATAGACGAATGGAACAGAATCGAGAACCCAGAAATAGACCCTCCCATCTATGGACAGCTGAT
>NW_006921625.1:6325162-6326229 GCF_000298275.1 Orycteropus afer afer
TAGAAATACCATTTGATGCAGCAATTACACTATTAGGAATATATCCTAAAGAGGTGAGTGAGATCCAGGACAAGAATAGACATATACACAACTATGTCCAGCACAGCACAATTCACCATAGTGAAGAGATGGAAATAACTTAAGTGCCCATCAACAAATTAATGGATAACCAAACTATGGAACATTCACACAATGGAATACTATGCAACATGAAAGAACAATGAAGAATCCATGAATCACCTCATAACATGGATGAATTTGGAGGACATTATGCTGAATGAAATAAGTCAATCACAGAAGGACAAATATTGTATGAGTCCATTATTGTAAAAAGTCAAGGAAAGGATTACACGGGGAAGGAAATTCATTTTGTTGGTGACCAGGGATGAGAGGGAAGCAGAGGGGAATTTTCAGACTAGTGGGGGTCGCATATTGATTTGAGTGAGGGGACAGTCGGGATGGCAAGAGTCTATGACTAGCACAGAGACAATGGGGGAAAGGGAGGACACAGAATGTGCCAAAAGATATAGACACCAGAGGCAAATACTATTGCATACACTAATACTGCATTGCCACTGACGCCAAACACCAGGCTACGGCTAACTGTATAGATAGGTGAGAAGATCAGGTGGGGGTAGGTGAACAGGAATACACCCAAGACTAAAAGTAGAACTGGTTGAAGACAGTCTTACATATGTACTTGTGCTACAAATTATCCACATACAGTGCAGAATAACAGGAGACAAGTTTGGAGTAGCTTCTCAGAGACAGCTAAATACCTTGAGGGAGAAAGTCACCATGCCTGCAGCTTCCGGACCATAGTCTCGAGGGACATCACAGTCAATTGGCACAACACAGCACATAAAAATCATACGATGGACCACGGGGACCTCAGCCTTCACAACTTTGAAACCAACAGAACTAGATGGTACCCGGCTACCAATGCCAACCACTCGGAAAGGGATCAAAATTGGAGATCCTTGATAGAGTGTAAGGAAAAATGGGGAACAAAATTCAAAGACACAAAAATGACCAGGATTACTGGTCGGATGGACTGGTAAAACCCC
>NW_006921625.1:6327084-6328205 GCF_000298275.1 Orycteropus afer afer
TTTTATACACACTGGGAGACCAAAAAATCCATGGAACTCACTGTACTGTGATACCTGCTTTACAGAGGTTGTCTGGAATTAAATCCACAACACCTCTGAGGTCGGCCTGTACTTTTCTAAGGAAACTGAAGAATCCAGATTGCCTCTCTGCTGATCTCAAGCAGGTTTCATTCAGGAAGAACATGACTTAATCCTGTATTGAAAGCAGGAGTTGTGTGGGTCGATGCCTCTAGTCTAGGCCACACACAGCCTCATAAAACGAAGCATGAGATTAATTCTGTGTTCATTCTGATACTAGATAAAAGTTCCTGGAGAGATTGTGCTTATTTCTTTGTTTTACAGAGGTAGTTATTTTTAAAGTGTGAAATATATATTTATCATTTATATATATATGATAAATCAATTTTTGCTTTCAGAAAAGACATTGCCCGCATGGGTAGACCTTTGCTCTTTTTAGAGAAATCATTTTACTGTACAAGGAAACACGAATACCTCCAACGCATGGCTTAGTGAATTATTGTGAATTACTGCCAGGCAAACACCTCAGGACAAGCCCTTGCCATCCTCCTGTCATAATCACAGCACCTTCTCTGGCACCTCAGCAACCATCATCCTTTCTTCTATAGTAATAACTTCTTGTGCCTTTGTAAAAAATACTTATATCGCCCAAATGGGCACCCCTGTGTACAGCAGTCTCACACTGAAAGAAAAAGTTGATTTGTCCTTAAACATTTTTCAGTGTCTGGGCCCTCCCTCACCCCTTTCATTCCCTTAGTTTGTGTCGAGGAACGCTTGCCTGTAAACTTGCCCACAGCCTGTGATTTGCTGATTGCACATTCATGGTGGTATTCACCACGTCCCTCTGTCCTTGTATTTCCTAAAAATTGGCAACAGCATCACATTGAGGTTTGGTGCCTTCAGTGAGAGTAGAGGAGGCAAAAACTGTCTGTTGTCAGAGGCTATCACCATGACCATTGTGGTCACCCCCTCTGAGCCCTCACTGGGTCTTAGCTGTGCAGCTGAGGGTGCGTTCAATGCTCACCACCGGTCCTTAGGCTGATGACTTTGATCCGTGGGTGTTGTTCAATGCTCACCACCAGTCCTTAGGCGACGACTTCGAT
>NW_006921625.1:6329135-6339015 GCF_000298275.1 Orycteropus afer afer
GACTATGGTCCCAAGCCCGCAGGATCAACTACTCGGTCCCTCTGGGTAGCTGGCTGTGACCAAGTAATGTAGAGGTCTTTTCTTGAGTTTTCTAAATGTGTACTCCATTTTCTTCTGACATGTAGCATTGCAGTGAAAGTCTGAGGACTGCTGATTTTCCTTCCCTTTAGTTCCCATGCTCTTCCTTGTTTTCTAGAGGCCCAGAGTTGTTTATTTTCTTCACTCTTTTCTAACTCCAGGGCTTTTGCTGGACTATGTCTTAGGGCAAGTAATTCTGGGTCAGTGGTTTCAGGTGCTGTGCTCTTTCACCACGTAGCTTCATCACCCTTTCTCTTTTCTTTTGTACCCGCTGTTTCCTTTCAGGCATTATCTTTTGTTCATTCACTCGAGTGCTCCTGCTAGTTTAGTCTTCATTTCTGATATAAACGTTTCATTGACTTCTAATTCCCTCATAATTTCGATCATCTCATTTCTGAGTTTCCCTAGATGTTGTTTTCTCATGTATCATTTTAGATCAATTTTAAACATAGGTGAATTTTGATCTGCTTGGGATCACCTCTTTCGGGGATGCTTTCATTGTCTCTAAGGATGTTTATTTTGTCCCTTATCCTCTTTTTCTAACAGTAATTTTTGTATGGGATTTGATTTTGATGTTTTCTGGTTGCTCATTTTTAATTGAAATTCATTCCCCAAAACTTTTAGTTGGAGGTGGTCCTCAGGGAACCTTCTCTAACTCCAGGAGCTCCCTCATTGGTGGTTTTTCATGCTGTTGCAAATAAGGCGGCTTGCTTCCAGAGTTTCCTGGTTCAATTCCCCTTCCCCATTGTGGTCTGGAACTTCTCTTCCCATTGTCTCTGTTATACCTGTCTTGCTCAATTTTTATTCCAGTTTCTTCTTTTTGAGTGGCCCTAGCCTTAGGGAGTCCTTGCAGGTCAGTTTTGAGAGTTCCTGAGGCTAGGTTGTTCTAGACCTTCTGACCTTTCCATGGGCCCGTTGCTGTCACCTATTGTTGGAGAGGACACAGTCCTCCTGGATTCCAACTGTCGATCCCAAATTAAGGAATTCTCTGCTGCCATTGCTGCCACCACCATTGCCATTTTTCCACAATTCCCCTCAACTTTTGCTAGTTGATGTTTTTAAATTATGGTTCAGTCCTTCCATAATTGTACCCCAGCTACAGACAAAAGCGGTCAGAAATTCTGTCACTGTCATTTGCTATTACAGAGAGAGGAGAAGCAAGGAATATGCTCGAGATGTTCAAACACAAGCCAAGAGTGTTTGGCAGCAGCTTTCCCTAAAAAATGAATGGTTTATAATACAGTTGAATGACTATTCTAGATAAGTGGAAGATTGACTGTCCTTGTAATTGTATCAAGAGATGAAAGGAGTGATAAATGTCACATTTTAATTTGGAAAAAATGACTTGATTGTCATTTAGGCACAATTAATGATGTTTTTTAGTTTTCTCTAAAATTAGCAATAAATACTTAATTCTAAGACATTGAGTAATAGATAAAAATCTTAAATCTTGGATAGATTTGTTAATCTCTGTGTTAAAGTAGTAATCAACTGAAAGATGATTTTAAATATTACTCTACTTCTGGGGGCTGATTTAAGCTTAAAAATTAATGTTTAAAATGAACAGAAAATTCTTTTTGTTAAACAAATGGGTAAAATCAAGTTATGAATCATTTCTATTCCACAAACATGACGGAAAGAAGAATAATGTTCTCACACATTTCATTTTTTTCATGGGGTTGAATTCTCTGGCAGAATGCTGTAGAGTCATGAAACCTAGGGCAGTGGCCTGAGCAGAGGTTACCATGAGACAACTCCTCCAGAAGAATAAGGGAGAATCAAGTGTCAGATAATTTAGCTATTTATAGAGCAATTTGGGATATAAATGTGTGGCCCTTGAACTCAGAGAATTCCCAAGTGTGGCAGGTCCCCTGAGCCTATGAGGATTCACCAGCTGCTGCAGACAATGTCCAGCACACTGACGTCCCCCCACCTGGAGCTCTGGATTTCTCTCTTCCCCTCTGCCTGAAGACTTCCTCTGGAGCCTTGAAAACTTGCCTGGGTGTGCCTGGGAGGAACCCCGAAGTAGTGGCGAGTAAATACCTCCAGGGATAACCTTCAGCCAATAGGGATGGGGACTGGTAGATAAACGCTCTATTGAGCATGTTTCCATGGATATCAGGCGGCCCTGAGAGGGAACCACAAGGGTATCCTGATCACTAATGAACACATTGCCTTTTTTCTCCTGTGAGGTGCTCTCCTCACTGGTGCTTCCCGGGATAACATTTAAAAAAAAAAAAAAAAAAAAACTATCCTCATTCAAGTCTTGGCCACAGGACTGCTTTTGGAAGTACCCAAACTACGACACCACATAATTTGAGTATTCTTCCAAAAGTCTCATCCATTGTGTTTGGAAGAAAAGTGCTGGTAGAAGGCAGGGATTAGGATTAGGGTTAGGGTTAGGGTTAGGGTTAGGGTTATCTGCCTATTCAATTGCAAGTTTCCAGTGACTAGGTGAGAGCCTGTCTTAGAGTGAAGACAGAGCCAAGCTGGGTAGGGTGAAAGTCAGGTAGTACATGAGAGATTACATTCTAGGGCACTTGGTTTGTGGAAGTCTGCAGTCTACAGTGGGAGTCCTAACTCCATTTTGAGTCTTGACGTAAGTTCAGCTGCCATTTGAGTTAGTTATGTTACCTCCCCAATGCTTGCTAGCGATTAAACCAACCATGTGGTGATGCTTAGGCAAGTACCACAAGCCCAGGGAAAGGCAGTCTGTCCTCAGGAAGAAGGTGGTTGAAAGATTAACTAGTAGCAGGAAGGGCTCATACAAGGAACTAGGGAACTTGCCTGGACATGTCCTTCTTACACAAAGAATTTACCGGGGCATGTCCTTACTGATTTATCAAAAATAGCCAATCCTGTAACTTTTTTTTCCCTTTCTATCGCGATTTGGATGAAAGTTTACAGAGCAAATTCACTTTCCATACAGCAGTTCACATATACTTTGTTTCATGACATTGACTGCAATTTCCCACAATGCAACAGCTCCCCTCCCACTTCCTCCCCACAGTTACCTCTTCCCTGTGTCCTTCCCTCCCATATAATCCTGCTCCCTGAGCTGTTTCCCTGTGCATACATAGCTCTTCTATTCTCCCATGATTGATCTTTCCAAGGAGTGTCTCTACATAACGTAAATGTTCAGCTCATATGCCTGTCTTTTGTTTGGCTGGAAGCCAAAGGAGTGGGTAAGCCTGTAACTTTTTAAACTTGCAATTACGTGTGTATTCCAACCACGGTCCTTTCCTGGATCTGTTGTCCCACCTACAACAGTGATGAATTGACCTGCCACCAATCACTCATGACCATGTGATGATTTCCTTTGTCCCCTATGTGTATAATGAAAACCCTGACTTTGATTCAGCTGATTCCATTGGCCTCTGTACTGGCTACAATGTTGATGGTTTCCCTTATCTGGATGATTGTCTCTTGCTGTTTTTGCCATGTTAATGACATAATAAAAGGATTTCTATAGAATATTTTAGGATGGAGGCCTTTTTCCTCTAGTACACTGGGAAGACGAAGGCCATGATGGCTTTGGTATATCGTGCTGAAGATTTCAGATCTTCCCTGTAGGCAGTTGTTGTTGTTGTTGTTGTTGTTATAGGCAGTAGGGACCCTCAAAATATATTAAGCAAACATGGATGTAGTTGTATGCCCACTTCAGAACAATGACCACAGGCCCAATGAGAAGGCTGGACCAAAGATGCCTATTTAGAGGATGAGGCGTGTTTAGCAATGAGGCAGATAAGACTCTGCAAGAAGTGAGGAGGACCTGACCCAGTGGCAGCAAAGAAGGATAGCAGATGATAGTGCAGGAGAGAGAGAGGAAAAGAGATGACAATAGAGCCAAGACCTGTCAGAATAAGACTCTGGTTTTTGGCACAAGGAATTACCTCATCTTCAGCCATGATGAGAGGGGCCTTGTTTCACAGAGAGATGGGCTGATGACTCCATCATAACCCATCTGCCTAAATGATAGAACCCACATCTAGAGTACAATGATCCACAGAAGTTGATTATTAGTATAACATAAATAATGCTATCTTCATCAGGCTGTAAGACAGCATATACTATGGCTTGGGTAAGATGCACCTCAGTCCTCAAAGTAAAGTAACTTCTTTGCTTCTAACACTTTGAAGAGATCCTTTGAAGATTCGCCCCATACAATACATCATTTGATTTCTGGACTGTTGCTTCCATGGGCATTGATTGTGGATAAAAAGAAAATGAAATCCTTGCTCCTTTGAAGTGAGGCTGGGGAGACTTTGTCTCACTTACCTTGGACGTGCCATCAGGAGGGACCAAGCCCTGGAAAGGGGCATCATGCTTTGTGCCTTACTTCTCTAGTCCTGCTATAACAGCGATAGCACAGGTGGAAGGCTTTAACAAACAAACTTATTCTGTCACAGTTTAGGAGGTTAGAAGTTTAAATTCAAGGTGCCAGCACTAGGGGAAACTTTCTCTCTCTGTCATCTCTCAGAGAAGTTCCTTGTCTCCTTTCAACATCTGTGGGCCTAGAGTTCTTTGGAAATCTCCATGTGCCTTGGCAACAATTTTCCCCTGGGTCTAAGATGTTCTCAACCTAGGGACCCTGGGTCCAAAGGACTCATCCTACTCCTGGCTCTTCTCTCTTGGTCATAGTCAGGGCCCTTCTCTCTGCTTGCTTCTTTCTCCTTTTATGCCTTTAAAGGTGTGGCTCAAGCGATGGTGTGACTTGAGTAAGGGCGGGACTTGAATCACATTCTCTTGCAAGGCTGTGATTCAAGATACAGCCCACCCTAATCCAGCCTCATTAACATATAGAGGTTAGGATTTACAACGTAAATCACAAAATGTAGGTTAATTACATCAGATCACAAATGGAGACTTACCACACAAAACTTGGAATCATGGCCTGGTCAAGCTGATACATATTTTATAGGGACACAATTCAATCCTTGGTAAAGTGAGGGTTCGCAGAAAAGAGGAAGATGCTCAAGGAGATGGACTGATAGAGTGGCTGCAACAGTGGCCTCACATAGCACTGATTGTGAGGATAGCCCAGGCCAGAGCATGTTTTGTTCTGTTATACACAGGGTTGCTATGAATCAGAGCCAACTCAATGGCACCTAACAACAACAACAGCAACAACAAGCCAGCACATATAATTCATTTACATTTAAAATAAGAACGTTAAGGAGAAAGTGGATGGCTGTAGGGTACACTGGGTCTGAGAGTCTCAGCTGAAGTCAAAGGGGAACCCCTGGGAGACAATCCCCAGGTTTCCATTTAACAAGCATAGTCCTTTCTCATTCTGCTCTCTTTACAAGCCCTTTGAACAACAACAGCTCCAAACTGTGTCTCTGCACAGCTGTGGGCCACTCTGGCTTCTGGGTTATTATCTGATTGAGGTTCACAAAACCCATCTAACCTTAGTGCGTCTTTATTATTATTATTAACGTCTAATTTTAAGACCTTTACTTTTGAGTTCAGATTGGTTTTCTTAGTGAAATATAATTCTGACATATAATTACAGAAAGATGACAGATCAAAATCCAAATCTCAGAGAAAGAAAACCTAGGCAGTTGGTCAATGAATGACATGATTGTAAAGCTATTATTCATTGCATGGCAGTGAGTGGCCAGCTTTAAGGGTCAAGGTGGAAAAACACTTTTCTTTGATGTTTAAGTCTGAGCATTGTCACGTAGGCCCATTCCTGGTCATTCTTGGTGGCACCGGTTTACCACCAAACTCAGATGGCCACTGCAATGTAAACTGTTCTAACTGCAAGGAGAAACGGATTTGGAGGAGGAACTAGAAGGACCTGCCCTCACCTGGACTTCTGGGCATGACTTTTATTTTACCATTGGCCGTTGAGAGTAGAAGACTTTTAATCTTGTGGGCAGTTTAATTCTAAAATGACTTCGAGGATGCCCATGTTTGAAAGAGACTCCAAGGCCTCTCCGCCTTTGTTTAGATCTATCCAAACATTCCTTCATTCTTAACTCATGCAAGTGCTTCTGTATAAGTGACAGTGCAAGACAGATGACACATAAACACACATATCACCAAGAGAACAAACCAGATCGTTCTACGGGCTACGGAGAGGACTAACACGGGAGCTGACAGAGGGTGAGAGAAGTGGGAGGCAGTGGGAGCTCAGTGGGGGCCCTCTCGCCTTCCGTACTGGAGACCAGGTTCCATTCCCAGCCACTGACCTCAGGCACTGCCACCACCCACGGAGGAGTAGAGGGTTGTGTGTTGCCAGCATGCTGAACAAGTTTCTGTGGAGCTTCCAGACGAAGACAGACTAAGAAGAAAGGTCTAAGAAGCCGTCTGGCAATCTGCTCCACAGATCGGCCAGTGAGAACTCTACAGATTACAACCGTCTGGTCCACAGTCAGTCATGGGGAGGGCGAAGGACTGGGCAGCATTTTGTTCTGCTGTACATGGGGTCGTCCTGAGTCTGAGGCTGACCCATGGCAACTAGAAGGTATAGGGTGGAGGGGATACCCGAGACATCCTTCGCTCAAGGAAATGCATTCCAAGGAGACAGGTGGCAAAGCCAGGACCCAACAGGATGAAACAGAAACAGCCATGTGCCTGGAGAAGGGTGAACGAAGGGGAGAGAGGGCCAGAGGGCCACAGAGGGCAGGGAGAGAGGGCCAGGAGGGCCACAGGAAAGGGCTGGGTTTTATTCTAAATGTGGTGGCAAGCCTTAGATGTCAGGCTGAAAGCAGTCAAGGCGGCACCTTGTATAGGGCTCTGAGGTCCGGGCCAGCTGTGGGGCTCCTTCCTGTAAGCCTCCCTCATTTCTTCCTGCAGCCATTTGCCCCTTGACATTCCTCCACTGTTGATTTCTAAACACTCTGCCTTCTCTGGCTCTCCTCCCCCACCTGATTCTTGCTTCTGTTTCTTTGCCAAAGCCTAGCATGACTCACACCGCCCCCTGGCTGCTCTGTTTCTTCTTGGGTAGATATGGGATGACTCAGCAGCATCCCGAGGGACTGAATGAGTTCACATGGTTTTCCTTCCGAACACAGTGCCCTTGTTAAGGTTGTTAAGCATGTGTGAAGTGCCTTCCAGAGGCTGCAGGGAGATGAGGCTGACATGAGAAGCTGGGGCTTTGGAGACCACAGATGAGCGCTCCACTCATCCCTTGAGTAGTGGGATGTTTGGCAAGTACCCTAACATTTCTTGCACAGGGTGGTGGTGTGGGCTGCTCACTGCACGACTTCAGGGGCCACATTCCCATTAGAGTCTCCGAGTGTGCTGTGTGCATGTGCAGCACGCACCACTCACAGGGCCTGGCACACAGTGGGGTCCTCCTGGACATAAGTGGAGTGTTTACTGTGGGCTTCACCCATATGGCCCGTCTCCCACGCTCAGGTCAGCTGAGCGAGCGTGTTTTCCCCAGCATCCACTTCACAATGCACTTTGTCTTTTTCATTGTATAGTTCTACTGTTGTTGCTGTTGTGTCTTTGAGTCTGTCCCAACTCACAGTGACCCCAAGTACAACAGAAGGAAACACTGCCCAGTCCTTTGCCTTCCTCATATCTTTCCTATGTTTGAACCTGTTGTTGCAGCCACTATGGCAGTCCATCCCATTGAAGGTCTTCCTCTTTTTCCGTGACCCTCTACTTTACAACCATGATGTTCTTCTTCAGGGTCTGGTCTCTCCTGATAAGATATTCAAAGCACTTGAGATGAAGTCTTGCCATCCTTGCTTCTAAGAAACATTCTGGCTGTACGTACTTCTTCTAAAACGGATTTGTTCATTCTTCTGGCAGTCCACAGTATAGTCAGTATTCTTCACCAACACCATAAATCAAAGGCATCACTTTTTCTTCAGTCCTCCTTACTCACTGTCCAGCTTTTGCATACATACGAGGTAATTGAGAATACCCTGGCCTGGGTCAGGTGCACCTTAGTCCTCAAAATTACATCTTTGCTTTTGTATACTTTAAAGAGGTCTTTGGCACCAGATCTGCCCAAACAACGTTGTTTGATTTCTTGACTGCTGCTTCTGTGGGCATTGATTGTCGATCCAAGTAAAATGAAATCCTAGACAACTTCAGTCTTTTCTTTGTTTATCATGATGTTGCTTATTGGCCCAGCTGTGAGGATTTGTGTTTCTTTTTTTTTTTTTAATACTACTGAACAATCATTAAAAATTCAGTGTATCATTTGGGGCAGATTCCATTACAGATTCCAGAGAAGAAGCAATTGCATATTCTTGCCAAAGGATGCTGCCTCCCTTTCTCTGAGGTGTGGAGCCTGAACTATGAGATGGGGATGACGTCTGCACATGGACTCCACTGTAAGAACCAGCCTCCCACCAGCAGCAGCTGCACCATGTCAGCCAGGCATCCTGAGGCCACCAGCTCTGCCGGAAAGAGATGTCCAGAGGGAGGACTGTGAGCAGCCAGGCTACCTCACCTTCCCCTTCACTCAGAGTCTCAATCTACCTCTGATTAACATGGATGCTGTGAACTAGATCGCTATATTATATTCCTAGAGCTGTTTTGTTAGTACCACACACTGAGTGGCTGAGAAGACAATTTATTTTCTCAGTTATGGAGGCTGGGAATCTGAAATCAAGCTGTTGGCTGTGTTGAGTCCTTCTGAGGGTGGTGGGGAAGAGTCTGCTCCATGTCTCTTTCTTACCTTCAGTTGACAACCAGCAATCTTTGGTGTCTCTTGGTTTGTAGATCACTTAATCTCTGCCTCCATTTTCACACGGATGTTTTTTCTCTCTGTATTTGTGTCTTCTCTTTTATGAGGACCACTGAGAAAGGATTAGGACACACCCTACACCAGTATGACCCCATGGCAACTTACTCCATAACATTTTCAAACTTGCTATTTCCAAACAAGGTCACATTCACAGGTACTGGGGGTGAGGATTTCAATGAATCTTTTAGGGGGCTATCATTGCACCCAGAACACTCACATATTAGTTCTGGCTTCTGATCCACCACCTCTTGGTGATGACATACGACTGCTGGCTCATCCCTGATAATGACTTCCATGTGTTGCCATGACTACCCAGCACCAGGGTTTCAGCTCTTCCTCCTAATTCGTGTAAGTTTCCCCTCAGACCGTCTCCCACACTTGTTCTTATCCAGATATTACCCAGGTCTTTGAGCAGATTTCCTGTCCTCTCTGAGCCTCAATGTCCTTAATAGGAAAATAGAGATAATGGGATGTGCTGCACAGAGTTATTGGCGGGTTAAATGAAATAGTCCATTTAAAAATGTTCAGCACAGTGCTTCCATCAATGTACATTATAGTTGCTATCATTACAGGTGAAATCTTGTAGTTCTGTGCTTGTCTTGCTTTCAGGTCCCTTCCGAAGTATCATTGGCCCCAAGGGTCTTAGATGACTTGGGCAAGACCATGTGGGTCACCTCAGCTCTGAGACCCTCATTTAGAATCAACTTCAAACATTCATCCAGTTCCCACTTGATGATCCCTCTGCTCACACATCTCTGTTTATTACTCATCTCTCTTTGGGTCACTTGCCTCATCCAGCTGGTTCCTCTTCAGATCCCACCACCAGCCAAGACCAGAAGCTGACTGTGGGGGTGGGGAGGAGGTAGAGTCTGGGTTGGGCAACTGTGAATGTGTGCTGGGTCTTGTGTTGAGACTCAAATGATATCTTCATTGTTGTTGTTAGGTGCTACTGAATGGATTTCACTCATAGTGAGAGAGAGTACAAATGCCCACAGGGCTTTCTTGGCTGTAATCTTTACAGAGCAATCTCCAGGTTTTTTCTCACACAAGCTGTTGGGTGGGTTCAAACCACCAACCTTTCACTTA
>NW_006921625.1:6342505-6343703 GCF_000298275.1 Orycteropus afer afer
AGTCAAAGGGACCTAATCAAGAGCATGGGCTACTATAAAGCTGGTCTGGACCCAAAGAAGGATGCAACACCTAATCCCACTATACTGCTCAGGATGGCATGCTTTTTGCAGTTCTAAGAATTCTCAGGAATTGGAATCAAGTCTGTCTCTAGCAGCTCTATGATCTCGGATGAGTTACTTTATCCCCTGGATCTTCGTGTTTTTGTTTGTTCTATGAATGATATGGATCTCTCTCTCTTTTAAATTTTTATTGTGATTTGGGTTAAAGTTTACAGAGCAAATTCATTTTCTATACAACAGTTCTTACACATTTTGTTTCATGATATTGATTGCAATTTCCCACAATGTAACAGCTCTCTTCCCACTTCCTCCCTTGTGTCCTTCTTTCCTATGCATTCCTGCCCCATGAACTATCTCCCTATGCAAATACTGCCCTCCTGTTCTTCTACGATTAATCATTCTAAGGAGCATACCTACCTGATGTAAATGTTCACTTTATATGCCTGTTTATTGTTTGGAAGCCATGGGAGTGAGTTCAATTCCAGACCTGAAGGATAACTAAGGCCATAGTCTCAGGGTCTCACCAGGCTCAATCAGACCAGTAGACCTGGTCTTTTTTATGATTTTGAGTTTGTTCCACATTATTCTCCCACTTTATCCAGGACCTCTTGCACTAATCCCTTTCCGAGTGGTTGATAGAGGTAGCTGGCACTGTCTAGTTCTTCTGGTCTCCTTGTCATATAGGCTGAGGTTTGCATGGTCTACTAATCCCTTGGACTAATTGTTATGAATTAAATGGATGACTTTTAAGAATCCTTAAAATTTCCCCCAAAATTTATGCCCTTCTAAATTCTACCAATGTCAGCATTATATGTGCTGCTGTTCTCCCCTTTCATCCTGCAGGAATATAGTTCCATGAGTTACTGGCCTTAGACAAGTGGCTGACCCTCTCTATGTGTTTCAACCTGAATCATCACCTGTAATAAGGGATGTTAGTAATAACACCCTCTGCAAAAATGACTTGGGGGCAATGTTTTCTGATCTTCTCCAACCTCACAAGGGGGCACAGAGTCTCCATCAACAGCCCAAGGCTTATTCCTATGAGGCCAGATGTGCCACCACCCTCCAGCATTTTATCAATTCTGACATCAACCATCCCTCCCATAGCACTCACTACTTCCCTGCTGCATTCAATAAA
>NW_006921625.1:6344578-6349099 GCF_000298275.1 Orycteropus afer afer
ATATCATGTAATTCACTGCACCACATCCTCCCACTTTTCCTGCAGGTCACTCCATGTGTCCACAGAGAATTTATGAAAGAAAACATTCAGAGTAAGATGTCACTGTTCTATTAATTCATTTCGTAAGGTAATTTTTGTCCTTCTCACCTCTTCCACACACTCTCTTGTTTATACTCTTAGTTCCCTAGTGCTGCTATAACAGAAGCATCACAAGTGGATGGGTTTAATGAACAGAAATTTATTTTCTCAGAGTTTAGGAGGCTAGAAGTCCTAATTCAGGGTGACGGCTCTAGGGGAAGGCTCTCTCTCTCTGCGGGTTCTGGGGGAGGTCTTTGTCTCTTTTCACGTTCTGTTTCTTGGTCCCTTGGTGATCTTCACATGGAGTGGTGTCTGTCGGCTCCCATCTCTGCTATTTATCCTAATCTACTCTTTTTAGATCTCAAAGATGACCCTACACTGACATGGCCTCATTAACATAACAAATAAACCCATTCCCAAATGGGATTATAACCACAGGTATAGGGATTAGGATCTACAACACACACTTTTTGGAGGCACTTTTCAATCATAATATACTCCAACCAGTGGGTCTCAGTCTTCATAGCATAATCATTTGGAAAGCTTGAAAATTACTGATTCTGGGACCCCACTCCCAAAGATTCTGATTTCTAAGATGTGGGGAGGGGTCCATGCATCAATATTATCCAAAATCTTTCCAGCTGTTTCTAAAGTACAGACAGGGCTCAGAGCCACTGCCGTGGATCAATCATTAAACCTCTCCAGAATCTCTATTCCAGTCTTTGGCCAACACCATCTGTCTTCTAGCTCATTTCCTGCAGTACCTCACCAGGACGACCAATATGTTGAATTTCCTATGTTTTCATTGCTCATCAACAAAGTCCCTAATTCCCTTCTTGAATAATTTCAATCTCCTATAACCTTGCTCTTGAACACTCTCTCATTAGAGGGTTTGAGCAGGGAGTGACATGATCTGATTTAAAATTTTAAACCTCATTCTAGCTTCTGTATAGATAAGAGTGTGAAGGAGGCAGAATTAGATTGGGGAAGTCTGTCATCTAGGCAATTTGCAGGGACCTGCAGAACTCCAGGAAAGAGGTGACAGTGGTGAGGAGTGTTGCTGGGATAGAAGTAGTCAGATTTGGGATATTTTTCAAAGGTAGTACTCAGGGACTTGTTGATGGATCAGATGTTGGTGTTGAGAATCAAGATGAATTGATGCTTTTGCCTAAGCATGTGGTGTGCCACACCATTTACTGAGATGGGACTAGCACATTGGACAGGCAGGGATAGAGGGAGCAGGAACCATGAGTTCTGTTGTGGACATGTCAAATCAGAAGTCTTATTAGAATCCAAGAGGAGACGTTCAATGGGCAATTGTACCAATGAGTCTGTAAGCTTGGAGGAGAGGTTGGGACTGAAAATACAGATTTGGGCATTGTCTTTGTTATCTAAACCCACTGCCATAGAGTCGATTCTGACTCCTAGAGATGCTATAGGACAAAGTAGCACTGCCCCATAGGGTTTCCAAGCCTGTAACTCTTTACAGAAGCAAACTGCTTCATCTTTCTCCTGTGGAGCAGCTGGTGGGTTCAAACTGCTGACCTTTTGTTTGGCAGCCAGGTGCCTTAACCAACGTATCATCAGAGCTCTTTTTAGCTACCTAGGGGTCCCCAAACAAAAATACCACTGGTAGTTGTCTTTAAAGTACAGTACTTAATTTTCTCATAGTTTTGGGGGCTAGAAATCTGAATTTAGGATGTTGGTTCTCGGAGAAGGTGCTTCTTTTTTTCTTTCAGCTTCTAGTAGCTGCCAGATCCCTGGAGTTCCTGGGCTTATAGATGCATCTGCCTCTGTCTTCACATGTTATCCTCACCCTGTGTGTGTGTCTGTTTTCCCTTTTTGTAAAACACCATTCGGGGGATTAGGATTGACACGCATCCCACTTGGGTATGACCTCATTAATGTAAAAAAAGGAAACCTCTACTTCCAAACAGGGCCGATTTACAGATAAAGAGATCGGGGCTCAGCATATCGTTTCTCGGGACACGTTCAATCCAGAACAGGCATCGTCGGCTGCTGCTGTTAGATGAGCTTGAGTTAGCACTGACTCATAGTAACCTTATGTGTAACAGAACAAAATGCTGCTCTGCAAATAGGTAGTATTTGAAACTAAAGGACCAATGGAGGTCACCCAGGAAGTCAGTGCAGACAAAGAAGTGAGTGCCGGGATAACATGTAAAGATCAAGGGGAATAGGGAAGACTTCGTAAGGGGCATTGAGAAGGAAATTTCCAACAAAATAAGAGGAAGCAAGATTCAAGTCACATCAGAACTGAGAGTTGACCATTGCCTATGGCATCATGGAGATTGTTGGTGATGTTGGCAAGAGCAGGACACTATGGGTAAAAGTCCAACCAGAATGGGTTAAAGAGAGACTAAGATAAGAAATGTGATAGGTGAATAATGGCCCCCAAAGGTATCCCATCTTAGTCCCCAGAACCTATGAAAAACTTACCTGAAATAGCAAAAGGTGGCATTGCTGATGTTAAGGGTACTGAGAGAGAGATGTTCTCCTGAGGGATCTGGTGGGTCCAGTGTAATCACTATTGGAAGGGAGACCAGAGGGTTAAATCAGAGAGATTTCAAGACATTATGCTGCCGAGTTTGAAGATGGAGGAATGGGCCATGAGCCAAAGAGGTAAGTGGCTGTGAGAAGCTGGACAAGCAAGGAAATGGATTAAGAGCCTCTGGAAGAAACTCACCCCAGTGGACAACTTGATTTTAGTCCTGTAAGACCCATTGTGAACTTCTGATCTCCAGAGCTGTTCAATAAAAAGTATGTGTTGTTTTAAGCCACTAAGTTTGTTAGTTACAGCTGCAATAGGAAACTAATATAGGAGATAGATAAGTGCATGTTTGCATGGTGATGGGGATGACTGAGACCCAGTAGAGAGGAGAGCAGTGAGGATGCAGGAGAAAAATGGGAGAATTACAGGAGCAGCATCTTTGAGCAGGCAAGAGAGGTTGGGATCCAGTACCCAAGTGGAAGTGTTGACGTTAGACTATAAAAGTAGGAGCAAAGTAGTAGGAGTCCAGTGCACGTTGGTTGGCCATGGGAAGAAGAGAGCGTTCTCTTCTGATGTCTCTGTTCTCAATGAAATAAAGAAGGAAGGTCATCAACTGAGAATGAGGAGGTGTAAGGGAAGTGTTGGATGTTTGAGGAGAGAAGGGAAAGGTAAGAAATAGTCATTGAGTGGGCAGACGTAAGTGATTCCAATCCTTATAACTTCCCTGAAAGAAATAACTGGATAGGTACATACAGCTTCATCTGTAGGAATGATTCTTACATGTTGTTTAAAGCAGTAAACAAAATGGGAGCCACCAAATGGGTGACAAGAGGGACTAATTGAAGAAATTATGTTATATCCATGATGGATGACTCTGCAGCTTTAGAAAACCACTTAAATAAATATGAAAATATATTAACTTGTTAAGTGGAAGCAGGTTACAAAACAAATATTTACAGAATGAAACCAATTTTGCAGAAGTAGTGTGTGTAAATATATGTATTTACAAAGACTGTAAGGAAATCCACCAAAAGTTAAATAATGATTATCTTTGGGTAGGGAAATGACAGATATTATCATTTCCTTTTCCTACCTCTCTGCATTTTAAACATAAAAATGGACATTATTTTTATAGTATATAGCCCCTATTTGAAGGAAATGGGTGGGGAAAAATGAAAGGATAATAGTCCAAAGAGGAGAAGGATTTGGAAATTAACATTTATTAATTACCTAGTAAATGCTCAATATGTATATTATTTAATGATTAAAACAACCCTATAAAGTAGGTATTAACATTCGCATGTGGTTAATGAAGAACTTAAGGTTCAAAAGGTGAAGTAACTCATCCTATGTGGCCTATGAAAAGGGGCATGTTTGTAATAGAATCCGTTTTCTCTGATTCTATGTCATCACATTTGCCAATGTGCCCAGTGCTCAGCTAACCAACTCATGAACCACAGAGAAAGGCGATTCCAGATCTCTGTTCAAGAGCATGCCCTATAGCTAATGAAGGGCTGTCACTCCTGAAAGTTAAGGGCTCAGTAAAAGTGTATACCCACCAGCCACTCCTTGGAAGGAAGGTTGGGCAATCTACTTCCATAGTGATACTGCCTCAGCAACCCAAGGAGGGGTCACTATGAGTCGGAGCAAAATCGACGGCACACAACAACAAAACAAAGGTGTATACCAGCCAGGCACCACTCCCACTGCCACAGACAGGGCACTCAATGTTATTATGATAACAACACACATATGTTGTTGTTGTTGTTAAGTGCCGTCGAGTCGTTTCCGACTCATAGCGACCCCATGCACAGCAGAACGAAACACTGCCCGATCCCACACCAGCCCCACAATCCCTGCTATACTCGAGCCCATCATCGCAGCCACTGTATCAATCCATCTCGTTGAAGGCCTCCCCCTCTTTCGTCGACCCT
>NW_006921625.1:6375748-6396512 GCF_000298275.1 Orycteropus afer afer
AGAATCTCAGATGTGGTGGAAAATGTGAAATTGCTCACTACACATTAGTAAGTAAATACAAGTGAGCCCATGCTTACCTTGTTTACTGGGTAACCCAACACTGTGCAAGGTGTGATGTGGGGAATGCTGCCTGCCTCTGTGGCTACCACAGAGAGACCCCGAAAACTGAGGGAGGTGGTCAGCTGGGGCCACCTGGCCAATGGGGAAGTGGGTGCTGGAGGGTACCCCAGCAGCAGGACAGGTGCTCAGGATCCGCCTGCTCGCCTGTGCAGGTGGATTAAACAAATAGGAGCCATGGCCAAGGCCTGGGTGTGTGGCCCATGCATGGTGTTGCCATGCCAACGGATAATTAAAGAGATGTATGCTAATTTTTAACTTGGTTAATGGATATTAACTTAGACAAATGAACCAGTCCTTTTCCAACAATTAGATATCCAAACCAACGTGTGCTTTTCCCCAGTTAAATGAGTGGAAAGCCTAAGCTTTGGAGCCCGATTTCAGTATGCCCTGTCTGTTACCGACTCCCACTTCATAGCCCTCCCTAACGTCACACACGCCAATCGCACTCTAAAGAAGCATAATAAAATCGTAACAGTAAAAGCATCGTTTTGATTTTTGGAGGGTATGAAGCGCTCATTTGCAGTCGAGAAGAAGACACTTATGTTCAGCTCCAATGTCGCATTGTTTCCAAGAGAATATGCCTTAAAGGGCTTGAGGGACGGTGGCGTCCAGGTGGCACGTTTCAAAATTACATTTAAGGCAGTGATGTCTATTCCTTAGGTATATAAAGAATGGATTGTAGTGGGCAAATCTGATTGTTCTTTTCTTTTATTATTGAATTATAAAATTAGGGGAGGAAGGGAGTGCAGTTGATAAATTACACACTCCTTAGTGCAGGGCAGGGAATCCCAAAGCCCACACACATACTGTGAACAGTCTCAGGTATGGAGAGCTTGTATGTGACCATTAGTGTTTGTGGCTGGGACATGTGTTTGCGGGCAGCCATGAGCATGGTGACAAGGGGGTCCAGGCACTCAACGGTTCGGTGTTGGTGCTTCCCAGCTCCCTGCACCCCTAGTTCTGGTGTCTGATAGAAATTCCTTGCACTGGACTTACTGGGCTTGGCACTGGGTACCACCCCACTCACTGCCCAGGACACTACATGGGACTGACAGGGTCAATAAGTGCCACAAAGTACAGGACCAGAGAACATGCTTACACACAAAAAAAGTGAGAAATTAAAAAATGTATGTCTGGTGGTGTAGTGGATAAGGCACTTGACTCCTAACCAGAAGGCCAGCGGTTCAAACTCACCAGTTGTTCCGCGGAAGGAAGACGGGGCCATCTACTTCCACAAAGATTTACAGCCTCAGAAACCCAGTGGGGGTAGCTGTGAGTAGGCGACAACTTGACGGCAGTGAGTTTGTTTCTGGTTTTGGACGTATTTATCATCAGCACAGGTAATGCACAGATGAAGCGGGAATTGCAATGGTGAGGGGCAGGCCAATGGCAGCATCTGCTTGTGGTTGATCTTTGTAGTGGCGGTGGTGCTGGTTAGGTGCCATTAAGTTGGCCCGGACTCACGGCTACCCCATGACACCTTGGAATAAATCACTGCCCGGTCCTGTGCCAGCCTCACGATCATTTGCATATCAGACTGCCTAATCCATAAAGCTCCCATCAACTGATTTTCAGAAGTAGATCTCCAGGCCCTCCTTCCTAGTCCCTCTCCTTCCTGGAGTTACATGTGGGACTTCTGTTCACAGCTAAAGTGAGGCCTACAGAAACCATGGGGAGGGGCGGAGCCTGCCTAAGCAGAACACAAGGGAAGAACCATGTTACACTTGGCCTAAAATCCCACCATTGCTCTTATTTTGCATTGAATGTCAGAGCCCTTCCCAGGTGGAGGGAAACGTGCTTTCTGGTGGCATGTCCCAGTACACTCTGGGCCTGTAGAGTCATGTGTGCACTCAAGGTGGTGAGGACTCAGGCTCTGGACAGGCAGGGTGTGATGGGGACAGGTGGGTCACCAGGCCTGGAGGCAGACTAGGGTAAGACAAGAGTCAGCAGCAGCAGGCCCCAGTGACCCAGTGTAGGGCGGAGCCCCCTGTTCCTTCCATTGCTTCAGTTCTCTTGGACACCCAGGGTCCCTGCCCCGATGGGTCCCCACAGCCTAGGTGGGTCTGAAAGTTCACCCAGCAGGAGGGAGGTGAACCGATGGGGCAAAGCTACCATAGACTCAGAGCCCAACCCACAAGGCGATTATGACTGGACAAAAGCCAGGGCTTCCTTCCCCCACGTCTAAATGTGTGGGCACTGCGTAAGCTGACAATACCAACAAAACTCAACGTGTGCAACCCAGCTTTTATAAAGGGCTTCTCTTCAGTTTCATGTAATCTCTCTCTCTCTCTCTCTCTCTCTCTCTCCCTCCCACACACACACACCCATACACACACACCTCTAGGCAAGAACAGTCACAATTCTTCCCCTTTCATAGACAGGGGGAATGGAGGTTCAGGGTGGTGCAAACGGCCTGTGTGAGCACACACACCAACGAAAGTGGAAACAGTCCTTCAAACCACAACCTCAGACCCTTCAGACAGTGGCTGTTGAGTTGTCTCCTCTTCTGTACACTCTGCTGTGAGCAGGCACAGTGTCTGTCTCCCCTACACAGGGTCAGACTGGGACGATGATGACAATGCCACCCTGCTGCCATTCCTCTCATGTGAAGCTTACTTGGCAGGAGACTAAGTAGCAGACTGAAAAGGACAGGGACCTCACCTCCTACAGGCCTGGGCAGGACTCCTGACTCTGCCCTTTGCTATGTGACCCGGGGCACATTATCGGAGGGCTGTGCTCCTTGTTTTCTTGGTGAGTAAAACAGGAACCACCGTGCCATGTGATCAAACACCCTGGAGGGTGGCTGCCTGGCACATACTGCCACTTGGTAAAGTGCTTCCAGTAACAAAGAACCAGAAAAACCCAAAACAAACCAAGCAAACCAGTTGCTGTCAAAGTGGTTCCAACTCACGGTGACTCCAGGTTGCGGAAGAGAACAGTGCTCCGTGGGGTCTTCTGGGCTGTGTCCTGTCAGAAGCGGATTGCCAGGCCTTTCTTTCAAGGTGTCCCAGGGAGGGTTTGAACTGCAATCCTTTTGCTTAGTAGCCTAGCTCTTACCTGTTTGTGTGTTACACAGGGACTCCCCAGTAAGGAATAACTTGACCTCTTGAGGTTAGTGGGCATGGTCAGCCTCCATCTTCCCCAACAGACTCTTGGCATTCCTTTGCTTGGCCCAGCCACAGACACAGTGTCTCTGTCTTCTGTGGTCTAAATAAAATGGGTTGAGACCCCCCTCACACATGCACGCTGCTTTTGCCATTTCTGAGGGGCTCATGTCCTCATGGCTGGCCAGGTTATGATGTCCTGCTCCTCCTGGGATCCCCTCCAGGTGCCTCATCCCTGGGCCCCATGCCCCCTGCATCAGAGAGCTGCTCAGCCCTCTTTCTGGGTTCCCCCAGGCAGAACAACTGCAAGTTCAGCCAGGGTGAAGGAGGCAGGTGCCACAGTGAAATGACACAATGCTGACACGGGACCCCTTTGTCCTTCAGAGCCCTCAGCAGCGGTGCCCTGGAGGCGCCTCCTCAGCCACCTGTCACAACACCTTCTCTGCTGGTCTGGCTGCCAGCCCTCCCACACTCCCCTGCTTGGTCTCTCCCCTGCTTGGTCTCCCCCCTGCTTGGTCTCTCCTCTGCTTGGTCTCCGCCCTGCTTGGTCTCTCCTCTACCCTCATCCACCTCGTTTCTGGTGATTTCACTCCAGCATCTAGCCTGGTTTTTGCTTTGTTGCTTCTTCCCAAATTGGAGATCACAAGCGGGTGGTCTGCAGGCTGGACACACTCAGCCCAAGGTATGCTTTGCTGGGCGTTTATACATCTTCTAAATAGAGGCCAACAGGAACAATTTGGTGCACTTGGTGCCCTTGGACTCCGTGTGTCTTCTGAAAACTTGGGCAACCTAGCAACAGGGACGCCTTCCTGCTGGAATTAATGGGCTCCTGTGAACAGGGCCTCACGCCAGTCACAGAGCCCTGCCTCCCTGCTGCCCTAGCAGCCGGCCCAGGCCCTATGGGGGCTCGGCCCTGGCTCTGGGCCTCAGCATGCACAACATTCTCTCAACAGCAAAGGCAGTTGTTGATGGCAGTCATAAATACTGGTCAATGAGTAGCATTCACCTGTCTGTCTGTCCATCCGTCTACTCATTCATCCATTATCCTTCATTTATTGTCTATCTACTTACTTAGCATATGTCCATTGATCAGTATCTACTGATATGTCTATCGTCTATCTCTGTGTTATCTATCTGTCAATTAACTATCTATCATTTTAAAACTGCTTTGTTTACGTCTACAACACTCAGCAGTGCCTGGCACATAGTAGGTGCTCAGTAAATATTCATTAACCACATTAATAAGTCAGCTGTAGATGAAGAACCAAGGCTCAAAAGGGCTTGTCACAGAGCTTAGACGTGGGAAAACCAGGATGTGTATTCTGACTTTCCTTCGGGTCTCCTTGGGTCCCTCTCACCACAACTCCTGCCCTCAGAGTCAAGGTTGGGTTGGGGCTTGTTATGGCCCCAGCAGCCTCCTCATTTCACTGCCCCATATGACAGAGCTCTGGCTGTAGGAATCTGATCATTGAACATTTCACTTGGCAGCCTCCTGGTGACCACAGTACAGGCACCTCCTGTACTGTTTGTTTTCTCTGTGCAGAGAATGCCCCTGAGGGTGGTTGGCGTGCTGTGGTGAGGCACCCCTCCTCAGCAGTGTCTGCACCCCAACTGGCTCATGGAGCAGTACCTTGTCCTGATCTCTGCTTCCACTGGCTCATTCCAGAGCTTAGCCACATCAGCAATGGACTTTCACTGAACATCTGCTACCGATTTCTGAAGCGTTGTCTCATTTGACCCTGACAACAGCCTTCCGAGGTAGGCGCTACGGACAATCTGAGCAGTTTGTTGACTAATGCCACCCAGGTAGCTGGAGACGAAGCCATACAGGATTTAGAATCTTGCCCAGAATCTGGAAGAGGACAACCATGGGCCAACACCTACCAGCTGTCTGCTTTCTCCATACTCTGTGAGGTAAGAATGGTTTATAACATTTTTTCCCTTGTTTTAAAGATTTGCTTTCCGTCTTTTTGTTGTCACTGACAATACACCCCAGAACATCCACCCATTCAGCAGTTTCTCCACGTACAATTCAGTAACACTCATGACAGTCTTTGAGTTGTGTGACCATTTGTACCCTCCTTTTCTGAATTGTTTCTCCACCATGAACATAAACTCACTGGCCCCTAAGTTTTCTCTCTAACCTTTTGAGCTGCTGTGGTCAGTTTGATCCCATATAGAAAGTTCTTTCAAAGAGCACAATACTCAGGGTACATGTTGTGTGCTTAGCCACTGTTAGTTTAAAGAAAACTTTCAGGAGATAGAGCCCTGGTGGTGTAGTGGGGAAAGCATTTGGTTGCTAACTAAAAGCTGGGCAGTTCGAACCCACCAGCTGCTTTCCATAGGAGAAACATAAGGCAGTCCACTTCTGTAAAGATTTAAGGTCTTCGAAACCCTGTAGAGCAGTTCTACTCTGTCCTCTAGGGGTGCTGTGACTCAGAATCAACTCACTGGCAGTGGGTTTGGTTTTGGTTCGGGGGATGTTTTGGAGTTTCTTCATTTTTAATGGTTGAAAATATCAAAAGAAGAACATCCTGTGGTACTTGAGAATGGCACTGGATTCTACCCAGAGTGCCCACGTACAAAGTGCCACTGGTGTCCAGCCAGTGATGCAGGTGCAGGCTGGAGCTTGAGAGCTGCTCTCCATGCGCCCTCCTGTGCCGATCTATACCCAGACTGCTGGGAAGCCACTGGGCTGCCTGCCATTTCCTGAGAATCATTAACCATCCTCTGCTACCCAAGTCCCTGGCTTCCCACCTGGAGCAGGTGAGGTGGGGTTGCCTGGGGGATGAGCAGCTCAACTGTCAGCCAGCCCCTGGTCGGGTGCCTCTACCTGGTGAGGTTCCCAGTCAACGGCTCATTCTGGAGACCACTGTTTGTTCTCTCTGTGCAGAGTCTTAGTTAGCACGCAGGGCCTGTCGTTCCCTTGCGGAATCATGTGGGGCGTGCTTGTGTGTTGGTCCTGGCTGCTCAGGGACACCAGGCTGCTTGGAGGGGTACCCACCAGGGGCCTTCAGAGTACACCTCATAAGCTGGGACCATCCCAAACCTACTCTCTGGAGTTGGGGATGATGGGTGCAAGCATTTTTGTGTGAAACAGCAGTAAGAGAGAGAAACGTAATTTCATTTTTAAATAAGACACTAATTGTGTGTTTTGAATGGCAGAGTATGAATGCAGGGATCAAGTGCTAGCTTCTGACCTACCTGCCAACACCTCGTCCCACAGAGCAAGCACGTTAACGGAGAGCCTGCAGAGGTGCTACTGTTCCAACTGCTGCTTCCTATTATGGGAATATTACATTTGATTTCCATGATGAATTTTGATTGATGACATTGCTCCTGCATTAGCAGGTGGAGTGCTGGGATGCAGGGACCCTTCTTTGACTTTTGGTTCTAAATAAATGAAGCTTTAAAAATGTTGAGAGCAAACCTGAGGTGGCATGGAGGGAGCTGTCAGAGTGACTGTAATTCTGATTACAATTAGGTGATTGTAATGATACAAAAGATGCATTATCTACATAATTTATGATCCTCCTGGACCAAACTCAACATCTTAAAAATGCAACATTTCAGTACCGTCTGGGAGATTTGCCCAACAAAATTATGTATAAACAAAGTTCTTTATTGACTCACTGAAATCCAAGTGGAATCAATTATACGTTATTGTCGTCTTTGTCGGCACCGCAAAGCGTGATGCAGCGGAAGACCCATATGCCATAAATCATCTCAGTGTAATTTCCCGGGGGGCTAAGTTTTCTGTGGAAGCAAAGCACAGTCGATGTTCTGACTCACAGCCCGTTTTCCTTGGGGTCCCTGCGAGGTCTGCCAGATCCACCGAACTCTGCAGAAAAGTCCTGCCCTGGAGGTTCCAGAAGCCAGAGTGGGTGGTGGGCGCCCAGGAAGGAGGAGGCGGATTTAGGGGGCTGCAGATAAAGCTGTGGCCCCTGCATCCTCTTATTTTCACTCGGAGCGCACCTTCAACACAAAAACGCTGAGAGTCCAAGACTTTGCAGCAAACGGGAAAGGTTGTACCAAGCCGTGTCACCAAAGGCAAAATGACTCTAGTTCAGAATTGTGGTAAAACAATAAAAACCCCACCAAATCGAAACTCACTGCGGTCGAGTTGATTCGGACTCCTGGCAACCCGGTAAGTCAGAGTAGAGCTGCTGTGTAGGGTTTCCGAGGCTGTAATCTTCATGGAAGCACACTGCCTTCCCCTTCTCCGTGGAGCAGCCTTGGAGATTTGGGTTCAAATCACCCTTGATTTGGGTGCAAATCACCGGCCTTTTAGTTAGAAGCTGAATGCCTGAGCCACCGCATCACCAGAGCTTCTTAAAAAACGCCTGAAGGGCCTCAAGTGGGTATCAGGTTAGTCCGCGAAGGAGTGTCTCAGAACGTGTGAGGGATGTTGCAGAGCCTGCAGGACGTCTCCAGGTCAAACGTGATCCCCCTGCAGATAGAGCGCGTGCTGCTCATCCTCGGGTGGGGCGCTGCTGGAGGGGACGACAAGGTTCTGGAGCGCTGGCGGTGTTCATCTGAGCCAGGCCTTCATGGGGATGCTCTGGTTGCAAAACTTCACGATGCTGTACCTGCGTGCTCTGTGCACTTTCTGCCTGGGCCTCAGGCACCCACAAGAGGAGAAAAGATGATGTCTGCAAATAAAGTGGGAACCATCACACAACAAATACAAATGAAGTCACCCTCTTAAAGAAAGGGACAGTGTCAGAGAGGAAGGCTGATGTGTGTCTGCGCGGCAACCTGAGAGAACATGACTGGAATGGGACATGAAAACCAGGTGACTCCATCTCAATGGGCACAGAATTTACAGCTGTGGACATAGAAGCCACACTGTGGTTGACTTGGTAGCCCGGAGAGGTAAGGAGGATCTAGTTGACCCAGGATGGCTGTTTGCCCCTCAGACCTGAGGAGTGTCTCATGTTGGTTCAGCATCTTAGTCTCCCGGTCCTGCCACACCAGAAATACCACATGTGGGTGGCTTTGAAGAACAAACGTTTATTTTCCCCCTGTTCTGGGGCTGAAAGTCCAAATCTGAGTCTAGGCCGTCTTCTTCCTTGTCAGTAACCATGGGTTCTTGGGTTCCTTGGAAATCTTCATAGGGCACTTATCACCCCTCCATCATATGTGTGTGTGTGTGTGTGTGCATGTGTGCGGTTCAGGACCACCTTACACTGGTCTGACCTCCACAGATTGACTAATTGCATGTAGTAGATTGTGTTGTGGAAAGTGATTACATCACATGCAGAAGAATTACACTACATATCATATCAGGACAGGATATGTCTGCAGTTAATTTTGTTATATGCTTCTAACGGTAATCATATTGTGAGGCAGATAATAAACACCCAGTAAATATTTGCCAAATATTTGAGCATGAGACAAATGAGACAAATGAGGGTTAGGCTAATTGATACATATTGGGGTTTACGTATTTACTTTGAAGCAGGAAGTGTTTTCATTGCGGCTTTCTCTCCAACGTCTGTGGATGAAGTTACTGCTATCATCTGTCATCAACACCTGATGGCCCCCAGCTCACGGTGACCCCTTGTTCAACGGAGCAAAGCACTGGCTGGTCCCGTGCCGCCCCCAGATTAGCTGTAGGATCGCTGTGAGCCACAGTGTTTTCATTGGCCGATCTTCAGAAGGTGATTATCAGGACCTTCTTCCTAGCCCAGCTTTGTCTGGGATCGTTGCTGAAACCTGGTAACCCCTTAGCAGCAACACACAAGCCCCCACTGACAGGCCAGTGAGGGCTGTGCACGAGGTGCACGGCTGGCATTCCAACCCGAGTCTCCCCCGCACCAAAGCTAAAAAGCCAAGGTCATCCAGTTGATTCCGACTCACAGCGGCCCCCACTGGGTTTCCAAGGTGGTAATCTTTACAGAAGTAGACTGCTTCATGTTCCTTCCACAGCGCGTCTGCCGGGTTCGAACTGCAAAACTTCAGATTAGCAGTCAAATGTCTTAGGCACTGTGCCACCAGAGCTCCTTCATGGAAGGTGAAACTTCTACCACAGAACCACCAATGCTCCCCTTGGTGAAATACGTTGACCTATGGAAGATTTCCCTCTCTTGAGCTTGTCAAATAAGACAATGATAGGTAATCGGGGGTCCTGAGTCCTCTGCCCTGTGAAGAGGTGAAGCTGATACCCGAAGATCAAAGTCCTTTCCTCTCTCTCTTCCTCTCTCTTTTGGGTGCCATGTGGAACATTTGTAGGCAATGAAGGTACTCTCTGACATAGCAAACCCTCAACCCTGAGAAGAGGGAAATCCAGGTGCCGGGAGCCCGCTCGCTAAATGCCAGGCCAACATCACGCCCTGCACTTGGATCAGGCAGGCAGCACTGTGAGTAGCAGCCCCAGGAGCAGCTCTGGTTCCTTCCAAAACGTCCTGTGACACATCGTTCAGGAGATCCATGGCGTCCAGTCCACACAGCAAGCTCTCCTGAGCAGAGAGTGTGGGGTAGAGTGTCTCGATTCGTAAGTTCCTACTACTAAACCCTGAAAACTCCTGCCCAGGCATCTGGGGAGCTCGGAGCTGGGTTTGCTGCACAAAGTAACCACAGGTGCCAAGAATGACCTTTAACGTTAGTGTTTTATGCATGTTCCTGAGCACTTTTGTATGCAGGTTTTAACTGAATTCGTACAACACTGCTGGACAGTAATGCTATATTGTTCTTATTTTACAGGTGGGAAATAAAGGCTGAGCTGAATGTATTGACTTGTCGAAGATCCCACGGCTGGTGACGTGTAACACTGGCCAAAGGATCCTCATTGATCTAGTTGGCCTCTATGTGCCAATCGCTTTGGGGAAGGAAGGGCAGAGTGGTGCATCCTAATAACTAGGAAGAGAATATAAAAAATTAAACCCGGTCAGTTCCGAGCAATAGTAGACACTGTGCCTGTAAATGTTGTTTACAATACACAGTGAATCTTTAAACTCAATAAATATTTATGTACATACAGCTTGCTACCAAAGATTTAGAAGTCCTTTGCAAAGACTATTTCTAAAAGTTAATAACTGAATAATTCTTATTGCATTAAAAATGTATATCATGAGATTCAGACTGAATAAATGAGGATGACAGATTAACAGTTTACTCCAAGTGCCGAGGTGACATGCATTTGCTTCTATTGACAGATGGTAGGAGAGGCCCTACTATGTACTTGGCCAAGCAGAAAATGCGTGGTGAATAATACACACCCAACTCCTGGCAGGTGATGTTGAGGGGCGTCAGTGGGGAAGGAGAAGGAAGCAAGGGGTTACTGAGCTGCCCCTAGGCTGCACGGGTTATCTCATTAAACCCTCATGGGAACCCTGCCAAGTGGGAATTGCTGCTCCTACGTGGCAGGTGAAGGAGTCCTGGTGGCACAAAGGAAAAGCACTCTGGTGTTAACCCAGGCTCTGTGGGAGAAAGACCTGGCAATCTGCCCCAGTGAGGATTATAACTGTATGTGGCAGATCTATTCTGTCACCTACGGGCACTGTGGCTCATAAATGGACTCAACGGCACTTAACAACAGTGACGTCCCACAGACAGGGAATCTAAGGGATTTGCTTAGTAGGAAGCTGAAGCAGGGTTCAAACGCTGGAAGGATAGCTCATGTATTTTCCAGAACCCTCTAAGCCTCCACACACCCTTCTGAGTTCATTAGGAGTGGTACCAGGTTCAACAGACATGCAAAGCAGGTGTAGACACGGTTACAGAGACTGGGAGAGAGGGAGGCGTGCAGAAACATGCCCTTGGGGGAAGGCTGGGTCTGGGAGGGGGGCATTTGAAGGGACACCAGCTTTTAACAGACTGAGTGGTGGACTGGCGTGCTGGCAGTGAGAACAGAAGCAGCCGTAGCCAAACCCAACCGACTGCCGTCAAGTCGATTCCGGCTCACAGTGACCCTGCGGGACAGACTGGAGCTGCCCTCACAGCATTCCCCAGGCTTTTACAGAATCTTTACCTTTATAGAAGCAGACAAGCCGTCTTGCTCCCCCTAGCCACCAAGTGCCTACCCACTGTGCCACCAGGGTTCCTACAGGCACACAGCAGGAAATGAGGCTAAAAGCGCACTTGGATGTTCTGGGGTTAGGGCTAAGAACACTCCTGCCAGAATTAGACCAGTATGAGTGTCAGAGCTGGTTGTGACAGAGTCAGCCCTGTGGCCAGGCACTAAGAACCTGGTCAGGAAGCACCAGCACAGTGCCTACCGAGCACATAGTAATCACTCAATAAGCAGCTGGCCTGTGGTGTGGAATGCTTGTCAAGTACAGGGAAGGGCATTCTGCATTTGGGGCCAGAGAACAGTGCCAACGTCCCAGAAACCTCTTGTCCTCCCTTCCACCACTACTCAACCCAAGGCTGACCATTACCCACTCTATCAGTAAAGATTGACAGCCTTGCAAACCAGGGGGCCAATTCTACTCTGTCCTGCAGGGTCATTAAGAGTCAGAATTGACTTGATGGCAGTGGGTTTATCTCCAAATTGGTGCATTTGTCCACCTTTAGAAAAGAGGAGCTTTGGTGATGCAGTGGGTAAGGCATTCAGCTGCTAACCAAAAGGTCAGTGGTTCAAACCAACCAGCCACTCCATGGAAGAAATATGAGGCAGTCTGATTCCATAACGATTGGCAGCCTTGGATACCCAATGGGACTTGCTACGAGTTGGAACTCACTTGATGGCAGTGTTTGGTTTTGAGTTTTTAGAAAAGAGGACAGGACGTGCTGGCTTGCTTTTGTTTTTACTTTGTATGCTACTTTGCCTAAAATACACACCAAAAAACCCCATTAACATTGAGTCAATTCTAATACATAGCGATCCCCACTGGGTTTCTGAGGCTGTCAATCTTTATGGAAGTAGATCGCCTCATTTTCCTCCCACGGAGATGCTGGTGGGTTTGAACCACTGACCTTCTGGTTAGCAGCCATTGGAGCTCCTTTTACCTTATCTAAAGGGAGTCCTATTAGAACCTCAGTGGTTGGGGGCTTGAACTCAATGTTTCTATTTACCTTTCACTTCCCTTAAGGAGCTCTGGTGGTGCAGTGCATATGGCATTTGACTGTTAACCAGAAGGTTGGTAGTTCAAACCCACCAGTCACTCCAAGGAAGGAAGACTGGGCGATCTACTTCGGTAAAGATTTACTGCCTTGGAAACCCAGGGGAGGTCGACTTGACGGCACTGGGTTTGTTTTTTTGGTTCACTTCTCATTGGGTCTCACAGTTCCTGTCCATTATTGGTAATGCTGTTCTTCTCATTCTTCAGTGGGAAATAAAGGCTTATGCCCCCAGGATGTCTTCCTCTCTATCCACTTAGAAAGAAGGATTATACGTGGTAATTACAACACTTCCTTTCCTTGCAGGTGCTACCGCATGGCCTTGTTCTGGACCCAGCCACTCTCTTCTCTGCAGAGCTGTTGTTTCCAGTCTCTTCTTCAACACCCGTCAGAAGTTACACAAGTGAGATTTTTAAGCCACTTTATCGATCCATAATCGGGTTTGGTTTTGGAATATGCATGAGTTTCGGTTATACAGTGCCATGCAAAGTGAGGATGGCCTACGTACATGGTGCACCAGGATGCTATTAACAATGGAACACGGTGACACACTTCCTGTTTGCCCCAACCTTTTCTATCTTTTTGAGGCTTGAGGGGAGCAGAATAACAGGATTTCTTTCTTTCTCTTGGTACTATTTTTGTTGTTTTCAAAAACTAAGTGTAGGCTGAAAACAATCTGTGAGCTAAGATTAACCCAAGTGTGTTTGGATAGATCACATGAGTCTGTTTTAGAAGTGGGAGTATCAATATTTTATGGTCCAATGTGGAATACTTCATAGTATCAGGAAAAAAGAGGGAGAGAGAAGGAGAGAGACTTTAAACTGTTGTAACTAAAGCTGAGCTATCACAGAAAAGAAGGAAGCAGACTTGAGGTGGAAAAGCAGGAAGGAGATGTGTTCAGAGAGTGGCTGTGATCAGCTCTTGCTGATCTTGGTCAACCGCTGCCTGCTCCTCTCTCCCTAACACCTGCGTCACCAGGGTGACCTTCCACCCTCTAGCTGTGGTGTGTGCACTTTTAGTACAGCTATGGGGATAACCAAGGGAAAGAGAGAACTTTTTTTTGTTGTTGTTAAGGACCTTTATTAGGAACTCTCTTATCTACAGAAGGAACTCTTGGCACAGTGGCTAAAGCATTTGGCTGCTAATCAAAAGGTTGGTGATCCAAACCCATCAGTTGCTCTGCGGGAGAAAGACGAGGCAGTCTGCTTCTGGAAACACAGCCTCGGAATCCCTCTGGGCCAGTTCTCCTCTGTCCTCTAGGGGTGCTATGAGTCTGAACAGACTTGACGGCAGTGGGTCTGGTTCTCCAGCATAGGCGAGGAGAATTATCTTTGCCTAAGCGAAAAGGTTGGGCAATCCTACTTCCGTAGTGATACTGCCTCGGAAACCCAAGGAGGGGTCGCTATGAGTCGGGGCCGACTCGACGGCACATAACAACAACAACAACAAGGGAAGCGTTTACTGATGTGTCTGCCTAAGAAAATAGCAGCTTTCTGCCCTAAATGTGGAAATCCTGAAAGTTAAAAAAAATTATTATTATTTATTGTTGCCTGGCATTTTTTTATAGACAGTAGGCTATTTTTATTTTCTTATCTCACACCATGCAGAAATGACAAAATTTTTATCACTATTTTTGTTGTTACTGTTGTTGATAATACACACAGAATACATACACCGATTCAAGTTCTCCAGGTAAAACTCAGTGACTTTGGTGCCATTTGAGTTCTGCAGCCTTTCTCACTCTCCTTTCCTGAGCTGCTCTGCCCCCATGAATGTGAACTCACAGGCCCCTCAGGTTCCTGTCTAATCTTTCCTGTTACTGTTGACAGTTCGCTCCCCTACGGGCAGTTCTCACAAGACACAATGCTCAAGCTGGACATTGTTTACTTGTGAAACTAAACTGTTGTTTGGTATCAAGAAGACTCCAGGGGACATTTTGGGTTTAAGGTTTAAAGATTATTTCAGGGCAGTGGTTTCAGGGATTTATCCAGCCTCCATGGCTTCAGGAAGTCTGGAGTCCATGAGAGAAATTCTGGCAATTTTTAATGTTCATGTCCATTCTTTAAACTATTAATGAAAATAAGTTAACTTTATTGAATAAAAAAAATAATCAACAAACCCATTGCTGCTGAGTCAATTCCAACTCACTGCTGTCCTATAAGGACAAAGTAGAGCTGTCCACTGGGTTTCCAAGGCTATAAATCATGGGAGAATCCTGCCTCATCTTTCTCCTAGGGAAGCTGGCGGGTTTGAACTGCTGACCTTTTGCTTTACCCGCTGCACCACCAGAGCTCCTTGTTTACTAGATAAAACCCACCAAACCAAACCCACTGTCAATTCCGACTCACGGCCACCCTCATTGGGTTTCCGAGGTGGTAAATCTTTACCGCTAAATGCCCCATGCCCTGGAAAGCTGTGGGCAGTGTCTCCTGCAGGGTGAGTGGGAGAGAAGTTCTCCTGACCAGGTGAGCTTGGACTGGGTTTGGCAGAACTCCACTATGTGCAGGAGGAGCACAGGGAACTTGAGGGGCACTGCCTCATGGGTGTTGGCAAATGCTTGGTGTGCCTAGAAGCTGGGGACATCGGAGGAGCTATAAGGGAACAAACGAGACAGCAGGTGTGTGCCACTGTTTACTGGAAATTCAGCGTGGCTGGGCTCTAAGGAGCTTAAAAGTCATCTGGCAGAAGACTGGACCTCAGGACCTACTGTTGTTTTTTAAACTTTTATTACCAAGATTTCCAATGCAGAGCAGCTCAGTACAGCGAGCCACCACAGTATCTGTGACCCAAGCCATCGCTACTCACTCTCCTTACAGCCAGTCAATGGTGCAGCTTGTTTTCAATACAAAATACCTACAAGACCCGCATTAATGGAGGGAGGCTGATCCCTGCACCCTACAGAGTGCGCCAGGCAGGCCTGTGGGGTCTTTGGGCGGCACCAGCCCATGGGACAGCCCCATCCCCCTCTCCTTGACATACTTTGGACACAGCCCTTCTTAGAGTGTGCGGAACGTTGGAAACACCCAGTTGCCATGGAGTCCACACCGACTTGTGAGCCCCCATGGTGTCAGCGCAGAACGGTCCTCCACAGCGTTTTCATGGCCGTGGGCTGTGGAAGTGGATCGACAAGGCAGGCCCTTCATAGAGACGCCTCTGGGCGGCCTCCAACCTGCAACCTCGGTTCACGACTTACCCGTCTGCAGCGCCCCCAAATTAGGCACTCACTGTACTGACGCTTCGGTCCTTTCTTCCGAAGTGTTTTTCGGCAAAACGGTGGCTCCCGACGGAGAGCCAGCTCTGCGTGGCCGGCTGGGCCCCCACGATCCATGGAACCAGCCAGGCAAGCGCAGAGCGGCGCTCTGGTCCCCACCTCCTCGTGCTCAGACCCCGCCACCCCGCGGCCGCCGGAAGGGGTGCTGCGGATGACCGGAAGGCGCCTGGAGGCGGCCTTGAGCACCCAGGGTGCTGCCCGGGGACGTGCCCGGGGACGTGCGTGCGCGTGCTCAGGACCTAGCGGCGCGGGTGGTGAGCGAGAGAGGCCGGATCGGCACTGGTCTCTGCGCGCCCCCTGCCGGCGAGGCAGAGAGGCGCAGCCGCTGTCCGGGAACTGCCGTCCGGGCCTCCATCGTCCGTCAGGGCGTCCGCCCGCCCCGTGTCAGGCACATGGAGCTGAGGTAGAATGGACAAGCTCTGAAGTCCAGGAAACTTCACTGGGCCGTTTTGACCAAGCAAACACCCATAATATCCACATCCCTCTCACGATGTAGATAGTTCCTGGGCGGCCCCAACGATTCTCGCTGGGCTGCATGCAAATCCACCCAGAGGCTCCGCGGAAGAAGGGCCTGGTGGTGTACTGCTGACCGTCAGCCATTGACAACCTTCTGTAGCACCATTGCACTGGGACGCTCACGGGGTCACTCGGCAGACTCCAGGGCGACGGCGTGACCTTAGGTTTTCGTCAGGAGTAGAATATTTCCCTCCCCCAGTAAGTGACCCCGCGTCCCTCCCAGTCACTCGGCATACATACAGGATTCGTGGAGACGGGCTCGTCGTGTGCCGCTCTGTGTCTGGCTGTATGTCCATAGCGTGCTTTCTCTTTCCCTGGCCCTGTCGACTCCGCCGTCCGCACGGCCCGCAGCGCGCTTTCGGTCCTGTTGACGGTCGTTGGCGTTGTTGACGCCCCGGATGAGGCTGCTGTGAACCATCTTAGACCGCATTTCTGGGGACATGGAGTGGCTTCTCCTGGAGAAGTCCCTCAGAGCTGAACTGCTGGGGCAACAATGGGGTTTGTCTGACACAAAACCAAAGCCAGCCCTTTTCCCAAATGCTTGCGTGGCTTCCGCCGTCGTCAGCGGTAGCCTGACTGGTCGTCTCCCCTCCGGTTTCAGTGTGGATTTCTCTGATCTTAGCGACGCTAAGCATTTTTCCATTTCATTTTTGACCAGTTATATCTTCCTTTATGAAGTATCTTTTCACGTTTTTGCCTGTTTTAAAATTGCATTGTTTGACATTATAGTTGTTGTTGTTGTTGTTGTTATGTGCCGTCGAGTCGGCCCCGACTCTGGTATATTTAATTTTTTTTATTAATTGTAGAAGTTTTGGTTTATTTTCTTCATTTTTCTCATAAGCAGAAATTTTAAATTTTGTTGAGATTTAGCTAAAACATTTTGGTGGTTATTAGACTCTGTATCCACTAAGAAATACGTTGTTGTAGATTGATGACGTCAGCTCTGACTCAGGCGACCTTGTGTGTAACAAAACAGAAGGTTGCTGGTTCCGTCCAATCTCCTGATCTGTGATGTGGTGAAGCCCACTTGGGAGGCTGTTGTGTCCTCTGTTATACAAAAAAGCCCGAAAATGCTGCATTTCCCATCTTAGAAGGAAAATGGAAATATTTCCCACTAAGAGAGAGTGTTAAAAAAGTGGTCAGACTGCACTTGTCAATGGCGGAAAACTGCAAGACCTGGAGAAACAAGGCAGTCGTCGTGTCGAGCTCTGGCCTCGCAGTGTCGCTGTATCTGCACGGCAGTAGCTGGGTTAGTGTTTGTGAATGAGTGGGGAGTATATATATTAACATATCTACCTATGTAGAGCTCTGCTGGCACAGTGGTGAAGTGCTCAACTGCTAACCAAAAGGTTGGTAGTTCAAACCCACCAGCCACTCTCTGAAAGAAAGAACAGAGCAGAACTGCCTGGTACAATTTCCAAGGCTGTAATCTTTTTGGAAGCACACCACCACATCTTTCTCCTGTGGAGTGGCTCGTGGGTTTCAACTGCCGACCTTCTAGTTAGCAGCTGAGAAGTTAACCTCTGTGCCACCAGGGCTCCTTGTCAGAGCACGCACTATCTAATATTTCTATCTTTTTTATATTTTTGAGGGCTTTTTAGTAGTCCGGTATATGGTCCATCTTCATGAACATTCCTTGTGTCTTTGAAAAGAACGGACATTCTCAGCTGGGAGCAGCAGTATTCTATAAAGGCCGGTTGGGGCAGAGGGTTTGATAGTGTCATTCAGACCATCAGTCGTATCGCTGTTTTGTTACCTAGTTATTCTACCCACTACTTAGAAAACACTATTACAGTTTCCGACCCTGATGGGGGCATCAGCTGTTTTTCCTTTTATTTCTATCAGTTTTTACTTCATGTACTTTAAAGCTCTCTTATCATTTGGCTGCTAACCAGAACGTTGGTGGTTCAAACCCAGCAGCTGCTCTGTGGGGGGAAGATGAGGCAGTCTACGTCCATAAAGATTTACAGCCTTGGAAACCCAATGGGGGTTGCTATGAGTTAGAACTGACTTGATGGCAGTAGGTTTGGTGGTATTAGACACACAATTAGAAATATACCTCGTTCATCTTTATAAAATTTCTCCTCGTTATCACCAGTAAGTCTTCTTGCCTTGAAATTTATTTTGTTGCATATTAGTGTATGCATTCCAGTTTTCTTGTGATTGGTATGTCCACGATATACCTTATTTTCCACTTTTTACTTCAACCTATTTGTGTCTCTGTATTAAAATGTGCTTCCTATGAGAACATATATTTGGATCTTAGTTATTTTAATCCAGTCTGAAAATTTGTCTCTTAATTAAAGCTTTTAGTACATTTACACTTACTATAATTATTGATATATTGGGAGTTCTGGTGGTGTAGTGCCTAAGGCATTTGACTGCTAACCAGAAGGCTGGTGGTTCAAACCCACCAGCCACTCCTTGGAAGGAATGTTGGTCAATCTACATCCGCAGAGATACCGCCTCGGAAACCCAAGGTGGGGAGGTCACTATGAGTCGAATCGACAGCAGTGAGTTTGGTGTTTGGCTTTTATTGATATAGTTGGGTTTAGGCATGCTATTTTGCTATTTGTTTTCTGTTCATCTTATTTGCTTATTCCTGTTTCTCCTCTCTTGCCTCCTTAAGTCAACACTCTAGGACTTCTGACTCTTTTCTAGGCTTGATATCTATCTATAGTTTCATTGTTTTTAGTGGTTCCTCTAGGGGCTGTATTATGCAACTTTAACTGATCATAATCCACTTCAATTTTTCTACTTTATGTATCATATATAAGAGTATTACAACTGTAGCTTATTTCCGCTAATCTACTCCATTGTTGCTGGAACTTAGAACTCATCCTTCTTTCTTAAAAAAAAATAATTTAATTAAAGGTCATCATACAGTAAAATTGACTTTTTATGTAGGTATACAGTTCTATGAATTTTCACACATGTGCATCTTCATGTGCCCACTACTGCAATCAGGAGATAGATCAGATTCATTACCCCCTAAACCCTAATGTTATTTCTTTGTTCCCTCCCTCATGATGCCTTTCAGCCACTGGTCTGCTTTCCATAACTATGGCTTATCCTTTCAAGACTGTCAAATGAATGGACTAATGATATATATAACCTTTTGAGATGAGCTTTTGAGAGTGCCTAAGGCGTTTGAGGGCGCTCTGGTGGCATAGTGCCTAAGGCATTTGATTCCTAATCAGAAGACTGGTGGTTCAAACCCGCCAGCTGCTCCTCAGAAGGAAGGTTGGGCAATCTACTTCCATAGTGATACTGCCTCAGAAACCGAAAGAGGGGTTGCTATGAGTCAGATCCGACTTGATGGCAGTGAGTTAGTTTTGGTTAGGGCATTTGCCTGCAAACCAGAAGGCAGGTGGTTCAAACCCACCAGCCACTCCTCAGAAGGAAGATTGAGCAATCTACTTCCGTGTGATACTGCCTTGAAAACCCAAGGAGGGCTCGCTATGAGTCGGATCCAACTTGATGTTAGTGAGCTTGGTTTTGGTTTAATATCTTTGAGATTAATTCAAGTTGTTACATAAATCAATAATGTGTGCTCCTTTTTTATTGGTCAGTAATATTCAATTAAGTGGATGTAGTACACTTTGTTTCTCCATTCATCTATTGAAGAGTATTTGGAAGTTTCTACTATCAGGTATGGCAAGGATTGTGAGGATGGTGCATGACCAGGCAGTGTTTCGTTCTGTTGTACATGGGGTCACTGTGAGTTGGAGCAGACTCAGTGGCACCTAATGACAACAACAACAGCATCACAAATAAAGCTGCTCTAAACACTTGGTACAGGTTCTGTGTGAACATAAGTTTTCATTTTTTTTTTTTTTTTTAGGCTAAATACACAGCAGTCAGACTGCTGGGTCATACGGTAAGTGTGTGTTTTGCTTTACGAGAAACTGCCAAACCGTTTTCCAGAGTGGCTGTACGATCTTGCATTCCTACCTTCAACGTATGAGAGTTCCAGTTTCTCCACATCATCACCAGCTTTTCATATTGTCAGTATGTTTTGGTTAAAAATGTATTGATAGGATTCTAATAGGGTTATAGTGGTATTTCTTCATGTTTTTTGATTTATGGCTCCCTTTGAGAGCTCTGGGACCTATGGTGGCATAGTGCCTAAGGCATTTGACTGCTAACCAGAAGGCTGGCAGTTCAAACCCACCAGCCACTTCTCAGAAGGAAGGTCGGGCAATCTACTTCTGTAGTGATACTACCTCAGAAACCCAAGGAGGGGTTGCTATGAGTCAAGTCCGACTCCATGGCAGTGTGTTTGGTTTGTTTGTATGACAGTTCTGGTGACATAGTGCCTAAGGCATTCAACTGCTTTGCAGTTCAAACTCACCAGCCACTCCTGGAAAGGAAGATTGGGCAATCTGTTTCTGTAGAGATACTGTCTCGGAAACCCAAGGAGGGGTTGCTGTGAGTCAAGTTGACTCGACAGCAGTGAGTTTAATTTTTGGTAATGGCTAAAGGAATTGAACATCTTTTCATGTTATTATTAGCATATTTATATAGTCTTTGGTGAAGTATCTTTTGCTCATTTTTTAATTAAGTTGTATTTTGACTTTTCAACTCTTTTAAAGTCTGATTTATGTATTTTGGGGATCTTTCATTGGGTCCATAGATATTTATTATGGTTATATCTTCTTGTTCAATTGATCCTTTAATCATTATATAA
>NW_006921625.1:6410148-6418706 GCF_000298275.1 Orycteropus afer afer
AAACCCTGCTATATCTGGGGATAGGGCAATAAGAGAGTAAAAGTAGAGAAGGAGAATAATGAAGAAAAAAATGGGAAAAATGCAAAAAGTAAAACAAGGAATGGGGTTAACCATGAGAAAGAAAAAAAAAAGAAAATTCAACCAGGAGCAGGGAAAAGAAAAAAAAAAAAAAGCTGAAAACTAGGACCTGGGAGGGGAAGATTAAAAAATAATGGTAAAAAGGACCAAAGTAATAATAATAGTGTTGTTGTTGTTATTTGCCATGGAGTCAGCCCCGACTCCTAGCAACCCCTCCTTGGGTTTCTGAGGCAGTTATCACTAGAGAAGTAGAATTGCCCAACCTTCCTTCCGAGGAGTGGCTGGTGGGTTTGAACCACCAGCCTCCTGGTTAGCAGTCAAGTGCCTTAGGCACTATGCTACCAGAACTCCTATAATAATAGTAGTAGTTTTAAAACAGACAACAAGAAGCAAACTAAAAAACAGAAAAAGGAAAGAAAAAAAAATTGAGGGAGGGTAGGGCAGGGCACCCAGGCTCCGTCCAAGCACACAGCCTGGGATGGAGTTCCTGTTGCTCCAGAAAGTGGGTGGTAGTGAGGGATGGTTGCACTTCTGTTCAGCCAAGAGGGTGTGGGGCATAAGGGTAACAAGAGGAAGATCGTACCTTTCCAGTCATCTGTGTCCAGAATGTCCTTACGGTTCCTGGCAAGTGGAGCCTGTTCTTAAGTCCCTGGAATCTAGGAGAACACTGTCACTTTAAATATCCAAAATTGTCAAACCACTTGTAAACATTCAAAATGGCTGTACCCTCCAGATAGGTAAAAATCCACAGCTCAGCCCGCCTTCCTCTCCACTGTTTCCCATTTTATTCACCAGTCACCAGAGCAGTCATCCATGCAGTCCCTGGCTAGCAGGGCCAATTTTTAGGTGAATTCTTAGGTCCTACCACCACCAGCAATATCCAAGCTTTCTGTGCCATCAGGATCTCTGCCAGACCGCAGCTCCGTATGTCTCCTTTTTTGGTGTTTTCATGCAAATTCTTCTGTTAGTTGGAGTCTAGTCCACTTCTATATCCTTCCCTTCAAGGCTCAGGGGTCCAGGATTATCTTCTGTATCTGTGTTGATTGATTCCCCTTTTCTTTGTTGAAGAGGGTCTGTGCAGTCTTGCTGCCTATTCCGCCATCTTACTGGAACTCTGCCTTGATGCTTTCTCTCCTATGTTTTCACCTAAAAGTTTTATAATTTTGCTTTAGGTCTCTGATCAATTTTGAATTGATCTTATAGAGGTCAGAGTTATTTATTGATTTTTTTTTTTTTTTTTGCATCTGGCTCACAGTTGTTCTGGCAACATTTGTTGATTCCCTGTCTTTTTTGAAATGTGAGAATGCATGTCTTCCCATCTCTGACCATGAACACAGAATACTCTGGCCTGCAAGAACGTGCAGAGTGTGTGGTGACAAAGTAATTCTTCCTCTGACCATAGTGCACTAGTTCCCTGGATGTCTTCTGGAGACAATCACTGTTACCCATTTCTAACACATCCTTAGAAATTCTACAAATATACATATGGATGTATGTCTCCTTTTATAAAAACACAAATTGTGGCACACTGTACCCACTGTTCCTGGTCTTACTCTCTGTCCACATTATGTTGTCTTGGAGAACACTTCCTATTTGTGCAAAAATTGCCTCATTCTTTTAAATGGCTTTATAATTTTCTGTCATGTGAGTGCCAGAATTTATTTAAGCACTTTTTGCTGATGCATTCTTAGGGTGCTTCAGTCCCTTTGTTTTTCAATTGTTCCTTCTAATTATACTGTTTGCAGCCTGTGTGGGCCCCTGTGAAACAGCAAAGCAGTGGGTGAATCCCGCCTATTTAGAAAGAATGGTATCATACAATATGGCTTCTTCACTTCAAGGAAGAAAAAGGAAATGTACAAGTGCAAGAGAGTGGTCTCAAATGGAATTCAGCCTGGAGTACATCAAGAATGTCTCTTACAATGAAACTCCCCTCTCCAAGACAAGAGGGCAGGGGGCCTTCTGGTACCACTTAATGGTGAAATTAAATCATCTCGTTTCTTTTCACAAAATGCCCTGCTAAAGAAGCTATTCCTCCTAAGGACTTCTGTTTCTGTCTTCCGACTGTAAGTGCTGCTCACTTCAAGCAGACCTATAACCTTGAGCACAAAGACCTTCTTGAAATCACAAATTTACCTGTTCTGTCCAAACGCATTCACAGAAGAGGAGACGGGCCACAGTGGCAGTGTGGTGATGTTGAGGTGCTGAGACGGTGGGGTTCAGAGGCTGGATGTTTAGACCGTTGACCCAATGTGGGGCATGTAACGGTGATGAGAAAACACGACGAAATCTGGGCAACTTGTCTTTCATCAGGAGCCACAAGAACTTGAAACTGACGCTCAAAGTCAGAGGAAAGGCAGTGATGTTAAGGGCAGAGAGCAGACTCTCCTCGTCCGTGAAATGTGGCTACAGTTCAAGAAAGGTTAATGATGCCTTGTAACAATGATCTTCTGACAGCTTTTCCATGAGAGCAGACTCTTGTTTTCCTGAATTCAAAGTACTTCACTCAGTATATTTTAAAGCTTAAGCTCTAAGAGGTTCATAAAGGTGAATCAGTAATACCTCTTGTTTCTGTTCTGCAGTAATTTTAATGTTAGGTCATACAACTTAAGCTACAGAAGCTTCTGGAAAGAAATTTCCTTGCATTGATTAGGCTGGCCAGGTCATTAGGTCTTTATTGTGTTCATTGCAGTGGGCTGTGGTCGAATGCAAAACCATTATGTTTCTGACCTGGGGACTCTTTCAGCTAAATGGCAGTGGTTATCTTAGTGCAGTGACAAGGTTACACTCTTGGCTTCTGGAAGCAGATATGAGATTGGTTGCTGCTGTGTTTGAATTGCTCGTGCAGCTTTCTGGAATTTTGAAGACTCTGTGGTACTTACCTCTTCTTTGTGCACAGACATGCCTCCAACATTTCCAGGTTATTTCACTCTCGTTGGAGGTCCAGTTATGGGTCTATTCTGAGTTCCTCCTTCTCCCACTACTCTGAATTTTCTGTTCTGAAGTGAAGGTAGAGGCAGTGACAAGAGTCTAGATGCCAAAGGTCCCAATAGCAGCCACCATCTACTGAGCACTTGCTGTGTGCTAAACACTCTTCTAAGTGCTTCACAGAATTGTCCATATCATCCTCATGACAACCTTATAAAACCTACTGCCATTGAGTTGATTCCAACTCATAATGACCCTATCAGAGTAGAACTGCCCCACAGGGTTTCCAAGGCTGTAAATCTTTATGGAAGCAGGCTGCCCCATCTCTCTCCCATGGAGTAGCTGTTGGGTTCAAACCACTAACCTTTGGGTTAGCAGCCCAATGCATAACCACTGTGCCACTAGAACTCCAGATAGCCTTATAAAGTGGGTACTTTTATTATCTCTCTCTTCAGGAAAAGGATTCTAAAGTATGGAGAAGTCACAGAAATGCCTCCATAACTCGGCTAGTTAGTGATGGAGATAGGAAGTGAACCCAGACATTTGGCTTTCAATCTTAGCTATTGTGGTTGCCTTCTTAGTAGATGGCAGGTGTAAGAGAACACTAAAAGCATCCCCCTCCCCACCATGCCAAGAGTGGGCTAGTCATGCCCCCCACCCCCACTCCTACCAGGCTCAGAGCTGAGCTGGTCAGGGCTCCCACCCCCACCCCAAGCCCCACCAGGCTCAGAGCTGGGCTGGTCATGCACTATGAATCCAGGTGCATAATTCAGTGCTGGACAGCATGGATTCAGAGTCATTCACTCAACAAGTCCAGCTGGGGAAACTGACCGTGTACTCAGCTGCTGAACGAGGCTTCTAAAGAGGGGTACAAATTGAGTGTTAAGGGATGAAAAGGAGGTGCTGTGACTCACAACAGTTGGATGGGAGCTGAGAAGGGCCTTGCAGGGCAAGGACATTCTAGGGGGAGGAGTTTTCCTACCTAAAGGGAGTGACAGTCATAAACAGCCTCTTCCAAGCTTGAGGTCTTGGCTTCTTTTTAGGAAATCACAGGCAGAATGAGTAGTGACCTTTGATGACCTCTGAGGTCACTTTCGTCTTTGAAGTCCTGTGATTCACTGGACCTCAGCCTTACGGGTGTGGATTAATGAACCTGACAGTGTACTCAGGGAAGTCAGTGAGAAACTGGCTTAATTGCATCTTAGCTGTGTGCACCCCAGAGAGTGATGGGAGGTGTTGCGGTCTCCCTGGGTCTGTTGATGTGGACCGGCTGCTGGAGCAGTGGTGCCCAGCTGGAGCCCCATCAAGCCCAGCCCTACCTTGAGGCAGCCGGGGTATCAGCACACGAGGGCATGGTGCCTGCCGCTGGGACAACCCCCCTACGCAGGTCTACTACAGTAGAATGCACTTTTTTTTCCACTTAACTACATGCCTTTAATGTATCATCAAACATAGTATCTGATTATAGCCCTTATGCCATTTTTTCATGACTCTCTAGTTTCTCGATGGCTATAAATGATATACAGAACCCTGGTGGCACACTGGTTAAGCACTCAGCTGCTAATTGAAAGGTTGAACCCATCAGTCACTCCATGGGAGAGTTAAGGCAGTCTGCTTCTGTAAAGATTATAGCCTTGGAAACTCTGTGGGGCAGTTCCACTCTGTCCTCTAGGGGCACAGTGAAGTGGAATCTACTCCACGGCAGTGGGTATGGTTTGGGCTTTGCTTCTGTAAAGATTGACAGCCTTGGAAACTCCATGGGGACAGTTTTACTGTGTCCTACAGGGTCACTATAAGTTGGAAAGGACTTGATGGCACACCACAACAACAACAACATAAATTATGTAGTAATGCTGTATTGCTAGACTTTGTCTCCATATTTTTAGTATTCAGTTAATGCCCCAGTGAACATTGTTATGTATATATATATATATATATAATTTCCTTAGAATGTATTTCTGGGGTTTGAGAAGCTGGGTCAGAGAGGGAAGCGCCCTTTCAGAGTGAAATCATTCTGGCTTTGGTGTCTTTTAGTAAACCTCTGGGACGTCTGGAGCCTCTGGCCTGTGCTGCAGCTTCTCAGCCAACAAACCTGGAGAACTCATTCAAGGAGCAGGGGATCTGGTTCCCAGCTGCAAAATAAAATGTCCCCAGGACTCCAGCAGGGGTGACAGCTGGGCAAATACGGCAGGAATTAGCCCCTGGGTGGTGATGGGACCTTCAGAAAAGCAGAGAATGCACATGTGGCCTAAAAATATTCAAATTCAAGTTTATTACAAAGCAGCAAAATCCAAAACAAGACCTGTGTACTGGCCAAGTACATCTTACACTAGAAGCAAATGTGTGTCCCCAATGTTGTAAAGCCACCTTGGTATGTCCTTTTCCCCATTCTCTGTGTTTCAACTATAAGATGAGGGATAAGACTGCAGGGTCCTGCAGTTCAGGGAATTACTTCCTATGGCTTTTCTAGCCATGGTCTCTGTGACTCCTACCAGATGACTGGGTCTCACTCACTGCAGTCAAGTCTGATCCAACTCATAGCAACCCCTCCTTGGGTTTCTAAAGTGGTATCGCTATGGAAGTAGATTGCTCAATCTTCCTTCTGATGAGTGGCTGGTGGGTTTGAACCACCAGCCTTTTGGTTAGCAGTCACATGCCTTAGGGACTATGCTACTGTGACTATGCAAATGTAAGGTGCTTGTGCCCCACTAAGGAGACTGGAGAGCTTGCTAATAATGTAAATAAGGTACATGCCACTCTTGTGGGGGTGGGACCATGGAAATAAGGTATGTGGAACTCTAATTTGGGAATTGGTTAGTTTTGTCATTCTGCTAGGCTTCAAATGAGCCCTCCTAGGGGCAGAAGGAGGAGCTCTGGTGGCGTAGTGCCTAAGGCATTTGACTGCTAACCAGAAGGCTGGTGGTTCAAACCCACCAGGCATAGCTTGGAAGGAAAGTTGAGTAATCTACTTCTGTAGCAATACCACCTTGGAAACCAACGGAGGGTCACTATGAGTTGGATCTGACTCGATGGCAGTGAGTTTGGTTTGTTTTTTTTTTTTTTGAGAGCCAGAAGGAGGGATCTCACTGCCATTAAGAGAGAGGAGCTAGTGTTAGAGTGGAGTTTGTCCTTGAACCTGAGATCTCTATGCTGGACATTCTGGCAGAGACTACCAGCAGAGATGACCAGCTGAGATGACGGCAGCAGAACCAAGAGGCATGAGACAGAGCGACAGCCGTGCTGGCCCACGGAGCAAGAAAGCTGAGTGCTTTGGGCAGGAGGCTTGCTGGCAGAGTGGGGTACACCTAGGTGTACCTATCGGCAGAACTTAAAGAGCTTTATAACACTTGCCTGAGCAAGGCAGAGGCCAGGCCAAGAGGCCAAGGGCCAGAGAGGTGCACCTGAGGGCATAGCAGAGGGGAGACTGTCCTGATCGAAGAATTGTATCCTGAGAGTATTCCTGAACCTGAGTTATAGCCTGTTACTTCCCTAATAAGCCCTATAATCATGACCATTGTCTGTGAGGTCTGTGTGGCCATTGCAACAAATTATTGAACCCATCAGAGAAGTAGTGAGTGCTGTGGGAGGGACGGTTTGTGTCAGCATTGGTAAAAAAGCTGGAGGGTGGTGGCATGTCTGGCCTCATAGGAATAAGCCTTGGGCTGCTGATGGCGATTCTCTCTCTTCCTCATGAAGTTAGAGGAGGTCAGAGGATGCTGCCCCATGCCCTTTTTGCAGTTGGTGTCAGGAGTGGGATTTATTGCAAGGCTCCAGACTCATGGAAGCATGGGACTTTGCAAGAGAAAGAAGGAAGGGGCCTTGGAAGTGAACCTTTTGATTCTTAGATGGTTACTTTGGTTACTGTTACCTGTAATGGTGGAAAGGAATATAAGAGATCCTGTGCTGCAGCTGAAGGGAGAAAGGACTGGCACATGCCACCTGTCTGCCAGCCTTAGGCTTCCTTTGCCCTCCGGGAGGAAAGCACCACTGGCAGACAGCATTTTGCAGAAGAGCAAACTCCTAGAGAGGAGAAACATGCCTGAGGCCATGTTGCAGAAGAAGCAACAAGGAGCACCCAGGTTTAGACTGCCAAATGGGTGGTACCCTGCACTGCCCATGTACTCGCTCTGGGGGTGTCAGGGAGGGCACTGGCAGAAATGTGCTGAGTCATGAGAGGTGTGTGGGGTTCTCCCAGGTGAGCAAGGAGAAGAAGGGAGACTGTGAGGTCATGTGGGAGATGGAGTTGGCAGTGCCAGATAAAAACCAATCTGACTTTGGTAAAGAGAGACCTCGTTCAGAAGGATGTTGCAGTAGGGAAGGGGCTGTGCTGGAATAGGGGGATGTTCAACCGTGAGATTGCAAACATCTCAGAACTCAGGCAGAAAAGGACACTTCTTTGACAGGGAGACGTGAGCATGGTTAGAAAGACCTGGGTGTGGATGACAGTTGATTCTCAGGAGGAGCTGATAGGAGGGGTTGTTCCATGCTCCAAAGCTCAGGGGCCTGCGGGGAGGAGAGGAGCCTGATGAACATCTGCCAGGCCAGGGTCGTGGGCATTCATCCACATTCATCAGTGGGGACAAACAGTTCAGATAATCATTTATGAGACAAAGAACAGGGATTGGAGAATCTGTGTCTGGCCTTGTCCTAGGTAAACGGGGGTCATTGTGAGTCTTCTCTAAGTGGGAGGGGGAGGGTGGTCCTTTGCAGTAAGCTGTTACCCTGGACACCAAAAAGTGTGGGTGCCCAGGAGCACAGAGCCTGGGAATGTCCGATCTTGTGTGTCTGAAAGTCCAGGCAAAGCAGCAAAGGGGAATTGACTGTGGGGACAATTCTTAGTGAGTCGGAGCTGGGCAGGAGAATTTAGCAACCAAGGGGCATCGGTGTGGTGGCCCCCGGTTGTCCTAGTCATGCTCATCCACACACACACGGCTTTCCTTGGCTGGGCCTCTGACTTTCTGGTGCCGCCCTTGGCAGAACTGGGTAGGTGTCAGGGCCGCATTCTCGTGGGAACAAAGCAGAAAGCTGTTGCTGAAGCAGAGAGTGACCGCCAGCTGGAGCTCACCTTCACAAACTCTTTGCTGGGCCTTTGGGCTGGCGATTTGCCTGGGCAAGAAGCTTAAGGCTTTGAGGCTGCATTGCGTCGCGGCCTCCAGTGCCTAACAGCAAGGCCTTGGAGGGATACCCTGCCAACAAGGCTCCACAGAATCACCTTCTGGGCTTGTTCAGTGCCCTTCAACTGTTGCCGTAGTTGAGGCTGAAATGGAATTGGCTGCTTTTGGCGTTGGCACAGACAAGGCAGAAGATGCTTGGTCTGTTTGGTGAGTTGCATATTTCAACGAGAAGCCTGTGCTTAACTATAATTTTCTATCACACCAGTTGGTCTTTGCCTTGAAAGATCCATTTAATTATCTTTGTTTAAAACCTACAGGGTGTAAATGGAGGCATCTGTAAAGAAGACTCCTGAAAAAACCTACAAGTCGTGGGCACAGGCCCAGGTTCCTTGCTTTTTGTTGGATGAAGAAATATTTCAGGGGCTGTTTTTTTCTTTTTTT
>NW_006921625.1:6418806-6441170 GCF_000298275.1 Orycteropus afer afer
TTTTTTAATTGTGATTTTGGTGAAAATTTACAGAGCAAATGCACTTTCCGTACAGCAGTTCACACACACTTTGTCTCATGACATTGACTACAATTTACCTCAATGCAACAGTTCCCCTCCCACTTCCTCCTGATAGTTACTTCTTCCCTGTGTCCATCCCTCCATGCACTCCTGCCCCCTGAGCTGTCTCGCTGTGCATAAATAGACTTTCTTTCTCCCATGGTTGTTCTCTCCAAGGAGTATATGTACCTCAGGTAAATGTTCAACTCCTATGCGTGTCTTTTGTTTGGCTGGAAGCCACAGATGTGGGTTCAATTCCAGACCTGAAGGGCAGCTTGGGGCCTAGTCTCAGTGGTTCCACCAGGTTCTGTCAGACCACCAGACCTGGTCCCCTCTTCAGGGGCTGTCTTTGAGGCAGGCTGGCTGTGGACATGTTGGGCTCCTAGATGCTTTGGGAGGAACTCAGGGAGGTGGTACAGGTGGTGGTGGTGACTCGCCCTGGGATCACGGGTCTAAGGTGTTCCAGCGATGAAGCCAACCCTGATGTTTGTCCAGCACTGGGGTGTCCCTGGGACATGGCCCAGAGGGGCCAACAGCAGTCCTCTAAGCTCCTAGCCCCTGGGATGTGTGCCAGTCTCAAAGCCTTTTCCCTGCACCATTTAAAAGTCTCTGTATGGAGCTCATACCCTCATTTTAACTGTATGATAGTCCTGTAAGAGAGGCCTTGGTGTGCCTTCGGTTTATAGATACTACTAAAATAGAAGCTCTGTCAGGGCAGAAGTTTTTGTTTGTTTCATTCCCTGATGAGGGTGTGGTGGTTCCTGGAGCAAGTTGCCCCACCCATGTGGGAGACCAGGGTTCAGTTCCAGGCCAATATACCTCATGACAGCCACCTCCTGTCCATCAGCGGAGGTGCGTGTGTTGCTATCACGCTGAACAGGTATCAGTGGAACTTCCAGGTTGAGAGACTAGGAAGAAAGGCCTGGAGATCTGCTTCCAAAAGTCAGCCCGTAAAATCCTTGTGGATCACAGTGGTCCAATCTGCAGCTGGTCATGAGGATCACACAGGACCACTGTGGATGAGGTCGCCATGAGTCAAGGTCAGGTGATGGCAGCTAAGGACAACAACAGCATGCACTGAGTGGTGGATCCTTAACACCTGGAACAAAATACCTGGTGCTGGGTAGGTGACGTGCCTACACAGAGAGCCAGGAATAGACCTGGCACTTCCTTTCTCTCTGTTTATGACACTGACCGAGTCTGTCCCAAACATGTCCTCCTTCTGCAAGATGTGCAATGGCTGCATCAGGAAACTTTTAAGGCCCTGTTTCCCAAATGGATTCTGTGACTCTATGAAGTGGAGATCACACCTGAAAGTATTTGTCTTTCCCTTTAGATAGGACCTTTTCTGAAATTGGCCTGGGAGACTTGGGGAGGAATTTCCCAAGCTTTCCTCTGGAGGGGTCCACCCTGGCTTCCCACACACGGCTGGAAGCCTGCTTGGGGCAGAGAGCACCGGGGCACCTGGCACATAGGACCCTGGCTTCTGCTAGGGTAGATGGGAGTGTCCTCTCACATGGGCCTGACCTCTCCCAGTGTTCCGGAAGCTTCTTTGGCCTGACCAGCACTCACGGTATCCTCTCAGGCCTGGAATAGAGTTTCAGTGTCTTTCCTTCATCCTTGAACCTGTTGCTATTGGAGTAATTCTAACCCATAGTGTCCCAGTAGGACAGAGGAGAACTGCCCCATAGGTTTGCAAAGCTGTGGTCTTCGTGGAAGCAGACTGCAACATCTTTCTCCTGTGGAATGGCTAGTGGGTTTGAACGGTCAACCTTCTAGTTATCAACACAGTGCTTAACCACTGTACCACCAGAGCTCCATCCGTTACCCTTGAAAGTAGTGCTAATTCAGGCTCTGGACTGGACCTCATCCACTTTCTCTTCTCCATACCCTTTTGTGGAATACCATTCATGGCTTATCCATGCCCACCTAAACCTCGGTCACCCTTCAAAATCCAAGAGCCCTGCTGCCATTTGAAGGCCTCTCTTTGCTCCTTCAGCCCACCAGACCTCTTGCTCCTTCTTTTCCTTCCGTTAGTCCTCTTTCCATTGTTGTCTAGACCACATTATGTCCACCTTCTGCCATTGCATCCTACATTGTGTTACTCTCTGTTGTTCCTCAGCAATACATGGACAGTATCCTCTCCACTAGGTGAAGCCATCAACTACTTCCTGTACAGAGATGAGGACTCTGCTCAAGCAAAACACATGCTGCCTCACCACCGGCTGCCTCGACAGGCCCCACCAGGCTGTCTGCCAAGGGCAGTGCAGTGTCAGTCTTCCTCAATACCGTTGGTGTCACACCAGTGCCTGACATGTAACAGATGCTGAGATCAGTGTGTCTGGCGTGACACGGACTCCCCACCTAAAGAGAATGCTTTCCTAGCACAGGGCTGTTCCTAGAACCCCTCTGACCATAGAACTGAGACCCGACAAAGATGAGAGCGCTGGCCTCTGGCTGGTTTTGTAGTGGGAGGGGTAAGGCTCAGGGGAAGTATAGGCACCACATTTGGGATAGAGCCTGGCCATGTGTCTGGACCATGCCCCTGACTCCCATGACTGGTGGAGCCCTAAGGCCCAGCATCTCTCCTGTTTCTGGAGCAAAGAGTCACTAATAGGGAAAGAGACTGAAATGTTAACCTTGTTGGGGGGATGGGGTGCAGCCAATGGAGTTGAGCCCTCCCTTTTGTCTGACTGAATCTAGAGGAGAGAGAGAAGCTGAGAGAAGGGATACATTGGAGGAGTCAGGCGAATGGAAATCCACATATCTCATTACCTGAGGATCAAGTCAGTGGGAGGATGGCTCAGGTGTGTGGCCAGTGGGGCTCCTGAGTGGGTAGCACTCGACGTCCTCAGGCCTGCTTGCCACCCGCAGGCCCCGAGCCACCCTGTACAAGCTACCTCAGAAGAGCAGAACACAGGTGCTCTCTGTGACACAGAGAAAGGGGAAGAAGAATGCCCTGTCTCTCTGCCTAAGGAGTCCTGGTTACTTGAACATGTCCTTTGTAGCATTCCCAGGACTAAGGCTTTAAACCATTTCACACATGAGCAGTGATGGAATAGTGCTGGCTCAGGAACTCCTCCCCGACAAAAACACCAGCTTGGGGGATCAAGCAGCCCTAGTTATTGTCCTGGTTCTGCTATTGCCACTTGGAGCCCTCTGAGGAAGTACCTGGACCTCCTTGAGCCTTGTCGTCCTCATCTATGAGCTGGAGACCTCTATGTCCATCCTTATAGGGGTGGATTTGAAGATTTGAGATGCTGTTTATAAAATGTTCAGCCCAAGATCTGGTTCATGATAAGATGGCTCAACAGTGCTGCAGTTGAAACAAGTGATGTTGAGGTGTGTCACCTACCAGTGACCTGTAATGTCTCCATTATCATGAGTCATGACATTTTCAAACATTGGATTTGAAAAGTTCTTTCCAACTCTTACGGTCTATGGTTGCTTTGACTCTGCCCAGTTATAAATGTTGCTGCTAGGTGCCGTCAAGTCAGTGCTGACTCCTAGTGACCTGTGCACAGCAGAACGAAACACCGCCTGGTCCTGTACCACCTTCACAATCATTGCTACATTTGAGCCCATTGTTGCAGCCACCGTGGCAGTCTGTCTTGTTAAAGGTCTTCCTCTTTTTCACTGACCCTCTACTTTACTAAGCCTGATGTCCTTCTCCAGGGACTGGTCCTTCCTGATCACATGTCCAAAGGATCTGAGACAGAGTCTTGCCATCCTCACTTCTTTTCTTTTATTTATTTGTTTATTTTTTATTGTGATTTGGGTTTGTTTCCCATTCAACAGTTCATACACATTTTGTTTCATAACACTCATTGAAACACCTACAGTGTTACAGCTCTTTTCCCATTTCCTCCCTATGACTACCTTTCCCTGTGTCCTTTCCTATGCATTCCTGTCCTCTGAGCTGTCTCCCATTGTTGATTGTTCTAAGGAGTGTACCTACCTGGTGTAAATGTTCACCTTATAGGCTTGTCCATTGTCTGTCTGGAAGCCATGGGAGTGAGTTCAATTCCAGGCCCAAAGGGTGACTCGGGGCCATGGCCTCAAGGGTTTCACCAGCCTCTATAATATAAGTAAGCCTGGTCTTTTCTTGTTTTTGAGTTTTATTCCACATTTTTCTCCACTCTATTCAGGATCTCCAATTTTGATCACTTTCTGAGTGGTTGGCAGTGGTAGCTGGGCACCATCCAGTTCTTCTGATCTTAGGGTCATGTAGGCTGGTGTTCCCATGGTCCACTATTCTCCTGGACTATTTGTTTCCATACATCCTTGGTTTTCTTCACTCTTCTGTGCTCTGGACACATCCTCACTTCTAAGGAGCACTTTTTCTGTACTTCCAAGATAGATTTGTTTGTTCTGTGTACGGTATACTCAATATTCTTTAACACTATAATTCAAATGCATCAATTCTTCTTCAGTCTTCCTTATTCATTGTCCAGCTTTTGCACACATATGAGGTGGTTGAAAATACCAAGGCTTGGGTCAGGCGCACCTTAATTCCTAAAGTGACATCTTTGCCTTTTAACACTTTAGAGAGGTCTTTTGTAGCATATTTGCCCAATGCAATACGTGATTTAATTTCTTGACTGCTGCTTCCATGGGCATTAATTGTGGATCCAAGTAAAATTAAATCTTTCACAACTTCAGTATTTTTTTCATTTATCATGATTTTGTTTATTGATTCTGTTGTGAAGATTTTTGTCTTCTTTATCTTGAGGTGGAAGGCTTCATAAGTAAATGCTTCAAGTCCTCTTCACTTTCAGCAAGGAAGGGTGTGTCATCTGCGTGTCACAGGTTGTTAGTGAAGTTTCCTCCAATCCCGATACCACATTCTTCTTTGTATAGTCCAGCTTCTTGGATTTATCTGCTCAGCATACAGATTGAATAAATGTAGCAAAAAGATACAGCCCTGACACATACTTTCCTGGTTTTAAACCATGCAGTATATCCTTTTTCTGTTGGAATGATGGCCTTTTGGTCTACGTACAGGTTCCTCATGAGCACCATTAAGTGTTCTGGAATTCCCACTATTCTCAATGTTATCCATAATCTGTTATGATCCACACAGTTGAGTTTCTTTGCATAGTCAATAAAACACAGGGAAATATCTTTCTGGTAATCTCTGCTTTCAGCCAAGGCTTATCTGACATCAGCAATGATATCCATTGTTTCACATCCTCTTCTGATTCCAGCTTGAATGTCTGGCAGTTCCCTATCGATGTACTGCTGCAACTATTTTGAATTCTCTTTAGCAAATTTTCACTTGTGTGTGGTGTTAATGATGCTGCTCACTAATCCCCACATTCTGTGGCACCGCTTTTCTTTGGAATGGGCACAAATATGGATCTCTTCCAGTCAGTTGACCAGGTGGCTGGCTGCCAGATTTTGTGGCGTAGACAAGGGAGCGTTTCCAGTGTTGCATCTGTTGGTTGAAACGTCTCAAATGGTATTCTGTCAATCCTGGGTCTTGTTTTCTGCCAATGCTTCCAGTGCAGTTTGGACTCCTTCCTTCAATACCATCAGTTCTTGATCATATGCTACCTCCTGGAATGGTTAAATGTCAACCAGTTATTTTTGTACAGTGACTCTGTATTCTTTCCATCTACTTTTGATGCTTCCTAAGTCATGCAATATTTTTCCTATAGAATCTTTTAATATTACAAATCATATTTCCTAAAGGACATACCAAACAACCTTCTCATTTGGCAAGAATTTTAAGAGGGTGGGAATCCCTAGCTCGCTGTTCTCTCTTCTCTGTTCTCAGTACCATTCTCCTTCCTCCCCAGCTTCCCAGAGGAGTGAGATGCCACCTCCCCCAGGAGAAGAGTAACCAGCTTTGTTGTCGCACCTCCGGACCCTGAGGAAGCACACCTATTCTGTTTAACCCACTTTGTCTCACTCCCCGCCCCACACTGCATGACAAACCAATCCTTAATCTGCTTGCATGGCTTGGTTTCTTCTGGTTTAAGCCTCTCATTCCCTCTGACTCTATCTGTGTTCGGGATTATTTATCCCAGATGCATCACCTGGCATTTGTCCAGCTGGAGTCTCCTTTTGTTATTTTCCTGCTCTGTTTGTAATCTTCTTAGGTCCATTTTTATTGTTTGTTTTTCTTCTCCGGTGTTCCCCAAACTACCCAATTTAGCTATAAGAATGTCACAGATTAGCAGCAAAACGTCTGAGATTCTATTTGCCCATCTCTGTGTCGACTTAGCCATTATGAATATCTAGGTTTTCATGTTCTGAGTTAGCATTTAAAAAAAACACGCCGTTCATTCTGTTAAGACATTATCTCCATACCACCTGGTTCTTGAGTAGTTTGCTGTCTATCAGTGCCTTGCCAGTAATCTGATAGAATTGAACCAGTCTAGCCGGAAGGAAGATGGGGCAATCTATTTCCACAGTGATACTGCCTTGGAAACCCAAGGAGGGGTCACTATGAGTTGGGTTCCACTCGACGGCATATAACAACAACAACAACAGTCCAGACCCAAGGTAGGCTGAGCAATGGTACTGTTATGGTGTGCAGGATGTTACAACTCCTTGTTGCTCCTGAGTAAGTTGGTAGATTTAAACAATTTTTTTTAGGGGGATAATTTGCAGATGTGTTGCCTGGATCTCAGAGTTGCATGAATTCTTTAAGACTTGACCTCTGCTTTTTCTAGCCTTTTTATTTTTTAAAAAAACAAATGTGTAAAGAAAAGTTTTAGATTTATTGAATTACTGCAAGGATTATTCAGGGTTCTGGCCTTCCACACCCATCTCCTGTGTTGGTAACATCTTAGACCAGTGTCTCAGCTGTAAAGTGCGCTATGCAGAAATAACACAAGTGTGTGTCTGTAACTAGCAGGAATTTATTCTCTGGTGGCTCAGAAGACTAGCAGTCTGACTGCAGGGCACCAGCTGTAATGTGCGCTCTCTGTTGGCTCTGGGAGAAGATCCTTGTCATCAGTCTTCCCCTGAGCCTATGAGTTAGTTTCTCGGTGCAGGCACCTGGGGTCCAAAGGATGTGCTCTGCTTCAGGCTCTTCTTTCTTGGTGGTACTGAGATCTCTCTGTCTCTGCTCGCCTCTCTCCTTTGATCTCTTATGAGATGAGAAGTGATACAGGTCACACCCCAGGGAAACTCCCCATTCATCCATCAGGGCTGTGACCTGAGTAAGGGTGCTGCATCCTACCCTCATCCCCTTATAACCGATTGGCTGATATGACAGATTCTATCATGGGGATGATTACATCATTACATAATAATAGATTACTCCCACACCACTGAGAGAGAATTATGGCCCAGCCGAGTTGACACATATTTGTGGAGACATGGCTCGATCCATGACAACGAGTATGCATGAATAGTGACTTCTTATTGTTAGCTGCCCCCACTCGTCCGTCAGTGTGTGGTGCTGTGGTGGCTTGTGTGTTTCTGTGATGTTGGAAGCTGTGCTGCCAGTATTTCACACACCAGAAGGCTCACCCATGGTGGACAGGTTTCAGTGGCGCTTCTAGACTAGACAGGGTAGGGAGAAAGGCCTGGTGGTCTGCTTCCACAGATGCATGAGTGAGAGCGCTGAGGGTCGCAGCCTATAGCCGACTGTGGGGATGGCACAGGGCTAGGCAGCGTCTGGATCACCATGCCTCACCGTGACTCCATGGCAGCCAACAGCTGGCCTTTCCAGGAGCATTGTAGTGAGAGCTACAGTCCAGTAAGGCACTGACTAGCAGGCTAAGGCTTTGCTTCCCCCTTAGGATGTGGGGGCTTCTTTGGTGTCTCTGGGAGTGGTTACAAACACAGACGTAAGCATCTTTCTGCCCCCACGTTAGGGACCGGGAATCAGTATACACCTAAGCCCACGTAGAGGTCAGAAGTTCCCTAGAGATTAGGGTGGGCTAGGGCATCTCTGGGTTTCTCTGCACCCTGGAAGGAATGGCAGAGGGCAGCTTTCTCCCTGAACTTCGGAGGCTTCATTGCCAAGAGGGGGCTTAGAGTTAGCATGTGATATTCCCCACTTCGTCTTTCAAAGCTCTCTCAGCAGACATCTTTCAAAAAGGAGGTGTGTTTTACATCATAGGCTGAGTGATTTGCTGGGATGGAAGGAGACCGAGAGATGGCATCTTAGCCTGGACAGGCTTCTGGATGAGAAGTTTCTGTTTCCTTTAAGCAGTTCCTTCAAGATAATAGAGCTCTTGTGCATTAGCAGAGGACACTTCTCGATTTTGTCTAGCAGGATGTTAGCTGGTTACTTTCATGACAGTCATTCCCCCACCCAGCTGTGCCCTGGAGACCTGAATACCCAGCTCAATGCTGGTGGCTTAGTCGGTGCTGCTCTTCTTATTGGAAAGAAGCATGGTCATGGAGGCAGCAGTGCCCCACGTGAGAGCAAGTGGAATTTGAACCAGGAGCCCAGGCCATTGGCACCTAAAGTGCGTTTGGAACATTGGAACAGCCTCCTTTCTGGCAAACAGGGTCAGTCCATCAAATATGTACCACAGGGGGTTTTGTTCCTGTCGTCATGGTAGAAACATCTAACAGCTCCAGCTTTTAAGTCTGTTCACAGTGGTCCTGTCAGTGGTGACAACCTGTACACCCTAAGATTTTGTGCTCCCTGAGAAATAATCACAACCCTTAAGGTTTATTTTAACCTCAGAAATGGAGTGTGTGAACTGTAGACTGGGGCACCTAGGCTGAGGGTCACAGTGCCTACTAGTCCCTTCGACTGATTGTTTCCATGCATCTTTGTTTCCTTCCTTCTTCTTTGCTCTGGATGAGGAGAGACGCATCGTTTCATCTAGATGGTCACTTGCAAGCTTTTAGGATCCCAGTCGCTATTCATCAAAGTAGGATGTAGAACAATGTTTTTGTGTTATGCCAGTTGAGTTTGATGTCCCCTGCAACCATGGTCCTGAACCCACAGGTCCAACTGCTCACTCTCCCTGGGTAGCTGGCTGTGACCAAGAAGCCACCACAACGTTGCACCTTGTCATCTTTACTGTACACCTGGATATTCTTCCAGCACATACAAATATGCATGTAGAAACATTGTCTGTTAACCGCATACATGGTCATGGGCACACTACCCATTGCCTAGACATACTCAATCATTCAGCCTGTTCACCCATCTATCCACCTGTAGATCAGTGCACTCCCCAGGACCCCAGACTTCTCACTTCAGTGAGTTAATTGAGGTACTCACAGAAGGGGCAAGACTAAATATAGGCTTCTCGCTGCCTCTCACGGTCATGGACACCATTCACACCCATCTGTGGCAAGCATCCGTGTGTGAGACTGACTGAGACAACTGGTTTTCTGTGACGGTGGAGTTTGCATGGGTTCCAGAATGCCTTGTGGGTGTCCAACTGCCCTTCTCCGCCACTGCTTTGAGCTCCTCCCTCCATGGGCCGACATATGTGACAGCCTCGTCCCTGTGAGGACCAGCTTAGGCCACAAGCCATCTCAGGTGTCTAAGCCATTTTTCTTAGGCTATCCACCCTGTGAGACTTTTATTCCCAGATACCATTGCCCAATAAGGTCAAGGGTCTATATTGCGCCCTTCTTCCTGCAGTCCCCAGGACCCCAGACTGAAATTTCCTCAGAAGCTTTAAAGTGCCACAGATCTTCCTCACAGGGTTGAGACTGCTTTGTGTCTGAGGCAGGTTTGGAAGCTTGTTCTTGTCTTTTAGAAAGCTGACTGTTCTCTTCCTCAGCCTGGGGCCATTACATCTAGCAGGCCTCTCTTCCTATAGTTGTAAAGGAATACATTAAGGCACAGTTCATTCTCCCCTCACAGCTTGACTCCAGTTCATTGCCCTTGTGTGTTTGAGCTTTCCTTTTTTATGTTTGAATGACTGACAGTAGCAACAAATGAGTGGCTGTTTGGATTTGTAAAATGCCCCCTAATGGCTGAGAAGATCCAGAAATGTCCCCCGCAGTGCCCATTGGCACCAGCTAATGGTTGACTTGCCTGGGCTTCTGTGTTGACCGGACGTTTGGCACCCCATAGAGCTGCTCTGTCCAGTAAGGCACTGACTAGTCCCTTGAGAAGGGAGCTCTGCTGGTGCAGTGGTTAAGTCCTCAACTGCTACCCAAAGGTTAGCAGTTTGAACCACCCAGTGGCTCTGCAGGAGACAGGCCTGGCAATCTGGCGATCCTTAAGTAAAGATCTCAGCCCGGATGACCCTATGGGGTGGGTCTTCTGTCATAACAACTCACTGTGCCTCAGAATGGACTCAGTGATACCCAACAACAGCAGTTCCCAGCGGCTGTTGAGCACTTGAGCATGGCCACTGCGAGTAGAGCTGTGCTGTCGAGGTGACACTCAGTGGGCTACGAGCCTTCATGGCAGAGGGGAGGGTGAACATGTCTGGTTAGTCCAGTATTGCTCACCTGAGTGTATGCTGTAAGAATAGTACTCTGCATATGTTGAGTAAAACACAATATTAAAATGAACTCGCCCTGTTTCTTCTTATTCTTCGGTGTAGCTGGTAGAAAATGTTCAATTCTACGTGTGGCTGACGTTCTCTCTCTGCTGGACAGGCTGTGCGGACAGCCGGATTATCGGGCACTTCCAGCAGTGTGTGCACCTCCTCACAAATGGTCCCAAACACCCACACTTCCGGTCGCCCACTGGGTAGGAAGGCTGCTGCGATAAATCAGTTTACTTGAAACAGTTTCTAATACGCGGCTACAACACCATTGAAAGAGGCCTAGCATCCTATATAGGCCGCTGGGAAGTTTCTGACACGTAGGAACATAACTGGTTATTAGCGTTCACTTGATCTTGACAGTAGGAGCCCAGGTAGCAATGAGTCACCTGTGGATTCTGCTATAGGAGAACACATCAGCACAGCAGTTTGGTGAAGGCAATGTGGGGGTCTGTCCTCACTTTACTGAAGTAAAGAGTGGGCTGTCACAGCTTTCTCCCGTGGCACAACTGGGGGGTTCCAAATGCCACCTCTTTGGTTAGCAGCCAAGTGCTTTACCCATTGTGCCACTAGGGCTCCATGCTTCAGTTGGATGAGTTGGTTCAAATCATATCTTCAAAATATGTGTTTTAAAACCTGGATAAAACTGGCCAAGTTTCAAAAGTGCAGAAAAGCCTATGTAAGAGTAGACAATAAAATTAAGATTCAAAAAATCTTAATACGAAAATAAGAAAGTGTAGGGGAACTGTGATTGAAGTTAGAAAAATTGAGGGCTCCTATGTGAAATGTGAGTTGCAACAGCAAAACCTTGTAATGACTTCGCCGTAGGGAATGAGCTCCCTCGGAGTCTTTCCCAGCAGATGTCTCTGGACTGTTCTGAGAGTCCCCAGCAGCTGCCAGATTTAACAAAAAATAAAAAATAAAAAAAATACAGGATGCCGGTAAGTTTGAATTTCAGATAAATAATGAATAGCTTTTAGCATATGCGTGCTCATGGAAGCAGCACAAGGAATGAGGTGAGGTGTTGTTCTAGGCAAATGGGCTGCAGAAGGCCTCTTTAATGTGTTGGAAAAGCAAAGATGTCACACTGAGGACTAAAGGACGCGTGACCCAAGCCCTGGTATTTTCAGTCGCCTCATGTGCATGCGAAAGCTGGATGATAAGGAAGAGTGAAGAAGCATTGAGGCCTTTGAATTGATGCTCCTTAGAAGTGAGGATGGTTCGTCATACATGCTTTGGTGGTTATCAGGAGGGACCAGTGGTTAAAGTTCTCGGCTGCTAATCAAAGAAGATGGTTGGCGAGAAAGGGGAAGACCTTAATGAGATGGGTGGGCGCAGGGGCTGCAACAGTGGGCCCAAGCATGGCCGTGACTGTGAGGGTGGTGCAGGATGGGGAGTGCTTCACTCTGTCGTGCACTGGCTCGCCATGAGTCAGAGCCACTCCAACAGCATCTAAAGCAACGGCCCAGGCAGTATTTGGGCCATATTCATACAAATAAATTATGTGCCGTTCATCTGAAATTCAGATCCAACTGGGAGTTCTGCATTTTATCCAGCAGGCCTACAAGGAGTGTCAAGGAGGAGCCCTCCTTGGCTCCCACCCTGGCCTCCTGCTCCTTGGGTCTCTCCACTCTGCCACCTCTGCCATCGCTGCTCCAGGCACACGCCACTCTGCAGGTTTTGCCTGGTTACCCCAGAATCGGTCGCTGATGTGCACTCAGGCCCAGGGCTGGAAGGCCGAGGAGGCTGAGTAACAGCCCCAAAGATGTCCACTTCCTAATCCCCAGAACTTGTGAATGGGTTACCTGACACAGCTAAAGGGACTGTGCAGATGTGGTCAAGTTAAGGGTATGGTGATGGGGAGATGATCTGGATTATCCGCATGGACTTCATGCAATCACAAGGTTCCTTATAAGGTGGGTGGGCAGGGGGTCACAGTCAGAGGAGGAGATGTGATGGCGGAAGCTGAGGTTGGAGTGGTGTCATTGCTGGGAGGGGCAGGAATGCAGGGAACCTCTGAGAACTGGAAAGCCGGGGAACCGATTCTCCCCTCCAGCCTCCAGAGGCCACACAGCTCAGTGACACTTTGACTTCCTCCAGTGAAGTCCATTTCAGACTTCTGGCCTGCAGAACTGAAAGATACCACATTTCTGTTGTTTAAGCCATGAAGTTTATAGCAATTTGATACTGCAGTAAGAGGAAAGCAGACAAAGGCTGATCTCAGCTTCTCCCTTATGTCTTCCAGGCCCTGCAGTAAAGTCCAGGTCCCACCTTCTACAAAAGGAAGTTGATTCGCTCCTCCTGGCGGAAGTGATGTTCTGTAAGTCCCACAAATGCTGAATTGGAAATACTGAGCCAGGCTCACTCGACCTCAGTTGCGCACATCTGCCAGTGACCTTGAGAGCATCCATTTTTAGCCAATTCGGCGAATTCTCCAACACAGAATCTGTGAATAGGAGGATGTGCTGCAGGCATGGGGAGTAGTGCAGCTCAGTGGGATGACCTCACTTGTACGAAATATCTGGAATAATAAGATGCATGGTGGTGAAAGTTTGTCAGTGGTTCCCATGGGCTAGAGGAAGGGAGGGTAGAGATTTGCTGCTTAAAGGGTCAGAGTTTCTGTTCGGGGTGATGAAAAACTGTTGGAAATTGATAGCGGTGATGGTTGTACAATGTAGCGAATGCCATTAAGGTCAAGGAACTGTACACTAGAAGGTGGTTAAAATAGCAAATTTTATGTTATCATATCGAGGTGGACTGACACAGTGGCTGCATCGATGGGCGCAAGCAAGCAACACGCGTGAGGGTGGTGCAGGACCAGACGGTGTTTCGTTCTGTTGTACCCAGGGTCGTTAGGAGTCAGAGCTGCCTCGATGGCCCATGTTAACAACATATTTTACCACACTAAAATGAAATCATAATAAAAAAGAACATGTGGGCAAAAGGCAGCCTAAATCCTCACTTGGGAAAGCAGCATTTTCCAGTTGCAAACCCTTTGGAGATGCCACTCTGTGCACAATCACATCACCGAGTGTGATTCAACTCACCAACTCCTAGACCGTTCCTTTCCAGTTGTCTCTCTGCTCTCCAGATGACTCAAGGACCTTTGGTGGGTTTCCACAGAACTACAAACAGACTCCATCAAATGCAAATCCAAGCACCTGCCACTCAGGGAAGAAAGCACTCATAAATGCAAATCCAATGGGATTTCCTAATTTCTCCTGATCTGGGTACAAAAAGCTCTAGTGTACTTCTCAGCCAGGGCCATCAGCCAGGAGGGCCAGGGTAAAATGGACTTGGTCACCATCTCCCAGAACCTGAGAGTAAGGATGGAGTCCTAAACTTAGAGGAGGTGCTTCAAGATTTACAAGTGGATGGTAAAGCATAGCTTCACAGAGCAGGCATCTTAGCCTCAGACTACTTGCCAGCTACAGTGATGCCTTACTTATGCTTAGTTACATGGTATTGTCTTCCAGGGCATGAGTTTTCCTAATAGTTTCTCCTTCTTCCAGTCATTTCTTAATTTCTTAATAAATAGAAAAGTATTGGTTTTAAGTAAGACTCTTATGCAGAATCTGTGCTCAGAAAACATTGTAAATAAATGCTGGTTCAGAGGAGATGAGGATGAGGAATCCATAACCCTTGTGTGACCTGTGGAACATATAGTGTGCACATACATTTCTCGCCTCTGGTGTTTAGTGGGAAGCTGCTATCCCATTTTTAGTGTGTGCTGACATCTGGTGTGGGGGGTCTATATAACTGCATGGATCTTAAGAAACTGGGCTCATCCCACCAACCCCAGTACCAGAGAACCCTTGGGACATATGTGTCCCAATAATTGTATCAAAATCCAAATTAACTCAGAAATTTTTTTCCCATTCCATTCAAAATGCCTTCCATTATTGGAAACACCGTTTCAACAAAAAATTCAAAGCAGAACATAATCTGGTCTTGAATGGGTTAAAGAGCAGTGTTTCCGAATTCAAGCCTGTGGCTGGGGAGAAGGAAGACCAAAAGACAGTTCAGGATGTTTTCTCCTGGGGGAGAAGATGCAGCCCTTGCGGCGGACCCACTTTGTTGCAGAGTTTCTCCACAGTGTCTGGAAATACAGGGAATCTGACCATCTTGCTGTTGCTTGAGAAAGTGGGAGGAGACAACACCCCTCTGAAGAGGCAGAGGTGCCTTCCCCATCTTTAGTGCTCTCCGTGCTCTGCTCGAGACAGAAGACTTTCCTAGGTTGGAGGGGCTGTGAGTGAAGGAGAGCGAGCTCTGTTGAGTCACAGTAAATCACTCAAGTTAAAAGGAACTCATGGGAACGTTTTCCAGGGGAAATACTTTATTTTAGGAAATTACTGGTAATTCATGTCAGAGGCAGGACATCCGCCCCCAGCTACCATGCTCCTCTCCCAGCCCACTCAAGATTTGAGTAAACCCACGGGGCATCCAGTTTGTGCTTCCACAGGACCCACAGGTTTCATCTCTTTGTTTCCCTTCCCCTTGATTTTAACAGATAGTCACTTACATGAGCCATTGGTGTGGGCAGCAGATTTGACCAAAGCTGGGGAGATGGGACCTATTTACAAAATTAAATATTTCCTATTCCGTTCTCAAAATTCCCTTGGCCCCTCTGTATCAGCCTTCCTTTCCTCTTCCCTGTTCTCCCCTTTCTGCTGCCCTTGACCTCCAAATGTGGAGTCGCTTAACCATGTCTTCTGCTGTCCTTGACCTCCAAATGTGGAGTCGCTTAACCATGTCTTTTTTTCTTTCTTCTTCTTTTTAAATTGTGATTTGGGTGAAAGTTTACAGAGCAAATTCATTTCCCATTCAACAGTTCATACACTTTTTTTTTTCCTGACATTGATTGCAATCCCCACAATATAACAGCTCTCTTCCCAGTTCCTCCTTGTGATTACCTTTTCCCTGTGTCCTTCTTTCCTATGCATTCCTGCCCTCTGAACTATCTCCGTGTGCAATGCTGCCCTTCTGCTCTCCCATGGTTGATTGTTCTATGGATTGTATCTGGGTTAGGCTGGGTTCTCTAAAGAAGCAAAACCTATATATATATATATAGAGAGAGAGAGAGAGAGAGAGAGAGAGACAGAGAGACAGAGAGAGACAGAGAGAGAGGGAGAGAAATTTATCTTAGGAAAATGGCTCACACTTATAGAAGCTGTCAAGTCTCAAGTTCTTGGATCAAATGTCAAGCTGGAGGCATTTCCTGACTCATGCAGCTGCAGGGTCTGACAAGCTCAAGGTTGACAGGCAGTATACTGGGTGTTGACTCCAATAAATGACGAATCCAAGATCTTCAGGCCGAATGGTGGATTGTTGTTCGCTCACAGACAGTTATAGGCAGCACAAAAAGATCCCAATCCACAGAAGAGTGTCTCTTTTCCCAGGAATGCCATAAATATATTGGAAGCAAACCATACCCCTAGAGAAACGCTCTTTCAACATATTGGCTGCTCAAAACATATACCTCCTATCTCATCATGGGAATAACCCACATCATAACTGCTTAAACCACTCAGAATTGTGGTCCAGGCAAGTTGACACATAACTCCAACTATCACAATATCTACGTGGTGTAAATGTTCACCTTGTTGGTCTGTCCATTGTCTGTCTGGAAGCCACAGGAGTGAGTTCAATTCCAGGCTCAAAGGGTGACTAGGGGCCATAGTCTTGAGGGTTTCACAAGTCTTTATCAGATCAGTATGCCTGTTTCTTTTCTTTTCTTTTAAATGATTTTGGGTTTTATTCCACATTTTTCTCTCACTCTGTCCAGGATCTCCTGTATTGATCCCTTTCCTAGTGGTTGACAGCTAGGCACCATCTAGTTCTGGTCTCAGGGTCATGTAGGCTCAAGTTCTCATGGTCCACTATTCCCTTGGACTAATTGTTTCCACATGCCTTTGATTTTCTTTATTCTTTGCTTCAGACAAGGAGAGACCAATTGCTGCATTTTACATGACCACTTGCAAGCTTTTAAGACCCCAGTTGCTACTCACCAAAGTAGGATGCAGAGCAATATTTTTGTGTCGTATGTTATGCCAGTTAAGTTTGATGTCCCCTGAGACCATGGTCCTGAGCCCATGGGCCCAACAACTTACTCCCTCAGGTTGGTTGGCTGTGGCTAAGAAGTTGTCATAACGTTGCCCCCTGTTGGTTCTATTATATATAAGGATATTCTTATAGCACATACAAACACATATGTAGAAACTTATGGTCGGCCTCCAAACTTATATGTGGTCATAGGTATATTCCCTTTTACCTAGATACACCTGATCATTCAGCCTGTCTACCTACATAGATTAACCACATCCTTTGTCAACTTGTTTCAAGTTACCCTGAGCACAAGGTCTTACCTTATAGCTCCAGAGCGGCCTATCAAGCTTTTTTTTTCTAGACAAAGACTGCAGTCACTGTTGGTGTTTCTGTTATGGTAACTTTTTTTTTTTTTTTTTAATATTTACATATGAAAATACAGACTTGTATTGTTGTTGTTATTTGGTGCCATTGAGTTGGTTCCAACTCACAGTGACCCTGTGGTACAACAGAATGAAATACTGCCCATCCTGCACCATCCTCACAATCCTTGCTATGCCTAGGCCCATCATTTCAGCCATTGTGTCAGTCCATCTTATTAAGAGTTTTCTCCTTTTTCACTAACTTTTCTTTACCAAGCATGGTATCCTTCTCCAGGGACTGGTTTCTCCTGATAACATGACAAAGTACGAGTGACAAAGTCTGGCCATTCTCGCTTGTAAGAAGCATTCTGGCTGTACTTCTTCCAAGACAGATTTTTTCCTTCTGGCAACACCCCAGTTCACATGCATCAGTTCTTCAGTTTTCCTTATTCATTGTCCAGCTTTCACATGGATGTGTGGCTTGGGTCAGGCTCACCTTAGTCTTTAAAGTGACATCTTTGCTTTTTAACACTTTAAAAAAGTCTTTTGCAGCAGATTTGCCCAATGTAATCATTTGATTTTTTAAGACTTGCATCAAAGCCAAACAAACTCATTGCCATCAAATCAATTCCAACTCATAGCAACCCCATTGTGTTTCCAAGGCAGTAAATCTTTACAGAAGTATATTGTACTATCTTCCTTCCGTGGACTGATTGGTGGGTTTGAACCTCCAACCTTCTGGTCATATGCCTTAGGCCCTGCATCACCAGAATTCCTTAAGACATGCATTAAACCAAAAAAACCAAACTCATTGCCTTCAAGTCAAATCCAAATTGTACTGAACCCTCCTTGGGTTTCCCAGGCAGTATCTCTACGGAAGTAGATTGCCCAGTCTTCCTTCTGAGGAGTGGCTGGTGGGTTTGAACTGCTAGCCTTCTGGTTAGCAGTCAAATGCCTTAGGCACTATGCCACCAGAGCTCCTGTAAGACTTGCATTGTTGTTGTTGTTGTTATGTGCCAGCGAGTCAGACCCGACTCATAGCGACCCCTCCTTGGGTTTCCGAGGCAGTATCACTATGGAAGTAGATTGCCCCAGACTTGCATTAGCAACAACAAATTCACATTTGTCTGTCATTAAAATAATGGATTAAAAAGTTTCAGCAAGAGAAAGACAGTAGGGTGCAGGATTAGCTCATTATCATCATTAGGTGATATCTAATCACTAGATTATCCTTAGATGTTTCCTAAGGAGGTGATAACTATTGTAGTCAAACTGTCAAAAGCATAATGAGTTACAGGACAAGTACTGGCGCCCCCTCCCCCATTCATTCCTCCAGGTTCTGCATCTGCCTCCAGAGCAGAGGTTTCTGAGATTTTCTGACTAACCTGGGCGTGCTTTCTCAGGTGCTCCTTTCCAGCTATTCCATGGAAGAACACTTGCAAGTTGTGACTGTAAACTCCTAATGGCCATGCTGTGCCATTTTCTAAAAGGGAATTGGAGAAATACTCCCGAGGGCCAGAAGCTGCGGAATTTGCTGCCCTCCAGGACTTGTAAACATATTTATGAGCATATACGCCAGATACATTTGCATATTAGGGCCTGTAATTAGTCTGGTGATTCACATGGAAACCTTTAGCTGAAGATTTTCATGGGAAATTCTAGCCCCCCCCCCCCTCTAAATAGGAGCAAGTTTCTTAAAACGCCTTCAGAGCTAGCTTACAAGAGAAAAATGAGCAGTCCGTACCATCTTCCCTAGCAAGTATGTGACTGTTGCCAAGAGAACAGGGTCCCCTCTGTGCCAACCAGGTGACATTGGACGTGTGGCAGCTAAAGCGATGGTGTGCTCCTTCTCAGCATTTCTCTGTCCTCTCCTCTGACCTCAGTTTCCAGACCAGGACTGGCAGTATGATTTCCAGGGCTCAGGACAAAAGAAAACGTAGGGCCTCTGATTCAAACATGAAGGATTTCAAGATGGCACCAGCAGAGCCCGAAACCAAGCATGGGCCCTTCTCGGTTCAGGGCCCTGACCCAGTGCACCATCTGTTTGGCTTCTAACCAAAGCCACTGCCGTTGCGTCAATTCTTACTCCTAGCAACCCTGTAGGATGGAGTAGAACTGCCACACAGGGTTTCCCAGGCTGCCAGTTTTCACGGAAGCTGATGGCCAGGTGGTTCCCCAACAAGAGAAACAACCGCTCCCAGCAGCCCCCCTGAGAACCACCTGCCATCCACACGCAGGTCTTTCTAGCCACATTTACGTCTCTGTGTCAAAGAGAAGCCCTTTTCTGCCTGAGTTCTGGGCTGTTGGCAGTGTTATGGTTGAACATCCCACTATCCCAGCAGAGCTCCTTCCTGCTGCAGTGTCCTTGTGAATGAAGTCTCTCTTTACCAAAGTCCGGACTGGTTCTCCGGTACTGCCCGCTCCATCTCTCACATGCCCCCGCAGTCTCCTCTCTTCTCTTTGCCCACCTGGGACAGCCACCCGAGTGCTTAGCCACTGAGCCACCAGGGCTCCTTGTTTGGCTCTCTGCACTGCATCAACCTGCTCAGACTTGCTGAAGCCACTGTCCACTCCGATATCCTCTGCTTCTGCCCAGGGATTGAGATTGCCTCCTCTCCTGGCCACGGAGACAGACTTTGAGAGAACAGAAACGAGGAGGGCCTCCATGCTCCCTTCCTCCAGTTTCTCTGCGTCGCTGATAATTAGCTCTTTTAGCAGGATTTCTTTCTTATTTGGGCTTTTTGTAGTTCATTAACATAAGCCCTTATTTAGCATTGTTTTCTTATTCTATACATGTTGGAGTATTTTGTTTAATAAAATTTCAAGACCGATATTGTGGTTGCCAACTGAGAAAACCAATCTCAGTGATTCAGATAGAAACCACACGGCTAACTACAGAGCTTGGAGACTCTGAGGGGCCGGGCCTGTCCGCAGGAAGGCAGCAAGGGGCAGTCAGAGGAGCCACCGATTCCATTCTGGGGAATTTATTTCAACAAATGACTTTTTTAACGCAAAAAAATGATGACTGGGTGCTGCGTTCATTCCCTAGGGCTGCTATGACAAAGTGCCCGAGTGGGTATCTGTAAAGGGCAGAGTGGTGTCTCACAGTTCTGGGGACTGGGAGTTTGAGTCAAGGAGTTGGCCATGTTGATCCTTCCTGAGGCTTTGAGGGAGAAACTTCCTTGCCTGTCTCCTAGCTTCCGGCAGCTCCAGGTGTTGCTTGGCTGGCAGCTGCAGCATCACATGGCACCCATCCCCTGTCTCCCTGTCTCTGTGCATTGTCTCCTCTTTTACAAGGACACCAGTCATAAAGGATTAGGACCCAGCCTAATACACTAAGACATTGTGTTAACTAATAACATCTTCAAAGACTCTGCTCCCAACCAAGGTCACATGCACAGGTATGGGGATTGGAGCCTTTCAGGAGACACAATTCAACCCTAAACAGGTGCCTTCTGTGGCTAGGTGCTGTATGGCATTCATCAGTGAGCAAGAAACCAGCTGCTCTCTGAGGGAATTTATGATCTACTGGAAAGAATAGGAGCTCTGGTGGCATAGTGCCTAAGGCATTTACCTGCTAACCAAAAGGCTGGTAGTTCACACCCACCAGCCATTCCTCAGAAGGAAGATTGGGCAATCTACTTCTGTAGTGATATCGCTTGGGAAACCCAAGGAGGGGTCGCTATGAGTTGGATCAGACTCCACAGCACTGAATTTTTTTTTTTTCTGGAAAAAATGGGCATCTACTCCCGTGGTTGTACTAGAGGGAGCAGGAAAGCAGGAATCTGGGAGGTGCCCTGACATGTATTGGAGCTGGTCTTCAAATTATTTTGCTGAGTGAGGAAGGGAGGGGAGAAAGGTGCTCCAGGAAGAGCAACCTGCATGGCTGAAGGTTTGGGGGGGGAGGAAGCACAGGCATTTTTTTTTTTGTGTGTGGGGGAAAATAGGTTTCCAGGGAATGTGTGGTACAGATGAAAGAGGACTAGGAAGTAAAGGTGCAACTTTGGTGGGAAAAGACCAAAAAGAGGCATGGATGTCAACCTAAGAAGACTGGACTACAAAGAAAGCAACGTGAGAGATAGGGGTAAGTTTGATGGCTTTTAAATTTAAGAATTGCTTGTAATTTAGGAAGGTGTGTTAAGAACACAAGAGACCTGGAATGGCAGACTAGGCTACTGAAAGGTTAGTGTCCAGGTGAGAAGCAATTACATCTTGAGCAAGGGTGGTAGTAAAAAGGAATGGAGGATGTTATAGGGCTAATGGAATAAGAGGGAGGATTCCAAGATGGCTCCCAGGTTTTCAGCTTGGGTGACTGGAAGAATGTTGGCCCATAGCGCAGAAATACAGGAGCGAGAGGCAGAAGGCAGCATGAGAAGAGGGATGAAGATTTAGGTAGACCTTTGGTGAGAGGGAGGTGAAGATAGTCAATAGACAGTTGACATTGTGGGTCAAGAACCCAGAGAGAGTTCTCCTCACAGATGGTAGCTGGAGCCTGGGGGGCAGGCTGGTAAATTAAGGACATGAACATGGACGTGGAGAGAAAGGGGAATAGTTAAGGGAAAGATCTCTGTTTAGGAGACATGAGGAAGAAGAGCTAGTAAGAGAGAGGCCTATTCAGAGAGAGAGAGACAAAGACAGAGAGAGACAGAGAAAGAGCAAGACCTATCATAAAGCGAGAGAGTGCCAAGAGAGGGCAACATGCATCCTGGGAGGAGGAATCAGTCAGCAGGGTCAAAAACAGTGACACCGGCTGTGGGAAGACCTTCTGATTAGATTAAAGGTCTGTGGTTTAGGGGAGAGGATCTCAGTGGACCAGGAGCTTGGGTATTTACACAGTGGGGCTTCTACCTGTGGAGAGGACCCCTCCTTGAGATGGTAGCGGAGTAGCAGGAAGTGTTTTCATTTCTGGTTCAGGGAGGTCTATGTGTGTCTGGGGCTTGAAGAGAAGGAGCTAATGGAAGAGGAATTATGTAAGGATGAGGGCCACGTTGGTGCAGAATGGAAGAGGAGATGAGAAAAGATGAGAGGGAGGAGGACACGTCTTCCTGGATGCAGAGAGAATTGAAGAAGCCATAGACTATTTCAATAGACATTGTCTCTCTACCAAACCAAATATCACAAATGCTACAGATGTGTTGCTTGCAGATGTGGGTTAAATTAATCTATGCTAACCGACAAGAGGCAAGGTTGTGGTCACTGCTTGGTTACAGCCAGCTACCCAGAGGGACCAAGTAGTTGAACCTGTTGGCTTGGGACTATAGTCGCAGAGGACATCAAGCTCAATTGGCATAACATACTGTACAAAACATTGTTTCACCTCCTACTTTGGTGAGTAGCGACTGGGATCTTAAAAACTAGCAAGCTGCCATCTAGATGCAAGGATGGGTCTCTCCTCGTGCAGAGCAAAGAAGAATGAAGAAAACCAAAATTCATGGAAACAATTAGTCCTAGCGACTGGTACACCATC
>NW_006921625.1:6445175-6447449 GCF_000298275.1 Orycteropus afer afer
GTTATGTATGTAAGCAGGGTACTGTGCTGTGCTCCTCTATTCACTAGTTGGCAGCACTTATACACTCACCACCTGTCTCCTTTCCTGTTGTCAGCCTGTCATATGTCCCTGCCATCTTTGGCAAACAGAGCCTATTCTTAGGTCTCTGGAATCCAAATGAGAATGCTGTCACTTTAATATCCAAAATGGGGTCACTTGTAAACATTCAAAATGGTTGCACCCTCTGGACAGCCAAAAGTCCACAGCTCAGGTTGTCTCTCTCCTTGCTGTTTCCCTTCCTAGTCATAGGCCACCAGCACAGTCATCCCTGCAGCCCTTTGGGACAAGGGCTGACCTTTAGGTCAATTCTCAGATCCTAACACCACTTGGAAATATTCAGGCTGTTGGTCCTGTCAGAGTAGCTGGCAGTCCACTGCTCCAACCATCTCCGTACTCACTGATTTCATTCAGGTTTTTCCACTAGTTGGTGCCTAATCCACTTCTGTATACTTGCTTTCAAAGCTCAGGGCTCCAGGATTATCTTCTGCATCTCTGTCAATTGGTTTCTCTTTCTTTGTTGAAGAGGGTCTGTGGAGCTTGTCTCCCTATTCCGCCATCTTACTGGAAGCCTCTTTTCTTCTTTTTAAGGTGCTCTGATGGTGCAATGGTTGAAGTATTTGGCTGCTAACCAAAAGGTAGCAGTCGGAACCCACTAGCTACTCTGTGGGAGAAAGATGAAGCAGTCTGCTTCTGTAAAGATTTACAGACTTGGAAATTCTATGGGGCAGTTCTACTCTGTCCTACAGGGCCACTATGAGTCAGAATCAACTTACTGGCAGTGGGTTTATCTTCTGTTTGCTCACATGCCTCTGTAATTACTGCCTACCATCTAAAGATTGGTCATAGTTTTGTGTATTAGAAACTGCATTATGTTCTAAGTGTTTTCACACACATTTGATTCTCATTACAACTGTATGAAGCAGGTAAGGCACTGGGTGATTTACCTCAAGTCACACAGGCACTGTGTTGGGGCTGGAAATGAGCTCTGTTGAGCTCCTGCTTCAGTTCTTTTGCCATCACCTGACACAGAGACCTAGACTTCCCTCCTTGGCATCTCAGCATCTTTCTGGGACTCCTTCTGCACTCTCAAACCCACCAGTAAGAGTCAAGATCTTCTGGGTGAGGTTAGAGTTTGGAGTCAGCTATGTAGACACCACACTGAATATGGTTTATTTCTAATTATTCCAAGTCATGGAAGTTTTATTTTCTAAGATGATATAACTGTGATGGTATTAGGCAGGTTTTATGACTATTTACCTGATTGCGCTCATACATAAGGTCATGCATATTGGCCATTTGATGCAAAAAGTGCCCAAAGATGAGGGGAAAGGCAAAGCTGAGGGCAGTCTAGAAGAAAGAGGTAAGTTGTGCCAAGTGTGTACTTAGCATCACAATAGAGGCAGTGCCATGAGCCGAGGAAATCCAATTTATTTTTCTGATAAATAACTGCTGCTCTTGTCATTGTGCAGTGATATCAGGTCTCTTCATGCATCCATTCCTTTCACAAAGAATCCATTAGTCTTGCATGAATCTTCAATTATTCCGTTACACAGTCTATAGGAAGCAAAGTTATTTCAGTTGATGGAAAACCTCCTTTTGACTCTCCCAACTATTTAAACACAGGGATCAGAACCTAGAACACTTATAATCTTTGCTTAAAACACATAAAATTGAGAGGAAAATGTTTTATGGGTTTTTATACACAATTAAGCCCTGGTGGTGTAGTGGTTAAGGCATTTGGCTGCTAACCAAAAGATCGGTGGTTTGAATCCACCAGCTGTTTGAACCCACAGAAGAAAGATGAGTCAGTCTGCTTCTGTAAACATTTACCACCTTGGAAACCCAGTGGGGGTTGCTCTAAGTCGGAATTGACTTGACGTCAGTGGGTTTGGTTTGGTTTCCAATGATGCACAATTGGCTGTTGATATCTGCATGTTGGATCTGTTCCTATCCATTTCCTAATCCAAAAGCACCTGTAACATTGTTACTAACTAAAAATAACTATTTTCAAAGAAAAAGAGCATGAGAAGAGTGGCATAATTTTACATTTTTCAAATCCCTTTCATGTCTATCTCAATAGAAGACAGCTATGTCCTCGTACCTGCTTGTGCATATGATCTCTTGTGATAGGTTGTTTGGTGAAAGTAAGGAAATCTGGTTTCATACATCATGTAGCTGGGAACAGGAGGACTGTTTCCATGCCCTTTGCATATAATTGTCACTGTTCTACCTTAG
>NW_006921625.1:6448134-6450362 GCF_000298275.1 Orycteropus afer afer
TTCTTTCTTTCTTTCTTTCTGTGAGTTAAAGGTGGGAAGAGTATAGGGAGCCCTAGTGCAGTTGGATGTCACTGCCTTGCCCGGATTGGTGCTAAGGCACCAGCAGATTTACTTACCATTGTTTTTGCAAATGGCAGCTTGATAATATCACGGACACTCTGCAAGAGTCTCAGGATAACCAGGGGTCCAGGAACTGCACTTGGAGAACTGCTGCTATCAGGGAGAGCTTCCCGTGCTCATCCTAACATCAGTTAGAATGAGCTACGCTATGCTGCAATAACGGCATCTTCTAAGTCTCAGAGGCTTTATCCAAGAAATATTTAGTTTCTTGCTCATTCTTCCTGTTCATCCTGGGTCACTGGGGCTCTCCATACTTCCTTCTTCAGTGGTGGTGGTAGTGGCAGAAGGACACGTGAGTCACTGGCTCTTAATGACTTCTTTCTGGAAGGGATATCATTTCTGCTCTCATTCGGTGGCCAAGGGCTATCCCACAGATTCCTTTAATTTCCGGAGGGAAATAAATGCAGTCCTACCATGTGTCTGGGAGAAGAGCAGGGAAACGGCACTGATGATGATCACACTCATTATCTTTCATTGACTGTAAGGTGCTATCAGTTGAGAATGTGCTATTATTTTATGTACCAGTAAGAAAGAGAAAATACTACTGATTAAACTGTGACTTGCCCTCCATTGTCAGGCTCATTTTATTTCAAGGAGTGTTAAAATATAAAAATAATGCAACTTAAAATTGAGGGAATATGGTAGATACTGGAGGAAAAGGAAATACTGCATTTGACTGTGAAAAAACAACATAAATGATCATAATTTATGTTTAGTCTGATGTCTTATTACCTCAAAGTATAACAGCTAGTATGCCTAACAGTAATTTTGAGTTCCGGCAAACCCATTGTTATGTTATTCCTCTACCTTCTTATTTTGAAATAATTATAGAGTCACAGTTAGTTGCAGAAAATGCACAGGGAAGTACCTTGCCCCCTTCACCTGGCTTCTCCCAGTGATGTCACTTTGCATAACTGTGGAACAGCTTCACCACCAGGCAACTGACATGGCTGTGCGCCAAAAAGGCTTACACAGATTCCCTGGTTTTGCATGACTCGTGTGTGTATGTATAATCCTGTGGAATAGATTAGCATGCTGATTCATGTAATCACCACCACAATCAAGATAAAACCCAAAACACATTGCCGTGGAGTACCTTCTCAGTAATAGTGACTCTAGAGGTCAGAGTAGAACTGCCCCAGAGGGTTTCCAAGGCTGGAATTATTACAGAAGCAGATTGCCTCATCTTCCTTCCCTGCAGTGCCTGGTGGGTTCAAAACGCAGACCTTTTGGTTAGCAACTGAGTACTTACCCACTGCACCACCAGGGGCTCCTTATAATGAAGATACAAACCATTGCTATGTTTTATTGGATAACAATAAACTGTAGGTGCATACAGTCGGTGCTAGAGTAGATGAGTCCTATGGAACAATTGCTTGCTTGCAACTTAAAATGGGTGGGCACATTGGTGAGGATCCCAATCCCTTGAAATACCTTGGATCAACTTTTACAAGTAGAGTTGCTTAGAATAGGAATTCTCTGCCTTGAAAGTAATTGGTGAGTTTTTAAATTCTAGCGTGATGTGCAGGAAGCACCAGGAAGACCGAGAAGGCAGCACTGGTTTTCTTCTTGGCTGAACATGCCACCGTATTTTTCCAGCAGATTTGGAGAGGAGGCCATCAGCCCTCCTAGCCAGTTCCTTTGTATTTTTTAATGTTGATTATTTTCCTTTCAATTTCAGGGACTCTCTTCCTCAGTATGTGGCTCACCTAGTCCATGTAGTCTGGGAGCCTCCCCATTCTCCCAAACCAGCCATCTGTGGGGGGTGCACCCAGCTGGTCTTCCATGGGGCAAATCAGAGAGGAGCACCATTGTGCAGTGCAGGAAAAAGCAACCACCAGCAGAGGGCGCTCTAACCTTTATGTGGCTGATACCTGGAGGACCAATGGCCCCATCCACTTCCCAACAGAAAGGTGACTTCTGAGATTTACGTTCTCTTTGGCTCAGACATTGCCTTCTTGAGAGCATAAGTCCCAGTGGCCGCTGCACGTTGTACAATCCATGTGTGCTCTGCTGACATATTGCTGGTGACAGAAAACGAGCCCTTCAGGCATTTCCCCTTTTATTTAGCAGGGAGGAGCTCTGGTGGTGCAGTGATTAAAGCATTC
>NW_006921625.1:6451422-6452261 GCF_000298275.1 Orycteropus afer afer
CCATATCATATGTTGGTAGATAGTCTTATTTTATTTTGTAACAAAGTTGTGCATATACTATCTGGAGTAGTCTTCCTCCAATAATACAGCATGTTCTCTGCTTCTGAGAGCAACAGGTACTTCATTCATTTTGATGGCTGCATAAAGTTCCATAGCACTGAGATGTCCTAATTTCTCACCTAGCTCTTGTTGGTGGGCTCGTGGAATGCCTCCAGTTTTTCACTTGTGAGTCAGGCTGTGACAAGAGCTCTCTCATCAATATTCTTGAGCACATGGAAGTGCTGGATAGGAGGGTGTGTGCATTTCATCTGTTACTGGATAGTGTGGAAAAAGTCCCAATTGGTTTTTGATAGTTTTAATCATGGTAAGTGCATATATAACACCAATTTGCCATTTCAACATGTGTTACATGTACAATCAGTGACATTAATCACATGCATCAACACTACGATCCGTTTCCAGACTTTTCCATCCCCCTTCTCAGAAGCCCACTGTCCCCTAAGCAATGACTCCTTTCCCCGTCCCTGGCCACCACTAATAGACTGTGGTCTTCTGCATTTGCCTATTCCAGGTGTGTGATATAGGTGGGACTGTACAATGTGTGTCCTTTTGTGAGTGTCTTATTTCACTCAGCATCATGTTTTTAAGGTTCACCCATGGGGTAGTTGTGTCTTAGGACTTGCTTTCTCTTATGGTGGAATAATTCCCATTGTGTGTCGGTCTCAGTTATCTCGTGCTGCCATAACAGCACTACCATAAGTGAGTGGTTTTAACAAACAGAAATGCATTTTCTCACAGCCTAGGAGCCGGGAGTTTGAATTCAGGATGTCCACTCTAGA
>NW_006921625.1:6452736-6454007 GCF_000298275.1 Orycteropus afer afer
TGCAGTGAACATTGGAGTCCGAGTTTCTGGGTCCCTGCTTTCAGTTCTTTGGGTACATACTTAGGAGTGGAATTGCTGGCTTATAGGGTATTTCTTTCTTTCTTTCCAGGAAAATAGAGACCAATTGTTGTACCTTGGATGGCCACTTGCGAGCTTTTAAGACCCCAGGCACTATGCATTGAACTAAGCGGTAGAACAGAAGTTCTAAACATGGTATTAAGCCAATTAATGTCCCATGAGGCCTTGAGCCTAAATCCCCAAACCAATAAACAAACACATGAGGTGTTTGGTTATATATAAGCAGCCTAGTAGCTACTCTTTTCTCTTTCCTTTCATTGTTGTTGTTGTTGTAAATACATCCATATAGTAATGTTTGATATGAGACCTCTGAAGAGGAAAAAGTTAGAATGCCCAGAAAAACAGCTATGAAACAAGGGGAATAGAGTGCCTGCCTAGGGGAAGGCTGGTCCTGCTTACCTAGGGATGATGCTGCTGCCTGAGCCCCACAGAGCCCCAGAGTTCCTGCAGGAAGCACATTTGTGCCAACTGTAGTGATGGACTTAGAAGCGTGCATCTTTTTTGGTGATGAAAAACCTCACACATTCAGACACTCATCATCCAACCCCTTAGTTGAAAAAGATTCAATAGGAACCAAAGCTGCATCCTAAATCCCCCTTCCCATGTTTATGGGTCTCAGGTTGTATGCCAGAAGTGATTGCCAAGGAGGAGGAGGCACCCTCGCCCCACTCTTAAAGTACATTCTTCCAGCAGAAAGATGTCTCTTGCTTCCTTGATGCCACCTTTCGGAAGAACACGCACATACATGCACAGACTCCCTTGTTCACTCATTGCCTTACATGTCTGTTCTTTCATTCCATATCAACCCTGACACTGCTCGTATCACACGCTGCTCTTCTTTAAGTAGGTTGAAAGCAATCTACTTTCTTTCTTTTCCCAGTAAACAATCAGCATCAAACTTCATATCTCACATCCTTACTATAAAAGCCTAAAATACCTTTTCACATTTTTTTGATTATAAGACCTGTCGATACCACATTTTCAATGACCCGAAAGAGGCCTGTAACATGGCTCCTTTAGACAGCAGAGTGCCTAGAGTTGAGTGGAGAGCGGTTAGTTTAAAACAGATCTGGTAAAGATAATAATGTATCAATGAAAACCATTTTAGAGCATCTAGTAAGTGTCACACAGTGTTAAGTACTAGAGAAGCAGAGGTGAGGAAGACAGTCCACGTCCTCAGAGGAGACAGCATA
>NW_006921625.1:6454652-6455759 GCF_000298275.1 Orycteropus afer afer
GGAATGCTCCTTAGAAGTGAGAATGACCAGACTTCGTCTCTCGTACTTTGGTCATGTTATCAGAAGAGGCCAGTCCCTAGAGAAGGATATCATGTTTCTAAATAGAGGGTCAGTGAAAAAGGGTCTGCTACCTCAATGACATGGTGGCTGCAACGATGGAATCAAGCATAGCAACAATTGTGAGGATAGAACAGGATTGGACAGTGTTTTGTTCTGTTGTACACAGGGTTACTATAAGTCAGAACCAACTCGACGGGACCTAACAACAACAACAACAACATTCCCATCATCTGTGGAGGCCCTCCACTGCCTTCTAGCTCATTCTGCTGCCCAGAGACGTTAGCCTCACATTGTAGAGTATGTCTTCCATCCTCCACTCTTGCACTGTAGCTCTCTTGGAAATGATAATCAATGAAAACTCCCCAGGGACTTCTCTGTTGACTGTCATGACCCTTGCCTCTATTTATGTGGTGTCCAGCCAGCCCTCTCTGCTCTCCTTTATAATACAAACTTGCTGATGTAATCTCCTGTACAAATGGTGCAGTTGTGTATAGAATGGGTCCTTCCTCTTACTCAGAAGTTCCCCTAGGATAGGACCAAGCAGAACTTATTAACTCCCACCCTCACCTGCGTGCCCCTAACAGAATCTGACTAATGAGAACTTCCAGGAAAACAGAATAAAGAAAATGAAAGAAAGGAAGTTATGTAAGATATAATTGAAGAAACAAGTCTGAGAAACACACATCAGCATAATAAAAGATCCTTCTAGAACAAAAAAGGATGTTGATTATTACATAATTGTGAAACCCAGTATCTATTGATTGCTGACTAGTGCTGAGTGGTGCTGTAAGAGCTCTGATGTGTTCCCCTTTCATCCTCACAAGCAGTTTCCACGAAGGGCATTCTCTGATCTTCATTTTTACGGAGGCACGGTAGGTTGAAGTCCAGGCCCGCGGGGGTGCTTCGCAGATGGTGCCGCCAGGCTTTAGCCCCAGGGGGTCTGATGCAGGCTCTCTCTGTGTCAGCATGAGATGGCAGAGTGCCATGCATAAAGAGAGACCCTCTGGGTGGCAGAGAGGAAAGCGGGACACAGCCAAAGAAACATTG
>NW_006921625.1:6458027-6459244 GCF_000298275.1 Orycteropus afer afer
GTCTTGGAAGGAATGTAAACAAATGTCCCTAGAAGTGATGGCTTTGGAATCTCACCAGGAAAAACCAGCCGCTGAGAAAGGACATCATGTTGGGTAAAGTCAAGGGTCAGCTAAAATGAAGGAAATCCTCAATGAGGTGATTCACACAACAGCTGCAACAGTGAACTCGAGCCTACCTGGACCGGGTAACGTATTGTTCTGTTATGCATAGGGGTGCCATGACTCGGAGCTGACTCCATGGCAACTAACAGCAACCAAGTGTTCAGTATTTCTTGGAGGGTTTGCTGTGGCCCACCTGCATCAGAATTGCAGACAGTGCTTGTTAAAAACTGAGATTCTAGTGCACCACCCAGATCTAATGAATGGAGATTTCTGGAGGCTTAGCCTGGAATATGCATTTGCAGCCTAGATGATTCTCAAGGTCATTAAACTTGAGATATGAGAGGTCATTAAACTATGAGATATTTCTGCAGGTCCCACATCCTGTGATGCTGTATATTGTGGAAAGACATATGAAGTAACACACATGTCTGAGGCATCTGGGGGCTTCCAGTCAGGTCACCAGTCCATAGGGTCAGTGTGTCACTAGATGCCAAGTAATTTGAACCCTCAAGCCATTTTAGGGCTAAACACATATTTGCATCTAGAGACTGCCTCTCATTTCAGCTTCACTGACATCAAACAAGCTACTTAATCTACTTCAAACCCAATTTTGTTTTTCTCATTAAAGAAAGCACTGGTGGAAAGGGTTGAATTTTAATCCTCACCTTCACTTAGTATGACGGTCAAGGACAAGTGGATCACTTTAAAAGAGGAACAGTTTGCTAAAGTGCAGATGATTTAAATACCTTAAAACCCAAATGCTCTGCAACCTTTTCAGAAGAGAAACTCAAGTATTAACTGAGACCTAAATGGAAAAGTAGATAAAACTTGAAGCTCCCTGAAATGATGAAATATAAAGGTTGGAATGAGGGGAATCACTCAAGATTCTAGAGCACTGATTTCCCACACCCCCATATTCCCCTCCATTATGAGTCCTAATTCTTTTCTGAACCATTGGGATTTGGGCAGATAAAATTTTTGGAGAGGTGAAAGGAGAGATAAGGAAGGAAAGCTGGAGTTTATTGAAGGGTGGGGAGAAAAAGAGGTATGTGTTTGTGTGGAGCAGAGTGCTCATTCTTCCAAAAAAGTGAATGGGAGGCCATTGTGAAAAGGGT
>NW_006921625.1:6460744-6461785 GCF_000298275.1 Orycteropus afer afer
CTGGCATTCAATATGGCGGTCATCTTGCCAATGCTGAGAACACACAGCGAGTCCTTGACGAGGATGCTTATGGCCAAACTCAAAGGCCCTGCCTCTGCATGCTGGCTGCTTCCCCCAGTTTGTGGCTGGAGCCTTCTCTACAAGCACAGCCCACATCTGCAGTGTCCTGTCAGCTCGTGGCGTCACAACCTGCAGGACCTGCTGCCACCAAGTCTTGTTTATCCCATACCCCCACACCCCAGCATGGCGACTGGCAGGAAGTCGGTCCTCAGCTAGGAGGTGCTCGCATCGCTGCCACTCCCTTTTCCCTTGCTCCCAACCCCTGTCCCTTCTCCAGGGCTCCGGCTCACAGTACTGCTAGCTCAGCCCCTTCTTTACCCCTCCCCTGCCTCCCTCCCCCATTCCTTCTGAGGTCAGGCTTGTGTGAGCTCTCACTCAAGCTCATCCCTCCCGTACTGTTTGCCAGCAAGTGTGGGGACACTGACGATGGCCAGATATTTTTTTTTTTACAGGACCATGGCTCTGATCTCCCCACAAGCAGCTCACCGTCTAGTGAGTTTTCATGATTTGTTTCTCCATATTTGGACTTTATGATGACAAAAGTGCTGCTTGATTATTGTTTTAGAAAACTACATTCCAGAAGCATAGACGTGTGAAAGCCTTCCATACTTGCTTGGCCTTTCCTTGGTAAATATGTATGTGTGAAATATATCTGAATGAGGGCAGTGGTGGCTCAGTGGTAGAGTTCTTGCCTTCTATGAGGGAGACCTTGGTTCGATTCCAGTCAGTGCACCTCAGGTGCAGCCACCACCTGCCTGTCAGCAGAGGCTTGTGTGCTGCTACGATGCTGAACAGTTCTCAGTAAAGCTTCCTGACGAAGATGCACCAGGAAGAAAGGCCTGGCAGGCTCCTCCTGAAAAATCAGCCAGTGAGAATGCCATGGCTCCCATCAGTCTGCACCTGTCCTGCAGGGGGCCTCACCAGTTGGGGACTGATTGATGACAGCTAACAACAGCAATACATATATAAATTATTTTATAA
>NW_006921625.1:6463203-6470207 GCF_000298275.1 Orycteropus afer afer
GTAGGGCTCGGTGGGCCATTGTAAGAACTTTGTTTTTGTCTGTGTAAACTGCAGAGACTTTGAAAGTTTTAGCCAGTGGAGTGACTTGACCTGAGGTTTGTGAAGTGCTGAGAAGGGACTTGGCAGGAGAGATCAAGGACAGTAGCAAGGAAGCCAGTAGGAAGCTAATTTCAATAGTCTGGGAAAGAGCTGGTGGTGGCTGGGGCCCACATGTCCACAATGGAGAGGGTGAAGTAGTTGGATCATGCGTATGTTTTGAAGGAACATCAGATGTGATTTGTTCATCAATTGGCTATGTGGTGGGGGAAGAAGAAAAGAGACTTGAGGGACTCTAAGGCTTTTGGCCCAAGCACCTGGCAGGATGGCAATGCTGTTTAATGGTGCTGTAAACAGTGCAAGTGGACTGACTTGGGGGAGGAAAGCAGGAGATAAGTTTTGGATATTTTGAGTTCAAGATGCCCATGATATATGCAGGTGGAGAAGATGAACAGGCAGTTGTAAATACAAACCTGGAGTTCAGGGTTATAAATTTGGGAATCATCAGCATACAGATGCATGTTCTCACCCAGGGAGTGAATACAGATAGGGCAGATATGACTAAGGGCATTCCAGAGTTTTGAGGTCTGGAAGATGAAGAGGAACCAACAGAGGAGAGGAAGATGGAGAAGGAGAAAGCAGAGAGAAGGATACCCCAGCAGGTGAGTGAGGAAACCAGCTCTGGAAGAAGGAATAACCAGTTTGTCAGATGCTTCTGGTGGGTCAAGTAGGGTAAAGAGTGAGACTTGATCATGCAACTTAGCAGCCTGTGGTTGCTGGTCACCTTGATGGGAGCCTTCAGTGGCATGGTGGCAGGGAAAACCTGATTAGAATGGACACTGCACAAAATGGGAGGTGAGGAATGGGACTTCGCTGGTTCCGCCATCTCGGGGAAGGAATCGTCTTGTGCAGTGCAGCAGAGGACCATGGCAGTGGTTGCAGGGGATGGGGTCCAGAGAGAGTCTGATAAACTATTTTATTACAATCACAGCACATACATAGAATAAGTGTGCACTCCTAGCTCTTAGACAACTCTAAAACCTAATCAAATGATGAATTAAAGTCAAGCTCAAATCACAACAGTCTTATGACAGATGATGTTGTTTTCCTGAAACTAAGTCATTGGTGTTAGGTTTCCAAGTAGAAAGGCACATTTTTGTGTTTTTTGCCTGTTGTCTAATTGTGGTGCAACAAATTGCTTTTATAAGGCCTTTTCTGCCATGGTCTTGTGATGCCTACAGAATGATTGGGTGGGACCATGCAAATGAGGTACTTGTGGCCCACCAAGGAGATTGGACACCACTGCTAGCAATGCAAATAAGGTGCATAGAACTCTCACAAGACATTGGTCAGTTTTTGCCATCCTGCTAGGCTTAAAAAAGAGCCAATCCCCGAGCAGGGGGTGGGGGGGCGAGTCCTCACTACTATCAGGAAAGAAGAGCCAGGAGTGGAGCATGTCCTCTTCAGGCTGCTTCCTTCCCCAGAGAGCCTCCCTGAGGTTTCTAGCTGACTCTTCCCCTCGGAGCTCTGTGTCTGCGTGTGGGTCTGCTCACCATTACCTTCTATAGGAGTTACTCAAGAGGTATGGCAGTGGGCCCCAAGCTGTAGGGCTGGTTTGTTCACCTCCATGTTGGCACCCTGCAGTGCCTTGCACACGCCTTGAGCACAGCTGTGAATATTAACAGCGGGAGCCTGCATTCATCCAGCACTTCCCAAGTGCCAGGCGCTGAGCTCAGTGCTTTTTGTGAATTAGGCCATTAATCCTCAAAGACTGTCTGAAGTAGGTTTTTTCAAAATCCTTATTTTGCTCTAAGGGGAGGAGACCTTGGCCCAAGTTCAAACGTTTGGTGAGCAGCAGACACAAGAGCTGGGGTGAGACATGGCTGGGCAGTTCTTAACGGCCAGGCCGTGCAGTCACCTGTCTGCTGACAGCCCTCCTGACTGACTGACTGAATGGCTGAGTTGTACTAGGGGTACCTGCCTGGGAAGTGTAGAGGGTTTGATGAAAGTCACCAGTCTTTCAAGAAACAATGCAAAGACCTGCCTTCCCCCTGCAGCTGCAGCTGCTGGGCACATTGTGGTGGCAGGGTCATGCTGTGGTGGGCTGAGGGCTGGGCTGGAATGGGACCGAAGTGTCATAGGGCTGGGTTCCAGGATGCTGACACTCCCCTTACAAATCCACATCCTGACACAGGTCACCAAGTGTTCTCTTGGGACCAAATATCCCACGGAAGAGGGAGCTATTCAGAAGCTACTGTTTTACCTCTTGACACAAGCATCTTCATTTTGAAAGAATCAATAGCTCGAAAATGAATTTGTTTGAAGACTTCTTTAAGAATAGTGTTCCTTAGAAGGGGGCAAATATTGTCTGTCACCTGGAGGTAGGAAAAGCAATCTGCAGTCTCCCAGTGTTTCATCCTTCTTGACTCCACATTGTTGTCAAACACTTAACTATTTACAGCCTCAAATTAACTTGGAGATAACACTGAAAATGCACTAAGTCCTTTACCCCACAGAATGCACAGGTTGACTGAGTGAAGGCCGAGGGGCTCTCTCTAAAGAAGCTGAGGGCCCTGCAATTTGTGTCTGCTGAGCCCCACTTGCCTCTCAACCGAGGAGCCTTGGTGCTCTTTAAACAAAGCCACGGACGAAACAGCAGTGAGATTTCCAAGTGCCAGCAACACGCAGCTGCAGAGCTAACCCGCCCAGCCCTTTTGCACCGCTGCCAGCGGCCAGTGGAGTCCCTCATTGGGTGATCCCCAGCACGTGTGCTCCATGCTATGCATGCCCAGTGCAGCCACATGCTCGGGCTGACTTGGTTCCCACAACCACCCTGGGAGGCAGACAGGGGCCAGAGGATTAAGTGACTTTCTTTGAGTCAGGAAACTGAGGCACAGAGAAGAGTCGTGGGATTACCAGACCTGTATGCTCACTTGCTGAGCTATGACTTCTGCCTCTTTAGACTTCCTGGACATCCCTTTGACATTATCTTTTAAAGTTAAAATACACACAGCCTTTAACCCAGCAATTGCCCTCCTTAGTACTCACCCTAAGGGCCCCTGGCAGCACAGTGGTTAAATGCACACCTGCTAACCAAAAAGGGGGGCAATTTGAACCCACGAGCCTCTCCGTGGGTGAAAGAGGAGGCAGTCTGCTTCCGTACATGTGTACAGCTTTGAAAACCCCATGCGGCAGTTGTATCCTGTCTTATCCAATCACCATGAGTCAGAATTGGCTTGACAGTAGTGGGTTGGGTTTGGTTCTTACTCTGCATGTACGGTCGTTGGCACTGATCCTATGTGTGTGGTCATCAGTTCTGCCCCTACACACACTGTCATTAGCACTTGCGTGTACTTCCACTAGCACTAACCTGACACGTATGCTCATTGGTACTTACCTTATGTATACTGTCATTAGTACTTGCCCTAAGTGGCGGACAGATAGATGCTGTATTTCTGCGAAAGGCGTCCTGTGTGTTTCTACGCGTACAGGCAGACGTTTGTTGCTGCTTAGTGAAGCCTGCATGGCAGGCGTTAGCAGCCATCACCTCTGGAGAGAGGAGAGGGATGGGCGTGTTTCAGGGGAATTTCCCTCATCTCTGTTGTTATTGTTCATACTCACAAAACTAGTGCAGCTCTGGTAGCAACTCTCAGTCCGACAGTTAGTTTAGTTGCAGCGTAAGACACAAGGCATTTAGAGTACAGGCTTATGTCGTTTATTGCACTTTGCAGATAATTGGGCTTCTTACAAATTGAAGGTTTGTGGCAACCCTGCATCCATGGAGCAAGCCTGCGGGCGCCATTTTCTCAATAGCGTGTGCTCACTTCCTGTCTCTGTGTCCTGTTTTGGTAATGCTTACAATATTTCAAACTTTTCATAATGCTACTGCATTATGAAATAACGTAGTCTTAATAGTGTAAATATAACTTTTATATGTTCTGGGAAACCAAAAACTTCAACGGACTTTTTGCAATATTCACTTTATTGTGGTACTCTGGAAGTGAGCCTGCAGTATCTCTGAGGTTTACCCATAGTGACTTTTCCCTGCTCTACCATTCATTCATGTTTCAAAAGATGACCTTCAAGGAAATACATACCTGGCTTTGGAAATCCCCAAAGTAGTTTGAGGGTACTCGATGTCTGACATTCAATAGGAATGTTCAACATGAAAGTGTGGGGTACTGGACCATGTGAAACTGGTCTATAGGCTGGGACCACAGTTGACCACAGTTTTGGTCCCAGTCTATAGATCAGTTTCACGTGACCCAGTGGGTATCTTTGAGAACTACCATTTTGCCAGCCTTGCCCTGTGTCTGCCTCCATCTCTTCCTTTTGCCTCCATCTCTCTAACTGGCCTCTCTGTACATTGGCCTAAATTTTCCTATTGTTCATGAACTTCTGCCATGAGATCATGGCAAGATTGGAGCATGCGGGGGCCTGGAATGATCCAAGACAGGTCCAGCCCCACTGCTTTCCTATTTAGAGACCTCTGTTGCTATTAAAAAAAAAACAAACCCACTGCCATGGAGTTAATTTCAAGTCATGGCAACCCTATAGAACAGGGTAGAACTGGTCCATAGGGTTTCCAAGGCTGTAAATCTTTACAGAAGCAGACTGCCTCCTCTTTTTCCCATGGAGTAGCTGGTGGGTTTGAACTGCTGACCTTTTAGTTAGCAACTGCATGCTTTAACTACTGTGCCACAGATCTGCTTCCTCTATCTCAGCCTTCACATACAAAATCCCAGAGAAGGATCCCAGTGACTGGTATGGGCCATGTGTCCATCCCGAAGGCCATCAGTGTGGGCAGGGAATGAGGTTAGGTGGTTGGGTGTTCTGACAAGGAGCCTCCCACATCAGACAGAGTGAGCAAGGGTGGGTCCTCAAGGAGAGAGAATGATGCTCCCAGAGCAGGCAGACAGTTGAAGAGAATTCCCTTTAATAATTTTAATCTTTGGAGTGACAGCTCAGGAGGTTAAAACTCAAGCAGGGTACAGTCTTTCATCAGTCTTCTTACCCAAACTGTTGCCATCCCAATCCCAAGGCCTGATGTCCTCTCTCCTCCTTATCGGTAGACAAGACACTTGCAGTAAGTAGTAAATGCATAAAATATGAACCCAGCCCACCTCTACAAATTCCAGTTCAATATCTACCAAAGAATTTGTGCAGAAAAGAACAAAAATAATGAGATAACTCAGTGCATATTTGGGCCGGGTATTTCAATGTTGGAAAAGGAGATAAAATAGGAAAAAGGGCTGTGGTAGTTTAGATTGTGTGCCAGCTTGGCTGGGCCGTGGTTTTGAGTGGCTGGGCAGCTGAATGTAGTTATTCCCCAGGATGCAATTGTAATCACCTCCACAGTGGAATCTGCTATGAGCAGCTAAGTAGTTGCTTTTGGGGTGTGGCTTGTTTCTAGTATATATGGAAGAGCTCTGGTAGCATAGTGCCTAAGGCACTTGACTGCTAACCAGAGGGCTGGCGGTTCAAACCCACCAGCCGCTCCTTGGAAGGAAGATTGGGCAGTCTACTTCTGTAGTGATACTGCCTTGGCAACCCAAGGAGGGGTTGCTATGAGTCGGGTTCGACTCAATGGTACATAACAACAACATGCAAGAGCTCTGGGAAAGGTAGCTAGCTCTTTGGCACATCTGGACCCTGCATCTAGCCAAGTTTTGGACTCAGTTGCCTATCAATGTTGGGATTGTTTCTGGACTTGAACTAGTGATCTGCCAATCTTGGCAGTGTGCCATTTTACCTGCTGATCTTGGGTTCATCAGCCTTAGCAGCCAGCAGCTATGTGAGTCAGAAAAAGCCTCCAGCTCCAGTGGGCCTGGAACCGAGGGCAGAACTGAATGCCCAGGTCAAGTGGCCTTCACTAAACCCCCAGAGCTGGCACTCTGGATTTGGATGTGTAGCCTGCTAAGCTGTAAGGGAGTAAGTTCCTGTTTAGTAATGCCATCCTCTTGTATTTGTTACAGTAGCACTAGAGAACAGAGACAAGGGCGAGGGTGGAAAGCAAGAAGGACGTGGTGGGGAAGAAGAGAGAAGAAAAGATTTCTGTGAGACGTGCTTTGTAAAGCATTTTTTAAAATTCCAAGTACGGTATTATGTGGTGTTTGAGGAGTCCTGACTTTTATCTCAAGCACCTTCAGAGGCAAAATCTGTAGTTGGACCTTCTCACTTTTTCACTCACTTACACATGTGCATGCTATGTTTCTGCTGCTGAGACTTAGGGACTGAAGGGTGGCCAGTGACATCATGCTGGTCTAGCTGCCTTGATGACTTCTTGTTGTTGTTGTCGTTAAGTGCCCTCAGACCCGGCTCATAGCAACCCCTCCTGGGGTTTCCAAGGCAGTATCACTACAGAAGTAGATTGCCTCATCTTTCTTCCGAGGAGTGGGTTTGACTTCTTAGGAGCACGTAAAATATTTTCATGAAGAGTATTTCCTTGTGCCCAGAAACCAGCTCTCCTTGCCCATGCTGTGAGTCTGGAGAAAGCTTTCCCTGCCCTATCCAATGAGAAGAGGTCCTTGCCTTCATCAGCCAGGTGTGAGGGTACAAATGTTTCCCAGATGAAAGCCAGCTGACCAGGTGCAGAAGATGCTAAACATTTTAAAGCTCTGAGTGAGTGCATTGGGCCCTGTTCTCTTACCTGTTGAGCTCTTGGAAAAATGACAGGACCCCGGCAGAGTTGGCATAACTGTGAAACTCATAATCTTGTGCCACACAGTCAGAGTGGAAGCTGTAGAGCCCCTTCCCCTCATCCAGCAAGCCTGGAGTTATGCTGGGACTGGGCTGGAAGGATTTGAAGGACATGGCTCTTATGTGGAAACCACAGTCTCATTCAATGGATTTTTTTTTAACCTGGGACCTATAGGTCTGGGAGCTCTGGTAGCATAGTGGCTAAAGCACTTGACTGCTAACCAGAAGGCTGGCGGTTCAAACCCACCAGCCACTCCTCGGAAGGAAGG
>NW_006921625.1:6470579-6471792 GCF_000298275.1 Orycteropus afer afer
GGGTTTGAACTGCCAGCCTTCTGGTTAGCAGTCAAGTACCTTAGGCACTATGCTACCAGAGCATTTGTCTGCTAACTAGAAGGTTGGTGTTTTAAACCCACCAGCCACTGCATGGAAGAAAAATGAGGCAGTCTGGTTCTGTAAAGATTTACAGCCTTGGAAACCCAATGGGGGTCGCAATGAGTCAGAATCAACTTGATGGCAGTGACTTTTTTTTTTTTTTTAAAGCACCTTTATGGTTGAGCTGTATGTGCTGAAATAGTTCCATAAAAAATTCAACTTTTTGTTCTCATCATTCAAACTGCTCCTGCCAGTTGAATGCAGAGCTTTGAGTGGGTCGGTGTAGTTAGACCCCCTGCTGGGAATTTGCATTTCCCCCCTCAGACACACTGACTCATAATCTACATTTCAATAAGCCCTCCAGGTGATTCCTGTAGATCCCAGGGGTATACCAAAGCATCACCTGAGGCTCTTGTTACAAGGTACATTCAGTGTGTCTGGGGGAAATGCAAATCCCCAGCAGGGCGTTGAACTGGAAGGACCCAGTCCAAAGCCCTGCTTTCAACTACAAGATGGATGCTCAGATCCCATCCTGGTCTCGGAAGTTGTACCATCAGTGTGTGTCAGAAGGTCTTCAGGTGATTCCAGTGTGGAGCCAGACTGGAGCCCTCGGAGCTGTGAAAGGCCGCATCACCTCATCAGGCACACCAGGGCTGCTGAGTCATTCTGAGGTGTGAGCAGAGGCTGGCCCACCTGTGCTGGGTGTGTACAGGCGGGGCCTTGGACCAGACTGTGGAGGAGTGGAAAGCTGGGGGCAGGGGACAGAGGCTGGCGTTTTGAATTGAGAAGCATGGAAGTCAGCCCTGGCCAATGAATGGCCAGCTCTGGCCAATGGCAGATGCTGCAAATCCATGGGTAGAGCCCTCCAGGTGGAAGAGACTGTCTGCCTGCTCCCTGGGATCCAGTGAGAAAGAGGCCCTGCTAGGGCTGAGAAACGGGCTTGGCAAATTGCTGGCAGTTGGTGCGGTGGCACACGTGGGGCCAGGGAAGGGCTGGGGCTGCGGAGGCTGGGCTCTTCAGAGGGACCCGAGACTTCCCTGACCCCAGCTCTGCTAGCGCAAGAACGGTAATTAGTTTTCAGCTTGGTTGTAATAAAAGGAATAATTACAATGGACACCAGTAATGGTACGTGATGTGCTTGTATGCTGGCCAC
>NW_006921625.1:6472362-6473477 GCF_000298275.1 Orycteropus afer afer
TCTGTGACATGCAGCCAGCCTGCTTCCTTACCCCATCTTTCACTGGCTCTTGACCCTGCTTTACATTTCATTACATCATTCATCACTGCCTCACGTACATTTGTCTATCATCCGTCCTCCCCACTGTAAAGCAGGCTCCATGAAGGCCGGGCTGTGTCTTTACCCCACTCCATCCCTACAGACGCTCCGTGTGAAACGAATGGAACGCTGTCAGGTGTGCACTGCTGCCTGCACTTTTGAATGGCTTAGACTCCTGTGTCTTGTGACTTGAGTTGTCCGGATGTCCTTGTGTGGCTCATGTCTTTCCATCTTGGCACCAGCTCTGTGGTGGAAGCAGGGCAGTCACTTTAAGTATTTTTTCCACTTTCTTGATTAGAGTGCTGCATCCCAGGTATTTCTGAGACTACATACTACATACATGATGGAGCATAGGCTCAGCATGCCCTGCTGTTTCCAGCCCCACTGTGTTCTCTGGTAGCTTAGTGCCTAAGGCATTTGCCTGCTAACCAGAAGGCTGGAGGTTCAAACCCACCAGCCTCTCCTTGGACAGAAGGTTGGGCAATCTACTTCTGCAGTGATACCGCCTCAGAAACCCAAGGAGGGGCCGTTATGAGTTGGATCTGACTCAACGGCAGTGCGTTTTTGCGTGTTCTCTCAGTTGTTGACATGTTTTGGTTTATTCCATCTTCAGAGTACAAGAGGTCCTTGGGAAAATTTAAATTTATAACATGTTTGCCAAGAGAGCCTTGCTTTTTCACCTGTGAGAAGTAGTTGCAATGGCCTTTGAGGGGTGTCACTGGAACTGGTGGCAACAAAGAGCATCTCCTAATCAGAGAAGCAGCTGGGGTGACTGGGGGATGGGGAGCATGACCCCTGCTTTTAGCATAACAGCCGCCCCTACTGCTGATATTACAGGTTGCAGTTGTGGCTGCAGAGTTTAGGCAGTGACGTCACTAACCTAGCACATCTTTCCTTCTTTGCCTGTGCGTATCCAGCTGACCCTGCATCATTTACCATGGGCTATGTAAAGGAGCTCTGGTAGCATAGTGGCTAAAGCACTTGACTGCTAACCAGAAGGCTGGCGGTTCAAACCCACCAGCCACTCCTCGGAAGGA
>NW_006921625.1:6486907-6488420 GCF_000298275.1 Orycteropus afer afer
GACCCCATGTACAACGGAACAAAACATTGCCTGGTCCTGTTCCATCCTTATAATCCCTGCTATGCTTGAGCCTATCACTGCACCCTCCATGTCAACCCATCTTGTTGAGGGTCTTCAAACAATGTTTCTTTCTATGTGTAAACCTTTCCTTGACTTTTTATAATACTGGACTCATGCAATATTTGTCCTTTTGTGATTGACTTATTGCACTCACTATCATGTCCTCCAGGTTCATCCATATTATGAGGTATTTTGAGGATTCTTTGTTATTCTTTAATGTTATGTAGTATTCTGCTGTGTGTATATACCATAGTTTGTTTATCCATTCTTTCGCTGATGGGCACTTATCTCTTTGCTATAATGAACATGGGTTTACATATATTCATGTCCCAGCTCTCACTTCTTTAGGATATATATTTTGTAGTGGGATTGCTGTATCAAATTATATTTCTGTATCCAACTTTTTAAGGAAGTGTCATATAATTTTCCACATTGATTGCACCATTTTACAGGCCTATCAGCAGTGTATGAGAGAGTCCCAGTCTCTGCACACGCTTGCCAGCATTTTCCTGTCTTGTTGAACTTTGCTATACTATTGCTGGGGTGAAATGATATATATTGTTTTGATTTGGCTTATGATCGCAAACATTTCTTCATGTGTTTGTTGTCTGCCTGAATGTCTTCTTTGGTGAAATGTCTGTTCATGTCCTCTGCCTATTTTTTAACTGAATTGTTTGTCTTTTTGTTGTTGAGATGTTGAAGTTTCAGGACATTTTAGATATAAGTCTCTTGTTGGATATGTCATTTCTAAATATTTTTACCCAATCTATAGGTTCTCTTTTTAGTCTCTTGGAGAAGTGTTTTGATGCATATAGTATTTAGTTTTTAGAAGGTCTCAGTCATCTGGTTCATCTGCTGTTTACACATTTTTGGTTCTGTTTGATAGCCTATTTATGCCTGAATTAGGGCCCCTATGTATTCCCCTATTTTTTTTTTCTTTGATGATCTTTATAGTTTTAGGTTTTACATTTAGGTCTTTGATCCATCTTGAATTAGTTTTTGTATATGGTGTGAGGTATGGATCTTGATTCATTTTTCTGCAAATGGATATCCATTTTTTCTAGAACCATTTGTTAAAGAGGTGTCTTTTCCCCATTTACTAAATTTTGGCCCTTAGTCAAACATCACCTCTCTGTAGGGGATGGATTCACCCTTGGGTTCACAGTTTTCTTCCATTAGTCTATGTATGTGTAATTATATCACCACCAAGCTGTTTTTTTTTTTTTTTTTCTTTTTTAATTGTGATTTGAGTGAAAGTTTACGGAACAAATTCATTTTCAGTACAGCATTTTGTACACATTTTGTTTCCTGACTACAATGCCCACAATGCTCTCTTCCCACTTCCTCCCTGTAGTGATCTCTTCCCTCTGTCCTTCTCTCCTATTCACTCTTGCCCCCTAAGCTATCTCCCTGTGTAAATGTTGCCCTTCTGATCTCCCATGATTGATTTTTT
>NW_006921625.1:6489065-6494523 GCF_000298275.1 Orycteropus afer afer
TTGCTACTCGCCAAAGTAGGAGGTGGAAACTACCAGGGTATTTTGATTACCATAGCTATATAGTCAGTTTTGATATTGGGGAGTGTGAGACCTCTTAACTTTGTTTTTCTTCTGTAGTAGTGCCTTGCTTATCTGAGGTCTCTGTGTTTTCCATATAAAGTTAATATTGGTTTTTCCATCTCCTTCAAGAATATTGATGGAATCTGGATTGGGATTGTATTATAGCTATAGATTGCTTTTGGTAGTATTGATGGTTTCACAATATTAAATCTTCCTATCCATGAGCATGGTATGTATGACCATTTATATAGGTCTCTTTTAGTTTCTTCTAGTAATATTTCATAGTTTTCTTTGTATGAGTCTTTTGTATCTCTGGTTAGGTTTATTCTTAAGTATTTTTTCTTTTTGGTAGCTATTGTAAGTGGTATTATTTTCCTCATTTCCTTTTCAGAGTTCTCTCCGTTGGTATAGAGGAATCAGACTGATTATTGCATGTTGATCTTGAACCTGCAACTTTGCTGAAATATATAGAATCATATTGTCTGCAAATAGAGAGAGTTTTACTTCTTCCTTACCAATTTGGGTACCTCCCCACCCCCTCTATTCTTGCCTTATTGCCCTGCCTAAGACTTCCAATACAGTGTTGAATAGGAGTGGTAATAGAGGACATCCTTGTCTGGTTTCCATTCATAAGGGGATAATTTTATATTCTTAATATGCATATTTCTTCATTTCCTATCCTCATGGAATTTCTTTCTTTTTCTTGCCTTATTGTTCTGGCCAGAAACTCTGATGCAACGTTAACAGTAGTATCAGTAGACATCCTTATCTCATTCTTAATCTCTACGGGGAAAGCTTTAATGATTCACCATTAGGTACAATATTTATTGTCATTTTTTGTGGATAATCTTTGTCTGACTAAGAAATCCTAGTTTGTTTATAGTATGTTTCATGAATGGGTGTTGAATTTTATTTTACTACTTTTTAATTTAAAAACTTATTGGCAAAATTGACATTTTTTCTTTTGGTATACATTTTTTTAAAAATTAATTTCAGCACATTTATAGATGTCTCACTGCTACCATCACAACTGACATACATACCAGTTCCAACACCCAACACTCGTGAGGTGTCAGAGAGGTAACTGCCCCTCAGGCAGCTCAGCAAACACTATAACAGGACATGTTTCAGGGTCTGAAGGACTCACCTGGGGAAGCCAAGGTGGGGTCCTACAGTAGGGCCAGTTGAGCTGGGGCTTGGCAGTTGAATAGAGTTTTTCCAGCTGGATGTGGGGGAGGGGAGTTGGCGAAGGATGCAACAGCACTTGCAAAGGCACAGATGCATGCCTTGTTTTAGGAGCAGCGGGCAACACAAGGTGGCTGGAGCCTCTGGTGTGAAGGTCCTGGGTGATGAGTTTCTCGCCTTGTGTTTTAAAGCATTAGATAAAGCTTCTTATCTTCTATTTTTTTTTCCTAATTAAATAATTACAGCATTATTGCTGCTTTCATTTTTTTCAAAACTCAGTTCAACCTCTGCAGATGGCAATCACCTCATGTTTTAGAAAGATAATGTGTCTGCATGAGCAAGGAGTATCTCTGGAGGTGTGGGTCAGGACCTGTACAGGTGAGGAGATAGAAGCTGCCCATGACCCCAGGATCTCAGGATACGTGCCCCCTGGAACAATGAGTCAGAATGCCCTGTCTCTGTACACTGGAGAGCAGCAAACACTGCCCATGCTCACTTATTCAGTTGCTTTTAACTGACCAATCATGCCCAGGGCAGACGAAAATCATAGGGACCCTGGGAAATCCTGCCTGATAACAGAAACAAGGTCCCTCTCTCTGGGGTCTCAGTGGGGGTCTGTAGCCTCTAGACCAGGGCTGTAGGAGACAGGCTCACTCAGGGGCTGGCAGGCTTGCAGAGGGCTTCTAGGGGACAGGACAGGTGGTGGCCCACTTCTTCTGGAAACAGAATGTTGGCTGGACTCTGGAGTCTGCAGGCAGTGAAGGAGGGTCACCCTGTAACGGGCACTAGAGGTTCAAGGCCCAGTGGGCACTTACCTGGGGACACGGTCTGGAGGAGTGGGCTCAAAGGGCAGCCAGTCGGGAGGTGGGAGCAGCGATAATGGAAGCACAGGGCAGGGAGGACCTCTGAGGGCTCCCAGAAAGCCCCCACGGCCATCTCTTTATCCAGGCCAGAGTTCTGAGGGCCACATGCTCCCTTTCCCCATCCGGCCCTGGGCGTCTAGGCACCCGGGACTGGGCTCCAGCTGCCTGGGTTGGAGATCCTGCCCCACCACTCATCACCCAGTTTTTGCACCTGTCTTTGCACCTAAGTTTCACTCTCTGTGAAGCAGGGATAGTATTGATCAAAATGAAATGTTTAATGCATTTCTCATTTGTTGCTTTGAAAGGGCTGTTCTATTCCTGTTCTACTGTCTGTCCTCTCAGACCAAGGCACAGATACGGGTGGGAAGGTGAGAGCCACAGAGGTGCTGGGAGGATGAGAGCCTTCTGCTGTCCGTGCCCCTTCTCACACGGCTTTGCCTGGGACTGTTGCTGAAGGTGCAGTGAAGGCGTCTTCACCTTTGTCCTCCTCCACGGAGGTCAGCTGGGCGGATGGTCAGTGTGAGCAGGTGCCCCTTCCATCCAGCGGGCGTTTACACCCACAGAGCTCTGCTCACCTTGCCAGACTCATTCCTCACCTCTCCCTTCACACCTGGTCCCTTGAAATCTCAAAGATCCCAGGCCTCTCCCACCTCTTCTTCCCCATGCCCCAGTGTGGCTAATGCCAACATTTCCTTTCCCAGCTTTGATATCACAGCCTCCAGGAAGTCCTCTTTGCTCATCCCCCTCCCACATCCAGAGTATGTGTACAGAAAGGAGTGCAGGAACCCTTTCTGTACCCCACAGTATCTGGCCTGCTCTCAGTGAAACCTTTCTCGCACACCTTTGTCCCTGTTAGGTTCTTTTTTGTTTTCCTCTTTGACTTGTGAGCGCTGGCAGGCAGGTGAAGCTCATTTTCATCTTGACAGTTGTCCTGTCCTATGACTATGTCTGGCAGGTGGCAGGAGCTCAGGAAGGATTTGCCTGTGGAGTGAATTATTGTTCCCGTCTTGGTCCTAGAAAGGCCACCAACAGCCCGGTCAGAGCCTCTGAGTTTTTTTGGACACTATGAGGAGGATCAGCCTCCTTGCCCCTCCCCCACAGAGTTCCCATGGGCAAGGACACTCTGACTGCTGTCTCCCCCACCCTGTGTCCCATCCTGCAGTCACCAAGCAGGCATAGACCTACTTAACAAGAAACCTAAACCCTGCAAGGCGCCTGGGTTCCCCGCCCCCACTGCCTTGGTAAATCTAGGACCAGGCACCAACAGCTGCTCTCTGTGGTTTTGCTCTTCCCCTTAGCTCTTTTTGCTGCTTGCACTTGGCAGCACAGTGTCCTGTGGCCGCTCTGGTCTCTGGTGTTGGATACTCCGAGAACAGTGCTCCCCAGAGGCAGGGCTTTGCCTGCGAGGGCTGCTCTTTGCTGTTAACCCTTCCGGCTGCAGCTGGAATGCTGACGGCTGTTACTGTACACACTGAGAACACGACACACTTGTTGTTCATTCCTATTTTGACGGCAGCCCTGCCAGGGAAACCCTCTTGGCAAACATCTGTCACATTCCAGCCTGGGACCAGGTCAAAGACACGGTGTCAGTTCAGGTGTGTGTTTGCAAGGACAGAAACTGACATCAGCTGACATAAAACAAAAAGAGGGATTTGCTGGAAGGTTGTGGGCAGTTAGTTCCCAGCCCCAGAGAGACTGCTGTGCTGAGCTGGGGCAGGCACAAATGGCGGAAGATGCTGAACTGGCCAGGCTCTCTGTCCCCTGCTGTCTACAGTGGTTGATGAACAGTTTTTACAGAGCAGAGGTGCATGTAAGGTTGGCAGGTGGGGCACGGGCCCTGGGTGTCAGCTTGGATGGGGTGCCACTGAGCAGTTTCTGTTAGCTCGTTTGGCCCCATGTCCTTCCCCAAGCATGGTGGACATGCAGGTGTAGTGGGAGAGGGGCAGAGGCCATGTTGGGCTACCCAGTAGGCAAGGTAAACACCAGCTTACTTGTGCTTACTTACTCATGTGTTGTGAACAGTTTCATATGTTTCTCCCACATCTAGGTAAGTCTTATGTACACGAAGACTCACCTGGGGATCTTGTTAAAATGTAGATTCTGAGTCAGTCTATCTGGGCTGGAAGTGCAGACGCTCAGCAGACTCAAAGCCCTGCTCAATGCAACTGCAACTGATCATCCCTCACCATTCCTAGGGTTGATTGTGCTCGGGGGCTGCGGGGACGTAGCATCGGCTATGGCTGCAGTTATTGTGTTCAGCGGGGCTGTGGGCATGCAGCAGCGGCTATGGCCGCAGTCACCTGGCAGTTCAACTGGGGCTAGCGCATCCACAGTGGCCCGCTGCTGGCTGTGCTGCCTGCTTTCGGCTGGGATGCCTGGATTCCCACAACTTGACAGCCAGGCTTCAAGAGGACCATGCTAAGAGTGAAGGAGAAGCCACAGCTGTCTGAGGCCCAGCCTCAGAAGATACACAAAGGCACTTCTGCTGCAGTCTATTGGCCATGGGACACCCTCAGATTCAAGGAGCTGGGAAACTGACTCCTCTCTTGATGGGAGAGTAGTAAAAAATTTATGGTCAACTCTGATTCATCACAGGGCCCAGAACACCGCCAAGCATGCAGCTCCTGATAAGCCAGAGTGATGCAGGGGTCCCATGTGGAAGAGCCTGAGGAATGGAGGGATTGCTTCAACATCTTTCCAGTAACTCCCATAAACAGCCCCCCGCAAAAAAAGCCACTGCAGTCAAGTCAGTTCTGACTCACAGCACCCCTAGAGGCTATAGTAGGCCTGCCCCATAGGGTTTCCAAAGCTTCATGGAAGCCTCATTTTTCTCCTGTGCAGTGGTTGGTGGGTTTGAACCACTGACCTTTTGATTAACAGTCAAATACTTTAACCACTACACCTACCAGAGCTCCTCCTATAATAGCAGCTACTGCAAACGGTGTTCTTGATAAAGATTGGAGACCAGAGAGGTCAAAGTTTGTTTTCCAGTCAGAATACAGAACATGACATTTTATGTTGCCCATGAAGGGTGGCACTGTATGTTTCTAGAGCTAAGCAGAAGCTCCAGAGTATTTATTCCAATCCCATGTTTTCTGCTCTTCAGTAACCAAATTCAGTTTGGTAGACCCAAAAACCTAATCTCACAAAATGTTGGCTTGTTGTTGTTGTTGTTAAGTGCCGTCGAGTCGTTTCCGACTCATAGTGACCCCATGCACAGCAGAACGAAACACTGCCCTATCCTGCGCCAGCCCCACAATCCCTGCTATGCTTGAGCCCATCATCGCAGCCACTGTGTCAATCCATCTCGTTGAAGGCCTCCCCCTCTTTCGTCAACCCTCCACCCTACC
>NW_006921625.1:6497825-6510075 GCF_000298275.1 Orycteropus afer afer
CTCCTCACCTAATCCCTTCGGCTGATTGCTCTTCTCTCTGGCTTAGCTAATCACAAACATTCCCAGGGAGATCTGTGCTGGGTTGGATCCATCCACTTGGCTAACCTGGAATTGTGTTGTCCAGACTCTCCTGTGTGTGGTTCTGAGTCAGAGCTGAGTGAGATTTGAGGGTAAGAGTGGGGAGCTACCCTTGTTTCCTGAAGTCATCACAGTTGGGGACTTGAGGTGCCATTTTCATTGTTAGCAAGTCTTTTTGTATCTAATCGTTCACAGAGCGAAGGTAAATCTGAAATTTGTAACTCTGTCATGGCCAGACATGGAAATTTCCATTTGCTTTTTATAGACTGCTTCAAGACTCTATTGTAGTGATGTATATTTTAACTCTTGGTGACATCTGCAGCCTGGCAAAAACATTGGTGGGATGGATCCAAGACAGCATAATCTGAGACTTCCAGGCAAGAGAAAAATCAATTCTGTAGAGTAGAAAACAGAAGACATTCATTTCTGTCAGCTCTTGCTGAGCCTGCAGACATCTGTATGGACACGTCTGATCAGTTCGTGATGCTCTCAGGGAAGGACTTCATGAGCAATTCCAGACCCTGACTGGCTTCTTGTAGGGACTTACCTTCTGGGCACCGTCAACACTGCTCCCCTGTGTTGGCTTTAATTTGTTTTCCCCAGACTTACAAAGTAAATACATACCACTTTTTGCAAAGTTTGGAAAATAATTTTAAGGTGTAAAACATAAATCACCAATAATATCCTTTAAAAATAATAAGAGTACTGATGTTCAAGTTTCTGATATGTTCAAAACAGGCATGCTTTGCTTTGAAAAAAATTACTAAAAAATCCCAATGTACCTGTGAATTGTTGAACATGAGAATGGAAAGGGCCTCCAAGGATTTCTTGTCTCAACTTCTGGTTTTGTAGCTGGGTAAAGTGAGGCCCAGGAAGTATGCTTACTCAGGGGTTCACAGTGAGGCCAAAGCTTTTTCAAAATACCTGCATTTCACAAATCCTACCACTTCTGTGCTACCTCCTTAATATTATCATAGTTATATATCAGAATCATTTTATTAATGAGTAAGTGCCTTATCCTTAAAATTAAAACATTTGCTTACGTACTGCCCCACGTCCTATCAGGTGCCCACCTTGGGCAATTCTGTTTGCCTGATGCTGTTTTCCTCATAACTAGCAAACCAATGGGACATCAACCAGAGAATGATGTGTTGTGGTAATTATCTGTTCTCTTCCCAGATACATCCAAATCTAGAAGTGAGTTCAGAACATCTTATGACCCTAGGATTCTCACTTCTTAAATTTATTTGAAAATAATTTAAATAAACTGAGGAGTTGCAAAGACCAAGAGTATTCCTGGGGACCCTTCACCTGGCTTCCCCCAATGCTAAGATCTTACTTAACCGTGGTACATTTATCAAAACTAAGAAATTAACACTGGCACAATACTATTAACTAAACTAGATCTTATCTGAATTTCCCCAGGTTTGGGTTCTAGGATTTCTGGTCCCAGGCTCCTTTCACCTAGCTTTCACTCTTCCTTGGTCTCTTCCAGACTGTGCCAGTTTCTCGGCCTTCCCTCGTCTTTCATAACCTTGACACTTGGGAAGACTAAGGGGCAGGAATTTTGTAGCCTGTCCCTCAATTTGAATGTCTCTGGTGTTTCCTCATGATTAGTCTGAGATTATGGCCTTTGGGAGGAAGATCATACAGGTAATGTGCCTGCCCTTCTTGTCCCATCATGATAGGGGCACAAGATATCAACAAGACTCATTCGTTACTGATGTTAGCCTCCACGCTTGGTTAGGGTGGTGTCTGCCAGCTTCTTCCACTCTAACCTTACTATTTTTTTTCCTTGTTATACTTGTTAGAAAGCAGTCTCATGTTTCAAACTGCATTAAACATGTGAAGCAGACAGGTACAGCAGACCCTGTAGCTCTCTTTCTCCTTCCTACCTTCTTTGGTGGAATAAGACTTGGTCAACGGTGCTTCTCAGCTTTGGCTGCACAAGGATGTGTGGGTCTTTCCCGGAGAGCAGTGATTCTCCAAACCTGGTGCACCAGAGCACCAGCAGAAGCAGCAGCACCTCCTGGGCATTTGCTAGGAATGCCAATGCAAGGCCTCCACCCCAGACCTCTCAGAAGTCCAAAGTCAAGGGGTGGGCTCAGCCATCTGAATTTCAACAAATCCCCTAGGTGCTTTTGCAGCACCCTCAAGTGGGAGAACCACTCCTTGTCTTAGGGGCTCAGATGTAACTGGTCTGGGCTGTGGCTGAGCCCTGGGATTGTTGTAGAGCTTCCGAGGCAATTCTGAAGTGCAGCGGGAGTGGGAACTTCTGCAGGGGAGCCCCTTGCAGTTTTCCTAGGGCTCACAGCTCCAGCCAAAGGGCCTCCTGCAGCCGCTCTTCATCTGACTAATGGCTTTTTCTATTGTTTGTGGCAGATTTTTCTTCATCTCTCTAATCTGTATTATAAAAGAGTAGAAATGTAATTTCCCAGTTAGCATTGTATTTTACATGAAAAATGGCTAGTTTGAGTCAGACAAAAGGGAAGACATCTTTCACAGGGTAATGACCCCTGCTTAGTCAAATGGCAGGTTTCCCATTTCATTGCAAGAGGCGGAACAATTCATTTCTCCTAAATCGGTTTTCTTCAGGGAATCTTGAAAGGATACCCTACAAAGGAACATTTTTAAGGAAACAGCCTGGCCTCAGGCAACAGGCTCCCAAGTCTCTGGACTTGGGGCGACTTATTCTTGGTGTGACTGAACGCTGGCATGTTTCGTATGGCCTGGCTGCTCCATCTGAGGTCTGAAGTGGAAATTCTGAAAGCAGAGGCTTCCAAAAAGGAGCAAACCCCAGGGCAGTGCTGCAGCGCTTTGCATTGGGTGCGGGTAGTGACTTCCTTGTGGTCTTCATCCTTGGTACTGCTGACATTGGGGGCTGGACAGTTCTCTTTGCAAGTGGCTGCCCTGGGCATTGTAGGGTGGTTAGCAGTGCTCCTGGCCTCAGCCTACCAGATACCAGTAGGACTCCTCCTCTGACTTATGACAGCCACAAATGTCTCCAGATCTTACCAGCTATCTCCTGGGGGGCAAAATTGCCCCCAGGTGAGAACCACTGGTCTTAGGTGATAGAGGTCACAGCTGTGCCGACTTTTAAGCTGTTAGGTCCTTAGGGGTCCAGGCCCTTCTGCTCCTCCCCAGAGCATCCTGTGCTGGCTCTTACCCTCATTGGACGGCAGCCGTCCAGTCCTCGCCCCACCTGACTGCCCCGCAGGGCCTAGGAGTGGACTTTGCTGTATTTCAGATGAACCGTAACACATGCTACCCATAGGTAGGTCAGGTGGCCCTGCCTAAGAAGGGAGCCTTCTCCTGGTCTGGCCCCTTTGGCACTGAATGTGTTTATTCATCACATTTTTACATGTGCTCATTGCTTGGTGCCTGAGGAACATATTGTCCCCCTTCATAGGAATCTTTGTGTTCTCTATTTCCAAAGAAGGTTTCCTTTTTATTAGACTCAGCAGGTTAATGGATCAAATCTTCAAGGCTCAAAATTATTCCAAAAAGTATATCCTTTTGTCCCTGTCTTCACCTTCCCAGGTGTATTAGTTTCCTAGGGCTGCCATACCAAGGTGCCACAAATTGGGTGGGTTCTAAGAAGCCATTTGCCATCTCACAATTCTGGAGGCTGTGAGACAGAAATCAGGATGCTGGCCACCTTGAGTCTTCCTCTGGGCTCTGAAGGACAATCTGCTGCAGCCTCTGTCCCAGCTTCTGGTGATGACCAGTGACCCTTGGTCCTTGACTCGTTCATGCAAGCCTCCGTCTTCACATGGTTGTCTGCCCTCTTGTCTCTCTGTGGCTCTCCTCCTCTTCTGTAAGGACACTGCTCATACTGAGTTAAGACCCACCCTACTCAGTATGACTTTGTGCTCGCCGATGACATCTTCAAAGATCCCAGTTCCAAACAAGGTCACATTCACAGGTATCAGGGGTGAGGACTTCCACATATATTTCTGGGTGATACAGATCAATCTGTAATACCAGGCTGTTCTCATTCTATTAGCCTACTGGTCATTGGTCTCCATCAGTAAATTCAGCAGCAAGAGACTTTATCTTCCAAAGGACAGTATATGATTTCATTGATACTTATTAGAGGATGGTCACATTTTCTCTTTTGGATATTTCACATCCAGAAGGGGAAAGACATGTTCCAGGAGGGACTTCCCACACGCTGTATAATCCATGTCTCCAGCCCTTCATCCTTTACAGGCATGAGATAGACAGAACATCAGCTGTGGCTGCAGCAGCTTTGCCTTGAACACCTCTGGTTTTATCCTGGAGGATAAGCAAGAGCTCTCATTGCTCACAATGGAAACCCTTGGACAACCCAGGTGTCTGCAAAGGGTCAGATGTCTGCAAAAGGTGGGATTATGGCAGGAGTCCTCCAAAAGTTGGCTACACTGACTAGTTGACTATGGCGGCTAGCATCACACCCTGCACGTCTGTGGAGAACAGTCCCTCATATCATGTGGGAATAAAGTGGGAAAGGGAGGAAAAGAAGGGCTTGGTGGGTCTCCATGATCCCACACATTCTCTCATCTCAGATAACTTTGGGACCTTGGAATTAGGCCATAGCCAAGCTCCATTTGCTTTTTGTAAGTTTTTCCACAGGAAGGAGGAGTTGGTTTCTCATTTTCTGAGTGTAGGTAGGGAACCTAAGGCAAAGGCAGGTAAATTAAGTGTTGGAACCATTTCCTATGGCACAAGGGGGAAAAACTAAGGTGAATAAGAGGATTTTCCCGCCTTTACTACCAGACTCGGAATGGCAACAGATAGACTTATTTCAGATGCCAATTCTGACCATTGGCAGTGGCTGCCTGGGAGAGTAATTGAGGGTCAGCACATCATATACCTTGATCTATCAGCAAGGTGTCCATGGTCCCTCAAATGGAAGTGGTACAATACGGTGAGTAGAACACATGCAGAGATGGCTACAGGACAAAGCAAAGCAAAATAAAACACGTTCTCAGAAGAGGAGTGCAGAATATCAGAGGATCCAAGGAGAGAGAGAGTTTGCATTTAGTTTGGGGACTTATAGATGGCTTCAATTAAAGATAAGACCTTACATTTTATCTCATGTTTTTGTAATGGTGATCTGTGATGTAGTATTGGTGCATTCAAAGTTGGCCATTACTTGGAATTCCCATATGATATACAAACAGGCAATTTCTACAAGATGTCCGTGTTTGAGGAGGCTGAGTACAGAAGCCATAGACTGAAGATGGCACATGGCTTGTTGGGTGGATCTATACCCAACATGTCATTTGGATAAGTGGCCAAGGACTCAGTTCAGACCATGGGGTCTATATTGGATTGCATTGTCCTATCAGTACACTTGCAAGGCCTTAATGCTCACCATGGACCAAGGCCTACTATTGCTCCATTTTCCTTTATTTCCCTAGATCCCTGGTTCTGAACATTCTAAGCTCATCTGCTACTATATTTCTGGGCACACAGCATCCTGGATACAGTTACATGCCATATGACAGGAGAAACCATCCATCTGGCCAGGTGATTGGCTTTCTTAGCAACGTTCTTGACTCTGTGAAATGATTTAAAAACCCCCTCATAACATCCTGCAGATATTAAGCAGCCATCTTTAAAATGATTAGGAAGACTTGATATATGATGAGAAAGTTTCTGAGTTATATGTCTTTTGTTCTCCCTCAGGCTGGAAAAATAGGGTGATAACAACGCTTGGAGGACTGAACTCCCAGCCTCCTTCCCAACTGTGAAGGTGGGAACCTGCCCAGGGATTTCAAGGTGGCACCTGGAGGGGGCCAGCCACCCAGTGAGCCATTGACGACTTGGCCATTAGTATGCTGATGGTTAAATGAATTAACCAGACAGTCATAAAACCATTGGTTTGTGAAGCCCTTTATTTCTCAGTTTCCAGGGTCTGAAGACTGTGCATTTGGCTTGATTAGACTTGAAATGTGGTTCTATCAAGCACTGAACAAAAACTATTTCTAAATAATTCTCATGGTGAATGACTATAGAGACACAACAGTTATGTATATTGTTCTTAACAGTTGCAAACACAGTTATCGTGTGTCTCCTTTGAGTCTTGTGACTGTTCTGTAAAGTGCGTATGTCGAGCACTGCCCTCAGTGTTCAGGTCCACAGAGAAAATGATGGAGCTGGGATAAGAACTTCTGGTTGCTAGGGTCACTTCTCACTTTGTAGACTGGACAGTTTGCCCTTATCCTTTGGAACAAGACTTGGGTTTGCTCCACGTGGCCAGGAAACTCAACCGGAGCTGTGCAGAGGAAAGGGATCAATAATAAGAAGAGTGAGAGGGGAGGGAAGAGAGGGTGAGAGGATGCCTCCCTCACCACTAGACCCACCAGTAGCCAGGCTTCCTCCAGTTGCTGCTGAAGCTGCAGCCGCCCTTGTAAGCAGTTTCCACTTCTGCCCCTGGAAGAATTCTCAGGATGGGAGTCTCTAGTTTTCCGGGTTATTTACTTAACATTCCCCCTACAGCTTTCATTTGCAGCAAATGGAAAGGGCCCCTCCAACTGCCCTTGTGACCTTGAGTCAGTTTTTTAACTACTTTGTGCTTTGGTTTCCTCTTGTATTCAGTGCAGGAGGCCAGCTCCAGGCTAATTTCAGTTATCAAATTCAGCAAGTCTAGGTATTCAAGATCATTGGTTTTGGAGGGGAGAGAACCCAGTTACTGACAGAATTTGAATTAAGGGGCTCAGCTCCCACGCTCATTGTTCTTTCCTGTCTACCTGCCCATATGAGTCACTGTGGGCTGTTGAGAAATATGACCCATTAGACTGAGCCATGGCTGCAGTTGGCCCTTCTGTGATGTATGGGCAGGAGCTCCAGGAGTCTGAAAGTTGCAGGAAGGTTAGGTCTAAAGGAGAGGTTGCCCCTAATGCATTTACTGATAAAGGAAGTTCAAATAAATTGGTGCTAACCAGATTACAAGGGGCCCTGGTGGTACCACGGTTAAGCGCTCAGCTGCTAACTGAAAGGTCAGTGGTTCGAATCTACCAACTGCTCCATGGGAGAATGATGGAGCAGTCAGCTTCTGTAAAGATTATAGCCTTGGAAATGCTACAGGGCAATTCTACTCTGTCCTATAGGGGTGTTATGAGTGAGACTTGACAGCACAGCTGCGGGTTTGATTTTTTAACCAGATCACAGGGAGGGCGGGAGGTAAAGCAAGGCAGCAGCTTACCTCTGGTTCCAGGTTAAGCTGAATCTTTACGTGTCCCCTGGTCTCAGACTCTGGGGCACTGACCTCAATCCAATAGGAGAGTTAATCTCCATTTGCAGATGGATAACAGAGACAGAAACAAGCTTCTTTCCTATGGCCTGGGCCGCTTGGGCAACCTCACAGATCTTCCACAAAGACTATTAAATCTTATACCTGCCATTGTCATGGTCGTTGCCACACATGCGTCCACACATATCCCCAACAGAATCTGTTGATGAGATGACATTGTCTTCTCATCTTTGGATGCCTGGTGATCAATACCTGGGAAGGACTTGGTACCCGTGCTATTGAATTTCCTGGAAAAGACACTGGACCAGGGGTGGGAAGAGGAGGGTTGGGCCTATAGCCTTTGCGGTGCCCAGGGAGGTGGCTGTCAGCATCCAAAGAGAAGGGCTGTGTCTGTCTGTGCTCTGCTCCCTCTAGCCCTGACTTTAGTCCAGTTGCCTGGCTTCTTTGAGACTTGGTTTCTGCATCTAACCCAGGGCATTTATGAGAACTAAAGGCATAATTTTTACAATCGATTTAATGAAACATCTCACTTGACCAGATGGACTTTACACTGGCAGCAGAGGTGAAGGACAGAAAGATTCTGGAGTGTCCTAGTCAGGCTCCCCTGTATACACTGTGTTTAGGATCCAAGAAGCACACTTGTACAGGGACAATAAGTTCTGAGTTGGAGGCACTTATGGAAGTTGATTTCTGTGCCTCGTGGTCACCCATTCCCTGGCTAGGATGCAACAGCACCTGGTGGCCTCTCATCTGTGTCTCTTCTCAACACCCAAGGATAAGCAGGAGGATGAGAGGGGGCTCTGGAATGGGACCCAAGGCCGCCTCCTGACCATGCCTCTGTCCAGTGAGGACCACAAGCATGGCACCGCCTTTCCTGCCTCTCTCCCTCTCTAGGGTGGGGGGAGTTACAGTAGCACCTTTGGGATTGTTGTGAGGAGCAAATGAGCTGCTGCTCTCCATTAAGTGGCCAGCACCGTGCCAGGCACCCCAGGACGCCCAGCCAGCATTACTAGGCTGCTAAATTTGCCCCATCTAATTGAAGTCTCGGGCACTTCTTCAAGCATCTGTTTGATCACCCAGGGACCTCTCCTTAGTAATAAGAGAAGTTGTTTAAAATTTTCCTGTAATTGTTTTTAATGAAGAGTGATGCATGTTCATTACAGAGAAGAAAAGCAGTAAGAGCGAGTTGTCTGTGGTCCCACCACACAGACAGACTACTGTCAGTACTGCAGCATATTTCCTTCCTGTAGCGGTCCCTGTGTGTATCATTTATAGTTTGCTTTTATTACTTAGACATTTCAGTTGGTTCCTTTTCTCTATTATAATTAGCACTTCCTCATTTAAAAGAAATTTGACTGTGGTGAAATATATATATAAAACCAAACATTTTTCCAGGTTTAATAGTTTGTTAGGAGCTCTGGTAGTGTAGTGCCCAAGGCACTTGACTGCTAACCAGAAGGCTGGCGGTTCACTCCTCAGAAGGAAGATGGGGCAATCTACTTCCAGAGTGATACTGCCTTGGAAACCCAAGGAAGGGTCGCTATGAGTCGGTCCGAATCCATGGCACGTAACAACAACAACAACAACAATCGTTTGTTGGTGTTCAGCCCAGTGACAGTTCACTGTACTGTGAGTCCATGACTACTGTGTGTCCTGAACTTTCCTCCTCATCCCCAACAGAAACTCAGTATCCACTAAGCAACCCCTGCCCCCTCTGACCTCCCCACAACTGCTAATGCATTCTGGTCCCTGTGGTCTAGTGTTTTCAAATCAGTGGAATCAATGATGTTACAATATCTGCCTTTTTGTGACTGACTTATTTCACTCAAAGGAACTCTGGTGGGGCAATGGTTAAGGCATTTGGCTGCTGACCAAAAGGTCAGAGGTTTGAACCCACCAGCCACTCTGTGGGAGAAAGATGAGGCAGTCTGCTTTCCTAAAGATTTATAGCCTTGGAAATCCTACGGGGCAGTTCTATTCTGTCCTCTAGGGGTGCTATGTATTGGACTTCCCTTGATGGCAGTGGGTTTGATGTTTCGGTTTATTTCTCTTGGCATTACGTTTGCAGGAGTCACCCATGTTGTGGCAGGTATCAGAACTTCATTTCCCTTCATGAATGCACGCTGTTCTGTTGTAAGGATAGACTATATTTTATCTATCCACAGTTAGCACTTCTGACATTTGCATGGCTAAGTCTTTTTCCTCATTTGCATCTTTCCCTCCGGCCCTCCCCAGTGTATTGGTGGAGCCCCGGCTAGGGCAAGGGTAGGTCATTTCGCCTGGGTCTCTCTGCATCCTCCTGTCTCCTCGAGCTTCTCTGCCTTGAATCTGTTAATCAGCACCCAGCGGCCTGTTGAGTTCAGACCACTCGCTCCAGGGGGTTCACGGTCTCTGAGCTATTCCAGATGCGTTAAAAAAGAAATTTTTGTTTTTAAAAATGTAATTGTTATAGAAATATGTAACATAATATTTGCCCAGTCCGCATTGTTCAGCTATATAATTCAGTGCCATCTACTACATTGCAGATCACTGGGGAATCCACACAGACGTTCTGACTCAGCACCACAGGCTTTGTAAGTATTTTTCTACTTTCCTAGCTGCGGACACTCCTACTGCGTGTTTCTCCTATCTGCGCCAGACATCTAGGAGCTGTGACTTCTTTCTGATGATGCTTGTTCTGCAGCCCCTCTGGGGTGGAAGAAATTGTCTGCACCTCTGTGATGAACTGAAAGACGCCTACAAGATTCTCTGCAAAAAAACTGAAAAAAACCCAGGCACTCAAAAATATATATTATTTTCCTGCCCCCCACTTTGTCAGTCTTCCATTTTCCCCACATTTTTGGTGTTTCTGAATGACCATGGGACACCTATTGGGAGAGAGCAGCCCTTCTCATTTATTGAACACCTCCTACCTTGCATCAGGAGCTCTGGTGGCATAATACCTAAGGCACTTGACTGCTAACCAGAGGGCTGGCAGTTCAAACCCACCAGCCACTCCTCGGAAGGAAGGTTGGGCAATCTACTTGCCTAGTGATACTGCCTCGGAAACCCAAGGAGGAGTCACTAGGAGTCAGGTCCGACTCGATGGCACATAACAACAACCACCACCTTGCATCATTCCAGGCACTTACCTGAGATCTTTATGTGCAATCTGCATCTCAGCCTTCTAAGGTGGCATTATCACCCTGCTTCATTGATGAGTGAGTAAACTTCAGTGTTGTAGGCAGAGAGAGTCCAGGTGGGGCTTCCTATTTGCCTTGATACTCAACTAAACCCTTGCCCTTCTGCAGTTTGGTTCCTTAATTCAGCCTTTGATTCCTGGAGCCATTGGGTTCCTCTCTTTGGCTAAGTGAGTGCAGACTGGCTTTCTGTCATTTGCAGCCCCAAGAATCCTATTACATTGTAATGCTTAAACTTCTGCTAGACTGTAAGCCCCTTGAAGTTAGCTATGGGATCACACTTAGTCTCTGATCCCCAACAGAAGAAGGAAGATAACATTTTCTGAATAAAACAGGAATACATTGGTTGAAAATTGAACAGAGTATTTGAAATCCAGACTATCTCATAAATGTAGACCATATGGTTCTTTAATATAAAGTTTCTTTCAACTTGAATATTCTATTAGTTTTAACTTTAAAAGGTGAACAAACCTTGGAAACTGCCATCACTTGGGCATCTTCTCAGAAGACAATTTTCACTGCATCCCTGAAGCCTTCTCAAGAGGCCTTTCATGGACATCTTGTAGACCAGAAAGAAAGCAGAAAAGAAGGCAGAGTGTGTGAAGCTGACTACCTTCCAGTGTTGAGAATGAGGCCAGTGGGCTCGCACCATGCTATCCAACACACGGCTAGGATCACAAGGCAGCTTGTAAATCAGCAAGTAATGTGGAGTTTATTGTTAGAATGTAAGTGTACTTCTTGGGTCCTAAACACATTTTTAGTGAACACAGAACCACCACCTGTCTGTCAGTTTGCCATACCATGGCGGTTTAAATTTCCCATGATGCTAGAAGCTATGGCCCTAGTGTTTCACACACCAGCAGGATAAGTCGCGGTACTCAGGATTCAGTGGAGCTACCAGACTGAGAAAGACTAGAAAGAAAGGCCTAGTGAAAACTAGCCAATTTCTGAAAATCAGCCAACAAAACCCTCTGAATCACAACAGGATATTGTCTAGTAGAGTGTCAGAGATGAACCCACTCAGTTGGCAGGCTCTACACAATGCCTGCAGCAAGGGACTCAGACATGCCGATGGTCATGAAGATAGTGGGCAGGTCTACACAATGATGAAGAAAGGGATTCAGACATGCCAACAGTCACGAGGACAGTGGGCAGGTCTACGCAGTGACTGCTGCAAGGGACTGAGACATGCCAATGGTCATGAAGATGGTGCAGGGCCAGGGAGGTTCTGTTATGTTACACACAGCTCCATGAGTAGGAGAAGACTCAACAGCACCTACCACTACCACCAAGCACGGTGCATGTAAGCGAGACTGACTAGGACGCTCCACATCTTCCTCCCCTTCACCTCTGCTGCCAGGATGTTCTTCCTGCTCTCTCTGCAGCCCAGCTTCTCCTGATGTCCAATGCACGTGGTTCAGTCATGATTGGCTCCCTCACCCTCCCGATTAGGCCCTCAGAGCAAGTGGACTTCTGTGTCACCGATGACACAGCTTCCTGAGAGAATGTGATCTGTGGTCAGCGTCTGCTTTAAGAAGATCTCCCTTGGAGAGGCAGGTTCTCAGTCAGCCGGTTGTTGTGGTTAACTTCTGGCAAGTTGGCACTGACTCACGGTGACCCCCATGCACAGTGGAGTCAGACTGCTGTGGTCCATAACATTTTCACTGGTAGATAGCCAGGTGTTTCTTCCTAGTCCATCTTAGTCTACAAAATTTCCCAAAGCCTGTTCAACACACAAGCCTCCACTGACAGA
>NW_006921625.1:6510390-6512587 GCF_000298275.1 Orycteropus afer afer
TTTCCCAGGCAAACATCTGCTGTGTGGGGCAAGGCAGCCTTGAACTTTACATTGAAGCTGGGTCTTGTCTGCAGTGTCTTACAAGCCTGTCAGGTGGCAGAATTTTATGAAGATGATAACTCCCCTTACAACATTATGTATTTTTCTAATTTAGCACGTGGGAATGTTCATCTAATCCTTGAAATAAAAAAGGTGAAAGAGCAACAGCAAGATGAATGAAACCCGGAAGTTTGAGTTGGGGAAGAATGAGCACCTATTAGTTGGGATGCTTTCTCCACAGTGACTTGATTGATAGAACTGAAGCAAGACGAGACAAGATAAAATAAAAATGGGGCTTAAGCCTATTCATCAGATTGAAGATCATAGTGTCAGAAGGATCCACTGCACACAATTGCCTGACATATAAGAAAACATGAAAACATCCTTGTATCTACTAATAGACAGACAGGTGCAGTATGAAGAAAATGAGGCAACAGAGGGGAATTGAGTGAGAGTAATAGCGGTGCTTGCTATTATAATAGTAATAGTGGTCAGTTTGCCCTTTGACCTCAAGTCAATATGCAGTGTTTTCTCTCCCCTGCTATGGCTTCTTTCTGTGATGGGGCTCAAGTCCATGTGAAGAGAGAAGTGGTGTTGAAATCAGAGAAGGGATAGTGCCCAGAGTATAAGAGTTGAGCTCACTGGCTCCTGAGAGAAAATAGAGAACAGAAGCCACACACACCTTATTTGCATACTGCCACCCAGTCATTTGGTGAGAGTTAAAAGAGCATGGCAAGAAAGGCCATATAAAAGTGATCTATCACAGTGCAGGCCACCCCTGGCTTTCCTAGCCATGATTCTTTCATATTTGGAGAATATTTCCCCCTCCAATCATCTTACTAGTCCAAAACAGCCATTAACATTCAGTCCTTCAGTAGGGCAAACAGTCTTCAGGGTGAAATTACTCAGGTACCAGCCATTCAGGTCTGCTGCAGGTATCGATCTGATCTGGTCAGGTTTTCCAAAAGGTTGTCTTGTCTTCACATACTGTGGCCTATGGTAAAATTTAACTGAGAAAAGATTACTCCCTTGATCTGGGCCTCATGAGGTACAACACAGCAAAACCTTTAAAGGACTTTAGGTTTGACCTCTACACTCCCGTCCAAAAGTGCCTCCCTTTAGTCCAACCTTCACAGTTACTACCTCTCCAATTACAGTCTTACAATCACAATTAACCCTGTTAACAATCAACACTCACAACTAGATCATATAATCCTAACAGCATCTTCCCACCCTCTCTCCCCAGACCCATCAGGAAAAGAGGACTCTATTCAGTGGGAATCCTCCCTTGTTCCCCTGATTTTGAGGGTAAGCACATTGTACATATTGAAGCAAGTAAGCCAGTCACTTCATGCCTTCATCTCACCTCATTTTAGATAGTGTTTAAATTGCCCATCTCTATCAAATCAGTACTCTGAGGAAACAAGCATATTCCTTGATCTGAAAAATCTTCTTTTCTATTTGAAACTTTGAGTATCTGCATCCATAAGCAAAGTTCAGTCCAGAGCAGGCCATCAAATTGCAACAATCTATAACAAGTCATGGTGTCAAACATCTCTCTCTTCATTCAGTCAGGTTCTGGTCAGTTCATCCCTAGCCCTCTGTGGGCTAGGTCATTGGATATCAGCTATAGCCATGGGTCCATGCTTCTCCTTCCACTTCAGGCCAGCCAGCCCCTTCAGTATCTCTCTCTCTCTCTCATGCCTAGCCCCTGTGAGCTAGGTCAGTGGGTGCTAATGGAACATGTCCAAACTCCACCCATCTCATCATCACTATACCTCCAACACTCCCACTCATCTTATGGCCCCAGGTGGTCACATCAAGTGAGCACAGGAGGCTATCTACTTGCTGGCTCCCTTTAACTTCCGGTCCTGGAAGGGGTTCTTCTGAATGTATCCTAAGGCAAATCACTTGTCTCAGTTCCAAAAGCAAGTCACTTTTGTTTGTGCAGATCCTTCCTTTAAATGCAAATTCCTACTTTCTCTGAAGTTCTGGGTGGAGCTTAGATTTTCAACCTAGGCCCCCAATACTCTATACACAGGACTGCATTCAACAGAAAAGTCTGTGTTTCTTTTGGACAAATCCTAGTTCACCTTTTAACACATCCAATCAAGTATTGGCTGAAGGTGGAGTTGCGCACTCTCTGTTATCTATAATA
>NW_006921625.1:6526625-6535584 GCF_000298275.1 Orycteropus afer afer
CCTCCTTCCATTTCTATCATGTATTTAGGTAGGAGAAACATTCAATATCCATGGTATATTCAGATAAACATAATATTTTGTAAAACATTCCAGTTTTATCTTCTCTTCTCCACAACTTGACTGTCTTCCATTCATATGCATATGGCCTTAACCTCTGGCGGTGTGTGCTCAGAAGACTGTGGCCTCCTGTGAATCATCTTGTTTAACAAGATTTTTTATTTCCCCAATACCTCTCCAGAGGCAGTTTTCCTGTCTTAACATGCAGCATAACATCTCTTACTTTCCTTTTAGCCATTACAGATAACAATAACCAAAGTTACTATTTAAGAATCAAAAGTTTCACTCCCCATTCCCCTCAGTTCTTTTTCATACAAAGGTCCATACTTCCAGGAATCTGGACCATTGCAGTGCATCCCACTTCTGACACCACTTGCAAAAATGGAATGGCAGGTGTTTCTGACTTCCTTCAACTTCATGAGGCGGGAGAAGAATCAAGATCTATACAGCCCAAGGCTGATTCCTATGAGGCAGAGGTCAGATGTACTTCCTCTCTCCTACCTTTTTACCAATTCCTACATCAGCTGTCCTTCCCACAATACTCTGTACTCCTCTGCTTGGTTCAACAATTGATTGTAGTAGCCATGCAGAACTTACAAACAATACTCATAATTATGGAGTTTATTAGGGAAGTGCCAGATTACAATTAGGATCAGGAGTGACTCAGGATACAGATCTTTGGTCAAGACAGCTTCTTGGCTGTGCCTACAGGCAAGCCTCTTCCTGTCCTTCAGCCTGTCAGCTCTCAGTCCCTTGCCCCTCAGTTCCTTGGTTCTTCAGGCCTCTTGGGCCAGCCCAGCCTCTGCTCTGTTTGGGCAAGTGTTACAAAGCTCTTTAGCTCTACAATAAATACCCAGATGTACCCCATTCCATGAGAAAGCCTTGGCCTAAAGGCATTCACCTCTCTGGCTCTGAGGATAGGAATGCCCACTGTAACCACTGTGCTCCGTGGGCTGGGAGCCTACAGTGCTGTCTCCCACTGATCTCCTGGTTCTGCTGCTGCCATCTCCCTGCTGTTGCTGCTCACCATTTCACACCACTTCTGGTGTTTCAGCTCTCTTCCTCTACCTCTTGAGTCTGGGAGATACTCAGCACAGGGGCTCTGTGGTAGTTAAGGTTGTATGCCAACTTGGCTGGGCCTGGTTGAGTGGCTGGGCAGCTGGTGGTAGTTATTCCCCATGATGAGACTAGCTATCAGCTCCATGGTAGGATCTATCAAAAGCAGCTGAGTAGCTGTTTTAGGGATGTCTGCTTCCTATATACAAGAAGCAGCTTTGGGAATGGTCTCTAGCTTATGGCACGCTTGAACCCTGCATGTAGCCGTGTCATTGTTAAGCACCCTGCCATGCTCTGTTGACCTTGGAACTTTCAATGGACTTGAATTAATGGCCTGCCATGTGGTTTGGTAACATCAGGACTGTGCCTTTCTACTTGTCAACCTTGGGCTTGTCAGCCTCAGCAGCCAGCAGCTGAGTGAAGAAAAGCCTCCAGCTTCAGTGGGCTGGGAGCAGGAGGCAGAGCTGAAGCCCAAGTTGAGGGGCTTTCACCCAGGCCCTTAGAGCCTGGCACTTTGATCTTAGACATAAAGCCTCCAAACTGTAAGAGAATAAACTCCTGTTTGTTAAAGCCATCCCTTTTGTGGTATATTCCTGTCAGAGCGCACTAGGGAACCAGAACAGACCCCAGTCAAAAGGGTGTGCTCTGCTCCTATCTTTTCTTCTTGATAGTAGTGAGGTTTCTCCTTTCTGCATCTGGCATGGCTCATTTTAAGCCTACTGGGATGGCAAAACTGACTGATTACCTTGTTAGTATTCCATACACCTTATTTGCATGGCCTCACCCCCACAAGGGTGCCATTATTAGCAAGCTGTTCAATCCTCAGAGCTCTAGTGGTGTAGTGCCTAAGGCATTTGACTGCTAACCAGAAGGCTGGTGGTTCAAACCCACTGGCCACTCCTCGGAAGGAAGATTGGGACAATCTACTTCCGTAGTGATACTACCTCAGAAACCCAAGGAGGGGTCGCTATGAGTTGGATCCGGCTCCATGGCAGTGAGTTTGTTTTGTTTTTTTTTTTGTCTAATCCTCTGGGTAAGCCACAAGCACCTTATCTGCATAGTCCCACTCAGTCATTTGGTGGCAATTACAATATCATAGTGAGAAAAAAAAAAAACAATTTATTGCAATGTAGGACTCCACCCAAATTATATTAGAAGTCACTTTACTCTGGTATGACCTTACATTAATCTAACTGATTTTCAAAGACCCTGTTTTCTAAACAAGGCCATGTTCACAGGTACCAGGGATTAGAACTTCCACATATCTTTCTGGGAAACAGAATCAATAGTGCTTAAGGCATTTGACTGCTAACCAGAGGGCTGACGGTTCAAACCCACCAGTCGCTCCTCAGAAGGAAGATGAGGCAATCTATTTCCATAGTGCTACTGCCTCGGAAACCCAAGGAGGGGTCGCTATGAGTTGGGTCTGACTTGACGGCACATAACAACAACAACAAGTCAGGAAGGTGCTAAAGGGGGAAAGTTCACTGTAGGGATCCACAGTGTCCGCTACAGTCCAGAAGTGAGAACAGACACCAACAGCAAATACCAGATCAAGGTCAAATTCCCAGACTAAGAAGAGGAGCCTGCCTGGTATCAAAAGCAAGGGCAGGCCCACGGATGAGCTGCTGCAACAGCTAGGCCAGGTCTTGGGCGTGAGCAGGTCAGAGGCACCTGCTGAGAAGTCCAGGCTCTGGCCAGTGATCTCAGCTGAGTCCTTCCTGCTTCCTGCTTCTTCTGATCAGGGTGCACCTGGTGAGGATAGTGAGCACAGGGGCTGATCAGTCTGCAAGGGTTCACATCCTGCCTCCTCCCCTTATAGCTATGCTTCCTTGGAAAAATGAACGGCCATCTCTGTGCTTCCATTTCTACAACTGTGAAATGGGGGAAATAATGGTACCAATATCACGGTGATATGAGGAATGTAGGGGATAATGAATGCTAAGTGCTCCGCAGAGGGTGGGACTCATGGTCACTGCCTACTGAATGGAGATGGTGATAATGAGGGAGGTCAACAGCAAAGTTCAAGTGGAATGCCCAATCTGACAACCCTGGGAGGTCACATTTGAGTTGTCTGAGAGAAGTAAAAATTTGTCATCTCTATGAGTTTCTTGTTGTTGCTGTAACAAACTACCACAAACTCAGAGTTTCTGGAAATCAGAAGCCTAAAATCAAGGTGTCAGTGGGCCTGGTTCCTTATGAAGGCTATAGGGAAGACTTGTTGTTTCTTGCCTTTTCCAGCTTCTAGTGGCTACCAAATTCCTTGGCTCATTTCACCCTTGCTTCCATGGTCACATCTCTTTCTCTCTGACTCTGGCCCTTTGGATTACACTGGGCATATGCTCAAATAATCTGGGATCATCCCCTAATCCCAAAATCCTTAATACAATCACATTTGCAAAGTTCCTTTTGCATGTAATGTAGCATATTCACAGATTCTGGGAATTAGGATGTGGGTAATTTGGGGGGCATTATTCATCCTACCACATTGTCTGTCTAGTGAAAGTGGTGACAGGCTCAAAGGACTTTGAGACTAACACCTGGGCCTCTGGAGACCAAGCCCATGTTGACTTTCTTAAGCAAAGCAGAAAAACATAGATGTATATGTGTGGGTGGTGTGTGTCGGGGGGGGGGGAATGCATGGTATGTAAGGGTGGGACTGGAACTTATCCAAGACAGAGGATTGTCAGTGTCTGTGTCCTTCTCCAGGACATGGGTTGGGGGCTAGGGGGAGAAGGCTTTTAAGGCAACACTGGGCAGTGCCCTATGAGAGCCCCCACCCAGTCCTGGAGAGCATGTCAGAAGGCCCTTGAGAGTGGTGGTTGTAAGATTAACCACAGAGGGACATTAGGGGCAGGGCTCTAACCCTGGTAGGGAGAGAGCCCACCCCACCACTTTAGGGCAACTGGGCAAGTTGGCCCCAGTGGCCAAGGTGGCTGTGGCAGCAAGCAACCATGGCTCTGCCAGTCTCAGGGGCCACTGTTTTTTTGGAGTGAGAAGCAACCCTAGGAAGGGCAGGAAGAGTTCCCAGAGGGAGATAAATGATCTCCTGGACTCCACCGGAGAAAGGGGGTGGTGGAGATCCTGGGCAGCTGCTGGCTTGAGGCCCCAGGAGCCATCATTCTGGATCCTCAGTTGCACTTCCCAGTACAGGCCTGGCCGCAGACCAAGTGCCACATCTTTGCTTCCCACTCTTGTTTTTAGCACAACTTGAATCATTATTCTCTCCCAGCTGCCCACCACCCTTGTCCTGCTTTGAGGAGGGACAGATTCCAGTCTAGAAAGTGCCTACTTGCCTTCTGGGGAAGTGCAAAGGCTCATCCTCAAGGACAGGGCTCTCCAAACCTTGGAATCACTCATCCCTGCCAGGGAAGAAGTTTTAGGGCCGTGTGGTATAGGGCCACTCATTTATTAAAAGTATAAGCACAAGCTATTGTAGTAGCACACTCTCTAGGGAAATTGATAAGGATGAGGTAAGAGTAAGCATAAATAAGGGTTGGGTATTCCCTTCTGTCACTCCTTGGGCAGCAGAAGGCCTGTGCAAGGCCACAGAGCCACCAGACTTTGAGAGCCTGAGACAGGGACCAGGCTCGACTTCCCTTCGTACCCATAGTGCCTAGAGCGGTGTGTGGCTTCAGAAATGGCACTGAGAATCAGAGTGAAGAGGAAGCCTACTTTCACTGGAGCTCAGGTGGCTCTCAGGGGAAGCTAAGTGCTTCCTTGGGTGTGGCCAGGCTGGGAGCGGGCACAGGCTTTCAATAAGAAGTCCCACCAAGGATTGCCCATGTGACATGGGCACAGGGGCAGAATACCCAATGAGCTAAGTAGGACTGGGCTTACTGACAAAGAAACTTCACTCCAGGCAGTAAGTAAGTACAAGTAAGCCTGTGCTTGCTTTGCTTGCTGGTACCCCACCTCTGTTGTTGTGAGGTGCCGCTCCATCGGTTCGGACTCCTGGTGACCCTGTGTCCCACAGAATGAAACGCTGCCCGGTCCTGCGCCAGCCTCATGGTTCTTGCCGGGCTTGAGCTCATGGTTGCGGCCCTGGGTCAGTCCATCTCATCGAGGGTCTTCCTCTTTTTTGCTGACCCTCTGTACTATACCACGCATGATGTCCTTCCCCAGAGAGTGGTTCCTCCTGGCCAAAGTCCAAGAGATGAAGGCTCACTGTCCTCACCTCCCAGGAGCATTCTGGCCAAACTTTGTCTAAGACAGAGGAACACTTCTTCCAACATAGGTAGATGCAGCATTCAAATGTATCAGTTCTTCTTCAGTCTTCCTTATTCATTGTGAAAGATGGACAATGAATTAAGGAAGACCAGAGAAGCACTGATGCATTTGAACTATGGTGCTGGCAGAGAATATTGAATGTACAATGGACTGCTGTCCCTGTTAGAAACTGGAAATTTGAAGAGCTTTTGATTCTGTAGGGAGGTGCTGCGGGATTGGGCGACAGACAGATGCCAGCCATACCTAAGTAGAATCTTTGATGTGGTGAAAAAGTGTAAAATTGTTCACTATAGATTAGCAAGTAAGCACAAGTAAGCCCTGCTTACCTTGCTTATTGGGTAATCCCACATTGCTCTCTGAATAATTCATTTTCCAGCTAAGACACGAAAAAGGTACCACACATTTCTTCAGAGAACGTAAGCTGTAACTTGCACAACTATTTTCGTTCTCAGAACCGTCTGGCAGGACGGGTTCTTGGTAAAAGTCAGCCTTTCTATTTCCATCTGGGGGCGCTTTGTGCATAGTCCTAGTTTTATTTCAGTTCCCCAGTTGAAGGCTGTTCCCTTCGCCTAAAACTAGGGCCGTCATCCGAATTGAATTTTAACGGCAGGGAGAGGAACACCGAGAGACCCCGAGCGAATGCAGACTGGAGGGTCAGGAAAAGAGCTCGGGAGGAGAGCGCGCCAAGCGCCCCGGAAACCTGAGCTGAGCAGGCGGCACTTTGTGAGCGCAGAGGCAGGGAACAGAAAGCGATCCCACTTCCCCCCGGTCTAACATGGCTGTGTGCAGTGAGGAGGAGCTCTGAGCCTGAGACTCCGGGACACACGGGGTGGGGAGCGGATCTGCACAGTGCTGTGGCCTCGCCCAAGCCTGGGGAGCCCAGGCACGGGAAGAGGGAGGAGGCAGCGCCCTATCCAGGCCCTGGGTGGGCTCCTCACCTGCCTGGCTGCTCAGTGAGGTCCCTGGGATTCACTCGCCCACTTCAGGCCATGGAGGCCTCCAGAGACAGCTGTCAAATGTGGCTCGGAGGGGGTCCACCCGAGGGATGGGAGGAAACACAAGTGCGGTAGTCACGCAGGCCCTTTGTGGGTTTCTTAGGGGCAGGAAGTCAACTCAAATGCAGCATGGCCGTGCAGTTCTTTCTCGGGAGTGTGCACTTTGCTGACTTGTCTCATGGTACAGATGACCATTGTCCTAGTGCAGGGAGCGCCGAGCATGGCACAGGTCACTCAGTCACTTCGCTTGCCTGGTGCCAGGGCTGGAGCCATCTCAAGGCCCCAGGTGCCCTGAGCTTGCAATCCTTCCAAGTCAGGAGACAGGAGCTGACTGATAAGGAAAACCTTTTTTTTTTTCTGTTGGTACCCAAACACCGTCGCCTGCGAGGACATACACTCCACCTACATTTCTCCTTTGGCTTTTGAATAGGACAGAAGATAGCTTTATGCTCTTGATATGCTTACAAATACTCCACTGGTGACTTCCTCAGGCTAACAGCCCTTGAAGTCAGTTTAGAATCAGAGAAAAGCCTATAGAATCGTCTCAGCCTGTCTGTGACCTCCACAGGGCCAGAGCATTTGACAGGCCTTTGTGGGGCTGGGGTGGATGGCTTCCTGAGCTGGGAGCTGACCCTCAGGCCAGAAAGTGAGGCCCCAGCTGCAGGTCAGACCCATTGCCTTGAACAATGCTTGACTAGCTTTGCCTACCAAGGCTGACTCATAGCCTCTGGTTATCTCCTTCCTCACCCACAGGATTTGTTCCTTATTCATATATGCATGTACCCGTATTGTGTGGTGGCATTTAAGAGACGTTTATGGAGATTCTATTAAGAGCAGGCACTGGGCTGGGCACTCGGGAGGGCCCAGTGGGAACTCTAGCACTCAGCCCAGTAATGGGGAGAGGGGGCCAGCAGAGCTCTGAAGTGACCAAAGTGCAGAGCTAGCAGTGGGGTGGGCCACTCGACAGAAGGGTCACTGAGCCAACGGCATGAGGTGGTGGAGACATAATGGGCCCTCCTCCCCAGCAGAGCCTGCAACAGTCCTTGCCATGGGTGGTTCACCTGTAACGGGTGAGGACCCGGGGAGAGGGAGGCCCATTCCAAGAGGGCTATGGGGCTAGCGACCCCTTCTGAGAACCCTTAAGAAGTACATCTCAGGCCTGTCTTCTGGGGTGGCCAAGGTGGCCCTGCTGGTAGCCCTGCACAGAACTGATGCCTGCAGAAGGACCTGGAACCAGGGCTGGCTGGAAGGGGTTGGATGGCACCACAAGGGACCTCTGACTTAGCATCTTGGCTCCAGGTGTGCTACCCCCTCATTTCCCAATATCTCTAAGACTACCCAACCCCTGTAAGGCCGCCTTCTAGGACAATACCCCCAATGCCCACATTCGTAACACTCTGAGTATCAATTGGCTGGCCCTCTTGTTCCTGCATGTTTTAGGGTCTGAGGATACAGCAGTGAGAAGAAGGGAGGGAGGAAGGGAGGAAAAGAAGGAGAGAGAAGCGGCCAGCACCACAAATGAATCTTAAGTGTGTGCTCTGGTGAAGGCTTCCTTCCAGTGGGGAGAGAGTGTGAGAAACTGTAATGAATACATATGTATGGGGTAAGAAGGAACATGGTGAAAAAGCGAGCAGGTTAGGGAATCATGAGGGAATTTGGCCAGCGAAGGCCCTTTGGGAAGATGGTGTCTGGTTGGGACCTGGATCCTGACTGAAGTGAGGGAGACTGCCCAGAAGATACTCAAAGCAGAAGGTGTGGGAGGGATTAGCAAGTCACAAGACAATGAACGCTCACAGAATTCTCTGGTAAATTCCTCCACCCTCAATTTTTAAAAGTAGTGTGAGGGCAGGGATTGAGCTGTCTTGTTCTCTCTGCTAGAGCCCTGGTCTTAGCCAGTGTCTGGCTCTTATCAATGCTTGTTCAGTGAATGAATTAATGAGCTTGCCTACCCAGTACAAGGCTTAGCTACACAGATAGATGTCCTGTGTTGTAGAGATCAGCTGGCACATCAAGCCAAAAGCACGTGCATTCTTTAGGTTAAATGCCAAAATAAGCTGGCTCTGTCTTTGTGTCTTATTTCACTTTCCTATATAATTTGGGATTTCCTGGGGTCATGGATCTTAGAAGCTGTGGAGAGTGCTTAGGGCTGGTGGAAAAGGGTCTGCACTTCAGTTTGAGTCTGGCTCCACCACTTACCAGCATATCTTGGAAGAGCCTTGCTTCTTTCTCTCTAAACTGAGAATGAGAATGGTACCTTCCAATGATAGAGAGATAGGCCAATGGAACAGAATTGAAAACTCAGAAATAGACCCATCCATCTATTATGGACAGCTGATCTTTGACAAAGGGCCAAAACCCACTACATGGGGAAGAGATAGCCTCTTTGACAAGTGGAGCTCGCAAGACTGGATATCTACTGCAGAAAAATGAAACAAGACCCCTATCTCACCCATACACAAAAACAAACTAAAGTCGGATCAAAGACTTAATGTAAAACCCAAATCTATAGAGTTCATCAAAGATAAAATAGGGGCAAACCTCTCAACTCATTGCCATCGTGTCAGATCCGACTCATAGCGACCCCTCCTTGGGTTTCTGAGGTGGTATCACTACGGAAGTAG
>NW_006921625.1:6537332-6550993 GCF_000298275.1 Orycteropus afer afer
GGCCATCTAAGATGCAACTATTGGAACAAAGAAGAGTGAAGAAAATCAAAGCCATCTGGAAACAATTAGTCCAAAGATAAGTGGACCATGAGGATCTCAGCCTTCATGACACTGAGACCAGAAGAACTAGATGGTGCCCAGCTACTGATGCCAACTGCCTGGAAAGGATCAAAACTGGAGATCCTGGATAGAGTGGGAGGGAAAATGTGGAACAAAATTAAAAAACACAAAAATGAGCAGAATTACTGGTTGGACAGAGACTGGTGGAACCCCCAAGACTCTGACCTCAGGTAACTCTTCAGACCTAGAAATGGACTCACTTCCATGGATTGGCTCTCAGCCCAACAGTAGAAAGACCAACATGCAGAACACCTACCCCAGGGCAATGCACCCATCTACTCTAGGGAGATACACCCCATAGATCAATCAGCCATGAGACATCAGAGGGGCAGCATTCATATAGAGGGAAAGCTGGGCAGACTGGAATGCATAGATAATAAGGGCACAGGGAGGGGTTAGTCACAGGGAACAGAGGGGAGGGGAGTTTTTATGGTTGGGGATGGTAATTAGGGCCATAAAATCAGATGTGCATGAATTGTTGAATGTAAAACCAATCTGCTTTATAAATTTGCTCCCCAAGCACAATTAAAAAAAAAAAAAAAGAATTGTGCCTTCATAGTGGTGGGAACTGCCATGAGAACAGAACATGGCAGTGCACCAAGTGCTTGTGATAGAGCAAAGAAGGGTAGGGAGGTGACATATGGAGCATGGGCCTGTGTTCTCCAAACTGCACCCCCTTATCTGGAGGTTCAGGTTCAGAGGCCCAGGTAGGGCTTGGGAATATGTCATTTAGAAGCACCAGTGTCTCTGTGGTACAGGTAGCTTTGGTGAACCCTGGTGTCATGGATTGAATGGTGTCCCCAAAATATGTGTCAACTTGGCTAGGCAGTGATGCCCAGTATTGTGTGATTGTCCTCCATTTTGTAATCTGATGTAATTGTCCTCCATTTTGTGGTATGTGTTGTAAATCTTAACCTCTATGTTAATGAGGCAGGATTAAAGTGTATGTTGAGTCACAGGTTTACAAGAGGGCATGATTCAAGTCCCACCCTTACTCAAGTACTCAAGTCTCACCCTTATTCAAGCTACCACCCTTACTCAAGTCAAACCCTTGCTTGAGTCTCATACCTTTTATCTTATGGAGATAAAAGGAGGCAGAAGTGATCATAGAGGAGGGACTTGACTATCACCAAGAAAGAAGAGCTGGGAGTGAAGTATGTCTTTTAGACCTGGGGTCCCTGCACTGGGAACCTCTCACACCTAGGGAAAGATTGATGCCAAGACACGTGGAGATTTTCAAAGAATGCTGGGCTCACAGATGTTGAAAGAAGACAAGGAACTTCCCTCTGCGCCAACACGGACGGAAAGCCTTCCCCTAAAGCTGGAGCCCTGAACTTGAACTTCTGTCTATGCTGTGGGAGAATAAATTTTGTTAGTTAAAACCACCCACCTGTGGTACTCCTGTAGCAGCACTGAGAACTAAACCACTGGGGAGCACCTCATGCCGTGATTGAAGAAGGCTTCTCTAGCGATGGTGCCAGCAGAGTGAACTTACTACCTCACTGGGCAGTCTCCTTTCAGTAGAGCGTGAATGCTGTCTGTGCAGGCCTGACAGTACATACTTTAGGCTCTGTGTGCCTCATTGTTTCTGTTGTTACTACTCAACTCTGCCCTCTCGAGTTGGGGCACCACAGACAATATGTATACAAATGGGCACAGCCATGTTCCTGTAAAACTGTATTTACAGAAACAGCCTGAGGGTTGAATTTGGCTTATTGGCCTTGGCTTGTAGGAACCATGGTCTCATTCACGGCTGGAAGTTCTTACTTGTATGAAGTCTGCTAAAAGGTCAATGGTACTGGGCCTGTTTTACTCCCACAAACGACACCTGGAATATTCATGTCTTCATTTCTGGATGTGTGTATATGTGTACATACATCCACATTTTTTTTTTTTTCCTTTCATTTCCCTTCCTGTCTTCCATCCTAAGGACTGTCTGGGACACGGACAGTTACAGGGAACAGGGTTTGAATTGGCATTTGGGAAATCAGGATTACCAGTCAGTTATTGGCCTATGAGGACAGGATGATCCAGTTGGCCACCTGCATTTGTCCCATAATGGGGGAGAGAGTCTGGGGGTTACCATCTTGGTAACAAATAAACAGATTCTCTGGGGGCTCGTGGAAAGTCCCCACCTTTGGCCAGGCCAGGGGTTTGTGTAGAGGCCACTGGAGGCCCAGGAGGGCTCGCAGCCCCATCCATACAGATGCGCTCACTCTGCACTGAAGGTGAAGTTGGGTGCTGAGCAGCCCCCCCATCTGTTGTCCCCATGGGAGGCAGAGATCGGTGTGCTTGGCTGTGGCTGAACCATCAGCGGGTTCTGGGCCTGTGGTTTGGTTATTTTGCTGATAAATATTGCATTTCAGGGAGCTGTTCGGAGCAACCCATTGAAAAATTTATTCACACACACGTGCACACACACACACACAGAGCTTAGAACCAGTGAGGAAAGATGGCTGAGAGCGACAGTAAATGTACGTTGGGAAGTGAACATGCAAAGAGTGGAGTGTCCGCTTTGAGGCTGCAGTGTAGGCCTCTCTCCTTCACTCCCCCCAGCCTGGCTGACAGCAAAGCCACTGTCCTTTGTGCACGGTTGGACAGTGCACAGCCGTTTTGTGGGAGGGCAGTGAGAGGTGGCGCACACTGCAGGAAGGGTAAAAGGACCTCGAGACGAGAATGGCAAAGTGAATGTGAAGTTTCCTTAAAATGACTTCAGTCATCATATTCATCTCCATCACCCACCTGCTTGAAAATCAAACCCTGTTTCGAACAAAGTCATTGGTTTTCCTTATTCACAGTCTGTCCGGCAGGAGAGAGCAAAGACTCAAATGCCATCTCGTTGTCTCCAAGTAGCTCACTCCTCCCAATGAGTGTGAAGTAGGAATATGTGAGTTCTCCCTAAATGTGGGTGGCTTTGCTCTTCCATGGAGTTAGAAGCTACTTTGAGTGTTTAAACAGTGTAGTTGGCACAGAGCCAAATGCCCAGTGGGTGCTAAAGAAATGATTATGGATTATTCGTAAAGGGGGAGCAATATTGTGCATAACAGGCAATATTGTCCCTGTCTGTGCCACAGTTCTCTCCTTTGTTTTCTTACTCCCCTGGAAAGCTGGAGGGAGTTATCAAATGAACATTGGCTAGGGAAGTAGCAAAGAAAGTTTCCCATTTACAGAAGAGAAAAAGATACACACACAAGACAAGATAACTGGTGCCTTTCATACCATTCACACATTCATTGAACAGGTATCTGTGAGACAGCCTGATCACCGACCGTCTGCCTCCCCTCAGCCCCAGTGCCGCTCCAGCACGGCTGCATGACTTGGCTGGGGAAGGGGATTCATCAAGCAAACGTTGACCCCTCCTAAAATGACAGCTCACCCTGATGAAAAGGGCAGGAGCCCACCATCAGCCAGGTTCTTCTCCTCCTTTGTTTTTTTCCAGGCTCCAGTGGGCGGGGAGTAACAGGAGAGCAGACAGGTTGCACAGCTCTGTGGCAGGCAGCCCAGGGAGTGGACAAGGGGGCCTGCTCAGGTTCCGTCCCAGCGCGCCTCGTGCCTCTGAGCAGGAGGGTAAGTGGAGCACCACCTGATGCGTGAAGCTCCCATAAATAACAGCGTCATTTCCACGAGAAGGAAACCAAAATATGAATGCAGAAAGCCATCGTCATCTAGTTCATTGTTGCTAATGCCTCTTAGCTCTGCGCAGGCCCTGAAGAAAATCAGGTCTGAAAGCGCATAATGAGACATCGTTCATAGTCGGAAATGCTAGTCCCACCAGAGAGCAGATTAAGAATTCACAGGCGGGAATCTCTGGCATCAGGTATCTGCAGTTCCTTTTCTTTTTGAATAATTCATTATTTAAATACTTCAATGCACACCCCATATGGCCCTGCATGTCTTCTTTGGCCAAGAGAGGAGTAAGAGATTAATTTCACGTATATTTCAACTTTAAACACTTTTAAGGCTCATTTGTGTTGATTGGGTGTCATCTGATTGCAGTTGCTAACAGTGTTACAGTTTTAGTCAGTCACCCCAGGGACCAATTTAGAGAAATTAAATAGGATCTTCTGCAGGACATCAATAAGGTCAGAGATCTAACTTTTATAGTTGGCTGAGTTATTTGGTTTCAGGGAGAAAAAAAGGCAAAGGATTCAGGAGGTTGTTCTCCATAAAGACTGATGATTACTCACGATAAATATGGCTGAGATTAGTGCTTCTCCACCCCTGGCTGTGAGCGCATCATGACAAAACAGACGAACAGAAAGCAAAGGGGAGTCCTCGAGTGGACTGCTGTCTGCAGGGTGCTCACCGTCGCAGATTTCGCAGTGCCCCAGCCAGCCCTCAACACTCAACACCGTTCTGCTCCTCCATGAAGCCTCTCTCAGGGTCGCCATCACGCTGGTGCAGAGCTCTGACGTGTGTGTGTACCTCCTTCTCAAGGCGTCTGTCCCTCAACTGGACTCCTTAAGGAAGCAGAGTGTCCCTTACTTCTTTGTATCCCTGGTGCCTTGTATGGTGCCTGGCACAGAGAGGCACGTGTGTCCCATATTTGTTCCAAAACATCCTTGAATTTTCAAGGATGAGCCCCAACTCGGTTAGGTGTGACAGAATCCCAAGTCGACTAACTTAAGTCCAAAGGGGAACTTACAGCATACAATAGTCTCATAGGCTCCCCACCCCCACCCCAGGGAGAATTTGGTGGCCAGGACCCAGGGCTCCAGCACAGGACTCTCTGTGACAGCCTCCAACTCTGTGGTGTGGGGACAGAGCCACCGGCGGTGCCACCACCGTTCCATCACCCTCAGCACTCAGCCACCCACTCTTGCTTGGTTCCAGGACCGAGATTCTCTAGGATGGAGTCTGACTGGCTGCCCACCCCAGAGCCAATCAACTGACATCCTGTATTAAGATCCTCTAGGATGGATGGATTCGAAGGAACCCTGGTGGTGCAGTGGTTAAGTGCTCGGCGGCTAATCAAAAAGTGGGCAGTTTGAACTCACCAGCCACTCTGCGGGAGAAAGATGTGGCAGTCGGCTTTCATAGGTTCACAGCCTAGGAAACCCTATAGGACAGTTCTACTCTGACCTGTTGGATCACTATGAGTCAGAATCCATTTGAAGGCCGTGAGTTTGGAGATGGATTCTGACTGGCCCATTTGGGCTGGGGGTCCAGCCTAGGCATCAGTGAGCACGACTGACTCAGCTCGGTCTGTGCCTGGGCCTGCCTTCTTCCGCTATTTGTTGTCCCCTGGCATTGAAAAGGGAGCTCTGGTGGCGTAGTGCCTAAGGCATTTGACTGCTAACCAGAAGGCTGGTGGTTCAAACTCACCAGCCACTCCTTGGAAGGCAGATTGGGCAATCTATTTCCGTAGTGATACCACCTTGGAAACTCAAGGAGGGGTCGATATGAGTTGGAATCAACTTGACGGCAGTGAGGTTTTTTTTTTTTTTTTTCCATCAAAAACTGCATCTGAATAATTTTTAAATACATGTCATATATAAAGCAGGTTCTCGTGCATGAAGCACCTGCTGCAGTCTGCAAGCAGTGTCCTCGGCTGGCTGCTCTGCACTTCGCATTTGAGAAGGTCCTGCCTCAGTCTGCGGACAGCCCAAGGGTCCTGCGTTCAGCTCTCTGACTGCAGTTCATTCGGGTTCTCCTCAGCACTCGTTGTTGTTGTTGTTATGTGCCATCCAGTCGGACCCAACTCATAGTGACCCCTCCTTGGGTTTCTGAGACACTATCACTAGGGAAGTAGATTGCCCAACCTTCCTTCCGAGGAGTGGCTGGTGGGTTTGAACCGCCAGCCTTCTGGTTAGCAGTCAAGTGCCTTAGCACTCAGCTGATATTATTTAATCACGGTGTGCTCATTGCTTTAAAGTCTCTGCTCTTTGGGGGCGATGGTGTAGCGTTCATGCAGCATAAACTTGGTGTCACGCTCTACCCCAAGCACTTGTACCTACCAGCTCCCTCCGTTTTCCCAGCAGCCCAAGGAGGTGGGCTTACTGTTATCTCATTAGACAGATGGGGATACCGAGGCAGTTGTAGGTCTGTCACGTGCCCGCGACCCCACAGCCAACCTGGGGTCGGCTGGCTTGAGGCCTGTGCTGCAGGAACGCTCACAATTGCACGGAGGTGGTCAAGCGCCCCTCAGTGCACCCCTGCGGCCCCGCAGTCAGGGCCTAGCGTTGGTTCCCACGCTGTCAAGCCGACCAGGAGCTCCGCCCCCCCAACTTCCGGGACCAGAAAGGCTTCCTTTGCGCAGGTCCCACCTCACCTTCTGGAGGAGAGCCCCCCCAGGGCAGGCGGAAGGCGTGTTTTCAGAGTTAGGGGAACAAAATGCTTTCCTTCACGTCTGTTTTTTCTTTCTTTATGGCCAAAATGTCTTCCCTGACTCTGAGAGCTTGCAAATCCAGGACAGAGCGAGGTTCGTGCGGCGCTCGCTGAGTCTCCCAGTTTGCCTCTCCCTCTTGGGTCTGCGTTGTGCTGTCGTTTCTGGGGAACCATGGCGGCCATCCGTTGGGTCTTAGGTTCTGTTTAAGGAACCCAAGCTCCAGACTTAGCAAGCACTCCAGTCCATGGTGTGGTCTCGGGCAGGCACTCCATCTCCGTGGGTCTGCTTGCTTCGCCCTCAAACGAGCACATTGGCCGGAATTCTCTCAGGGCTCTCCCGAGTCCTGCTTCGTTTCGATTCTCAGCTTCAGAGTTTCTGCTGCCTCCAATGGTGCCAGGTCCTGAGCCCCTGGGTGTGATTGGCGAGGCACCCCCCCGTGGCCGGGAGGCAGGGCTGGGCTGGGAACTAACTTTCCAGGAAGGACATCGGGCGTCACTTCCGGCCAGGAGCTTCCAGAGCCTCAGGGTGGGACGGGAATGACTCAAGGGGCATCTTTGCCGAAGGCCCAGAGACGTCACTTGAGAAGACCAGTCCGCATCCGGACTCAGAACACTGCTATGACGCTTGTCATCAGCTTCCTTCCGTGATCTAAGACTTGTAATTTGCATCTCAAATTACTGGCTTAATAAAAATGATACGAAACATGAAATGAAAACTGGGGAGTAGATCATTCATTTGCATGTCCGAGTGGTTTGAGAATTAGACGCAGTTCTTTTTCCCCACCATGTACCTCTCCACTACATTATAGAATATTTGTACATAGAGCACTGTGCAAAATATGTGGGGCAGAAAACATGCAACTATGCTTTGAAAATGGGCATTATGTTTGTCACTCTTTGGTCCCTTGAGCCTCAGTCACCCTGTGAAGTGGCAGGTTCTTATCATTCCAGTTCTCATGGGGAAACTGAGGCTCGAGGAGGTGAGTTGGGACCAGTGTTTTCCCCTGGGGCCCAGTCAGGGCTTCCTGACAGGGCAGCCTTTCTAATGCTTGCCTGCAGCCGTGGCTGCTTCTGTGTCACTTCAATGCGTGTGTTATCTTCCACAGAACTGAGAACAGTCTTTGTGTCCTAGGCAGTTTGCGCTTTGTCCCTTTCCCTCCTGGCAAGAAGCAGCAGGGATGCCAAAAAGTGGCAATTATCCCTCCTGGTTCCTCTGTACAGAGCCCTGTCAATCACTGGTTTGGATTTGAGGGTCTGGAGACAGGGCAACATACTGAACTTGGCTGTAGCTGGGTGGATCTCAGAGTTCGGAACTTGAATACAGTCAAATGCCTTAGGCACTCCGCCACCAGAGCTCCTATTGAATGCAGCAGGAAAGAGAAACGTTTGAAACCAGAGAAGACGCCCAGTTACCCGAGAGCTCGGGCATGAGCATTGGAGATGGACGGACAGCAGCAGAAGGCATTTGTTTATGGCACCTAGAGGTCACTGCGAATTTCCACATCCGTACTCCCCACGGATCACAGTGGAGTTTTGGGGACCCCAGCTGTGGAGCTGGAAGACACTGGGAGAGGTCTGGCTGGGCCAGTGCCCAGGTCCCTGCAGCCGCACTCAGTACCTGGGTTGAACAAAGAAAATTGTGTTTGCCAGGCTTGAGAGCTGAAGTCACAAGATTCTGAGTATCATGAGGCACTCTGAAATTCCTACGGCAACTCATCAGAAGGGCTTTGCAGGCTGTTGTGTGGACACTACGGCTCAGCGGCCTTTTCAGATAAAAACATTTAGGACACAGCTGAAAAACCACGTGATGGTCATGGATTTTGTGAAGAGTAACTGGTTTCCTTCCCAGAGAAGAGCGAAGGTGTGTATGATCCATATGTGCCAGGGTTTGAAGACAGAGGAGCACACAGCAAGCAGACACGAGGTACGGCCAAGGCGGGTGGGAGGCCCCAGGCACATGTCTGATGCAGAGGGAGATGGAGGCGGTACTCACCGGACCAGGTCCAGGTGTGCTCACTGGCCTGATAAATGAATCACATCTGTTGAGGGTTTTCCCCAAGGGATTTGGAAAAAGCTTTTTCATATCTTACTTTAACTTTTGAAATATGTGGGTGCATCATATTAACCCAAACCAAGCCCCCTGCCGTTGAGTGGATTCGCAATCCTAGCTACCTTCTAGGGCCGAGTAGAACTGCCCTGCAGGGCTATCAAGGCTGTAATGTTCATGGAAGCAGACTGCCACATCTTTCTCCTGCGGAGTGGCTGGTGGGTTCAAACCGCCGACCTGTCCTTTAGCCAAAACCACTGTGCCACCAGGGCTTCTTGGGGGCATCATAGGTGAATGCCGTTTACACATGACACATGTCTTCATTCACAGAGATGGCTTGCTGGCTTGGATGATCTGTGACCACATACAGAGACTGCGTTCCATCTCTGTGAGTTAATATTCTTAGCTCTCTAAGTCTGCAACCCTCCATCTCCAAAAACAAATCCTGTTTCTTTAATATAGGTGACTTTCCCTAATCATGTTAAACTGGACTGATTGAAATTAGGTCAACCAGAATGGCCTTCTATTTAGTGCAGGTGAGCCCCAGTTTTCCAGCAGAGGCTATTTGGTGAGAATAGGGTGAACTTCAGGGGGTTAAAATGTTAAAGTGAGTTAGACACATCACTCTGAGAAATATTTGTATTCCACAACTAGTGCAAGCCACATGCAGTCAGCTTCCAGAAAGTAAACACTCATGAAACTGAAACAGCTCTTTATTGTACGTGGAATACACTGCAAACAACATTGCAACAGACTCCCCCCAGCACAGCTACCTATCTCTTCTGACGGGTGGAATACACACATTGCTAATGCTTTATAAAGCGGCAGCCTTCTTGTATGTTAATGCCATGATTCCAAAAGTCTTGCTGGGAATACTGGCAAATACCCCACATCTTCTGTTCCTTCACCAGCCATCAGGAAGCCTGCGTGATGTGAATGGAACAGGTTCTGCAGGGTTCAAGGCCACCTCCCATTCCAGCCCTGGGATTGTGAATTTCCATGTTCTTCAAGGCTGCAGAAATAATCATGTTAATTAAATTCAGTACTAGTTGTTCGTTACTTCATTGCCAAATCAACCAGAGCAAAGGTGTGCAACTAGAGTGTAACTGAATGCAACCAAAGATGGCATTATTCATGAGTAATTAATTGGATGGGGACAGAATTGTAGCATCCTATAATTGCATTGAGGTTATTTTTCACTCTTCCAGACAGAGAAAAACTTGTTGAATTATATTGTCTCGTATTTAACAAAAGTGGTCACGGTTCCATTTTGAAGTGTGTGTGGTGTACAGCAGCTCTGGTATGCCCATTTTTTTTTTTTTCTCCCGTGCATAAAACTTCATTTATTCCTCTGTCCAGACTGAAGATAACAAAGTGAAAAGAGTGTGACTTTGCAGCACATTACACAGAACTTCAAATCTAGTCAGCTACAACCACAACTTTTGTTTCCATGCCCAGTGGCTCCCCCCTCCCCCCCGAGCAGTTATAGCCACTGAAGTCCTACTTGCCCCCAACCTAGACTGTAAAGTCTTCTGTGGAGATGAGTGTGGGTGACCCGCCCCCAGTCATTGGGGTTGGTCAGCTGGAATGTTCTAGGTGGTGTCTGTGGCCCTTGTGATCTGAACAGTGGTCCAGGCAAGGTGTGCAAACTGTCGGACAGCAGCTGCACCTCCCACCTCTGCATTTGAGCTCTGCTTACCAGCTGTTCCATGGGAAGAAGATGAGGCAGTCTACTTCCGTAAAGATATACAGCCTTAGAAACCTTGTGGGGGTTGCTATGAGTTGAAATTGACTCGATGGCAGTGGGTTTGGTTTTTCTTGTCTTCTAGTAGCAAACATTCCAGACTTTAAACTATTGCACATCCAATAACCAATTCTTCCTATTATTCCCAAGGGGGCATGTCAGCACCATTTAGATTGGGAAGCCAGGAAGGAGAGTTCCTTGCTCAATTTCTGAAGCTGAACTGGTGAGAGAGCCCAATTAACAGCCCCTGGGCCCGCCAGTGGCCTCAGCTCAGTGACCCATCTCTCTCGTCAGCCCTGAGGCTGCAGTTAATCCACCCCGGGCTTTCACTGTGAAGTACCCGTTGGTGTAAAGAGTGAGCTGGGTGGCCAGGGTGAAGCTTCCATGCACACAGGTGCTGGTTGAAAGGAACAGGTGGTTTCCCTGGTCAAAGTGAGTTCAGAAATTTTGTCTCTGAAAGCTGGATGGGACCGGCAATCTGCTTGAGGTGCATTTGAGCTCTACACTCTGCGATTTAGCTCAACTGTGCTCTTCATCCTGTGGCTGGTTAGCATTTGGAGATGCTGCCTTTCACTTGGGACAAGCAGTGACGGAGCCTAAGTCCAGCACAGGGATGGCCCAGCCACACTCGCTCCCTTCCTTCAGCTGCCTGGTAATGAAGGACGGATGCTGCACAGCTGGATGGCAGCTGGGAACATAGCTGATACCAAGGGCGGCTGCAAGTCTTGTCTTTGTATTTACAAGCCTTTGATTCCTGCTGACTCCAAAGTGCCCCCAGGCCATTAAAAACAGGACAGTTAAGGGCATTTCCCACACTTCATATGTAGTCAATAAATTTTAGACATCAGAATAGCCATTGTCAGTCAGTGGCATGTACCTGAACTTGACTTCTGACCACTGCCAACATTGCAATCGGGCACGTTCTGAGACTCGCGGTGGAGCAGAGGCCGGAGGCTTAGTCAGTGGTGGGAAGCGAAAGCATGTGGAAATCAGGGACGTGCTCACATCTCCTAGTTCCGAACGTGAGTGACCATCTCCCAACTGATCATTGAGACTTTTCTGATGGCCCATCAGTCTTCTGATGTGTGACAGCTTCCAATGCATTTAAATAGTCCATGGGCCAGGGAAAGCATTTGGTGAGTGTCGTTTGGCCCTGCCTCTTGGTAATTTTCAAAACCTCTATTTCCACCCCCTTCTTAATGCAAACGCACTGCTGTCGAGTCAGATCCAACTCATAGCGACCCCTCCTTGGGTTTCTGAGGCGGAATCACTACGGAAGTAGATTGACCAACCTTCCTACTCATCCTTATTTACTAATTTATTTTTTGATTTGGCCAGTTGTGCTCAATTCTTGGTGAGTAGAAGAATCACAGGGGAATTTTAAAAATCTGCCTATACCTGTGGCCCAGCCAAGTCCATTCTGATTCAGTGGGCCCAGAGCAGCATGACGGCATCAGTAATAGACAGACAGACTGACACACTCCCCAGGCGCCTTTCTTTCCTGTCTTCCAGTTCTCTCCTCGTCTGCCCGTGTCTTGCTGCTCTTCCTTTCCGAGCACGTGGGGCACATTGACAGCAACTGTTTTAAGGTCCTTGCCTGCTAATCTCATCAACCCCTCATTGCTTCTGTGTCAGTTTCTACTGGTTCATTTTTCTGCTATTACAGAGTGCATTTTTCTAACTTCTCTACATGTAGTTGTTGTTGTTGTTATGTGCCGTCGAGTCGAACCCGACTCATAGTGACCCCTCCTTGAGTTTCCGAGGCAGTATCACTACAGAAGTAGGATTGCCCAACCTTCTTTACATATCTGATTGCCCAACCTTCTCTACATATCTGGTAATTTAAGAAATAAATTGTGGACATTGTGAATTTACATCTTCTGGTGTTTGATTTTGTTACATTCCTTTCAAGATACTGGAATTGTTCTGGAATGCAGCTAACTCACTAGGATAGAGTTTGATGCTTTCAAGGGTTGCTTTTAAAGTATATGAGGGCAGGTCCAAAGCAGACTTGAATCTGGGCAGTGCTTCTCAACTTAGAACGGTTTTGCTTTCCTGTCTGGCAATATCTGGAGACGTTTCTGGTGTGAAAACCTGGGGAGGGATGTTACTGGCATCTACTGGGTCAAGGGTGGGGATGCTGCTAACCTCACTCCAAGGCTCCATATAACCTCCTGGGACAAAGAATTATGTGGCTCAAAATTTCAAGAGTGTGGAGGTTGACAAACCTTGGTTTAGGGCTAACTTAGGCCCACTCTTAAGGCCTGACCCTTCCGAGGATGCTACGTAATGTCCCATGTAAAACAAGGTCTTTCCACTTAGGCCAGTGGGAATGTGAACTATGTCCAGGTCCATGTGAAGTCTGAGAATTGCCAGGCCCACTGCTTTCTGGTAGTTCCTTTCCTGGTTTTGGGTAGTTTCCTTTCAAGAATGTACAGACTAGTATTCAGCAAAAAAGTTGAGGACACCCTCTGGAGATTGCCTGGGCTTGCTTGTTTTACAGTTCCTCCTCTTTTTCAGTAGTGTCTTCTTAAATGTTAGGCCCACGTAGTCTAGCTACCTGAGCTTCTCTGGATCCTGACATCTGCCTCTTCAACTCAGTGAGATCTTGGGCTCTGTTGAGTTTTCTCTCCCTGAGCTGCAACCTGTAAACTGCTTTCTGACAGGGACAGTTGTAGGGCTTAGCCCACCTGTTTCCTCCTCAGGGATAATGTTCCTGTACTGCTTCTTGTGCAACATCTGCAAACCATTGCTTCCTACCTTTTGTCTAGTTTCCTAGTGCTTGAAGACCAGCAGGTCAATTTGGTCTGTGTTACTCCACTGTGGCTAGAGTGGCAGTCTCCCCAGGTGGTTTTGATGTTCCACCAGGGTGGATGACTGTTTTCAAGTGGTAGGGGTGAACCCTAAGGTCTTGTGAAATAAAAACACTCAAATTTTAAGTGCTTAGACTTCAAGATAACTCTATTCAGGGAATAAAGAGGTCACTGAGACCATCCAAGTGTTAAACATTCTCTTTCTTCTCACAGTTATCAAAAGATGCAGGACAATTTCTCACCTGTTTCCAAACCAAGCTGAAAAGATCTAGTCTTATCAAAGTCTTCAGTCTTTTTTCTCTCTGAAATCCTGGCCTCCCATGCTTTTGCCTGGATGTGGTAGCTTGGGCTGCAGTGAAGGCACTGAGCACCCTTTCCCAGAGGGAGGAGGGTTGAGAAGGACAATAACTATTTCAGTTCATTTGGCCTCTCCAAGAACAAGGTGGGAACTCTGTCTCATCCCAGGAAACTGCCTGCTGTCTGGGCACATACTTGATGCACCTCTAGGAGCTTCAGCCAAAACCTTGTACTGATGATGGCTCTGTCAAGCACAGGAAGATGGAAGTCCAAGAAGTGAAAGGGAAGTGGATATTACTGCTGCCCCCTCCCC